>NC_143168.1:4317500-4620000 GCF_047325235.1 Durio zibethinus | reverse complement strand
AAGTCATGAACTCCTCTCCTTTGTAGCTCATGCTTCACCCACGGCTTCAGCCCATCCATGAAAGCAAATAAGGCATCCTTCTCACCTAGATCTGAGATCTGTAGCATCAGTTCAGAGAATTTCTAGACATACTCCCTTATGTCCCCTTGCTGGCTCAGCCTGCGTAACTTTGCCCGTGCCTCATCATCGGCATACTTCGGGTAAAATTGTTCTCTGAACTCCTTTTGGAACTCTGCCCAGGTTCCAATCTTGGTGCTCCCACGCTTGACATCTTCACACCTACGCCTCTACCATAATAAGGCTACATTGGTGAGATATATAGCAACGGTGCTTACCTTTATCGCCTCATCTTGCATGCCCATGGCCTGGAAGTACTGCTCCATACCCTAAAGGTAGTTATCTAATTCTTTGGCCACGCTAGTCCCCTTGAACTCCTTAGGCTTGAGGACATCCAATCTGGACTTGGACACTCCAGCAAACATGCCATTCCCAATGGTAGTCTTGCAAGCAATGAGCTCACTGGTAAGCTCCTCCATCTGCTGGCACATGGCCTCCATGCCATCGCGCAAGGTCAACACTTCAACCTCCAAGGTCTGATTCTTTTGGGTGAACACATCCAAGCCTTTGTTGAGAGCAGCTTACAGCTCACTTTGGATCTCCTCCCCCATGGAGTCTAGCGATGCAATGTGAGTCTCTACCCCCTCAAGCTTCTCCCCCATGTCGCCCATGGTCACCTCCACCTTAGCCAGCCTACCGTCCGTGGTAGACCAGATATCTCTAGAACTGGCTTTCCTCCCTCTTCCACACCCATGCTCCTGGGCCTCTGGTTGTTGGTTAGCACGTCACTTTGGGATGCCATCTCCTCTATCCTGCACAATACAAACATGTAGAATCAAACTTGCTCTGATACCAACTGTCACGGGCTCTGACCTTAGACTCAGAAACCGTGTGGCCTTAGGCTTGAAATCTCCTCTTTTTTGCCTAAGTCAGCCTAAAACACAAGTGCACGGGCACTAGAACAATAGGAAGGGCTAATTACGCAAGTTAAAGAGAAACAGGATAAGAAGGTAGAATTCTGGAAATGCTCTTGTATTCACTGAAATAGAAGTGTTTGATGGTGTACAAATGAGGGAGAAGCAGCCCTCTATTTATAGTTGAGGCTCTAGCTTACACTTAATGGCAATATCCCTAGAATAAAAGCTAAAACCATGGGATTATACAGATTACAATCAATCAGGATGCTAACTCTTGATTTTCAGGGTCAACCAAATCTGCTAGGATGTTGTTACTGATCCTGCCTGCTTCCAGAAGCTTCCCTTGCGTGTCCAGCACCTTGGGCCATTCTGGATGTGGTGTGCACAGCTTGTATGCTAGGCATTGGTCTCACGGGCTGGCCTGCAAGTTGGGCAAGCATTCTGAACTCGTTTGCTAGGCTTTGCGTGTAGATACCCGCCAGCACACCTGGTCTGTGGGCCTCAACCTCTGGTTCGCCTGCTGGTGCACCTGATGTGCCTGGCGCACCCACCCAGGGCATGAAACTCGACCCTTATATTGGCCCCCTATCCCTCATCAAACCTCGAGAACTCACACCCCCTTAAAGAGCATTTGAGATTTTATAGGTTTGCTGCCAGTAGCCATTAAAGTGTTTGAAATGGGGACACTTTTTTCAAATAGTCACAAAATCTTCTCCACTTTGAGTTTTTAGCTGAATGTTTTTGTGCATGCCAACAAAAATACAAGGATCACCTCTACCAAATTTGGGGACAAAACTTTTTCTAAAAAAATTTTAAAAAATCCCGAACCGTAAAATGTTTCAAAAATCATGAAAAATAGAAAACAGGTTGTCTTGCCATGAAACTTCACTTGAAGGCTTAGGGGACCATTGTTTGAATTTACACGCCATAAAAATGGCATTGGCATGGCAGAAATAGGAAGATGTGCTTGAACCCACCTACCACCCGTTCGATCCCCGGCTTGCGCATCCTGCCTCTCTGGTCGACTGAGCGCCCGCATGCTCTTTTCGTGGGTTGACTTAGGCATACAGAGTTCATCCCCAGTCTAAGCATACAGAGTTCATTCCCAATCTATGATCAGACCGGACCGAGGGTTGCGACAATAGGATCGACAACACACAGGGGGGACCGGGCCAATCCTCGGCTTGCACATTCTACCTCTCCGGCCGGTTGAGCGCCCGTACGCCCATTTCGTGGGTTGGCTTAGGCATAGGGAGTTCATTCCATGTCTAAGCCCCAGCCGGATGGAGGGTTGTGGCAGGGGGATCGACAGCACGCAGAGGGGGACCGGGCTGATACCCGGCTTATGTATTATGCCTCTCTGACCTGCTCAGCGCCAGCACGCTTGTTTCATGGGTTGACTTACACATACGAAGTTCATTCTCAGTCTAAGATCAGACCGGACCAAGGGTTGCAGCAGCAGGATCGACAGCATGCAGGGGGGATCGGGTCGATCCCTGGCTTGCGCATTCTACCTCTCCGGCTAACTGAGCACCCACACGCTTGTTTCGTGGGTTGACTTAGGCATACGAAGTTCATCCCCACTCTAAGCATACGGAGTTCATTCACAGTCTAAGATCGGATCAGACCGAGGGTTACGGCATCAAGATCGACAGCACGTAGGGGGGACCGGGCTGATCCCTGACTTGTGCATTCTGCCTCTCTGGTCGACTGAGTGCCTGCACACCCGTTTCATGGGTTGGCTTAAGCATATGGAGTTCATTGCATGTCTAAGCCCCAGTCGGACCGAGGGTTGTGGTAGTGGGATCGACAGCACGCAGGGGGGATCAAATCGATCCCCAGCTTGCACATTCTGCCTCTCCGACCGGCTGAGCACCCACACACTCGTTTCATGGGTTGGCTTAGGCATAGGGAGTTCATTCCATGTCTAAGCCCCAGCCGGACCAAGGGTTGTGGCAGCGGGACCGGCAGCACGCAGAGGGGGACCGGGCTGATCCCCGGCTTGCGCATTATTCCTCTTCGACCGGCTCAATGCCCGTACGCTCGTTTCATGGGTTGACTTATGCATACAGAGTTCATTCTGAGTCTAAGATCAGACCGGACCGAGGGTTACGGTAGTAGGATCGACAGCACGTAAGGGGGACAGAGCTGATCCCCGGCTTGCGCATTCTGCCTCTCCGGCCGGTGGGTTAGGCATACGGAGTTCATTCCCAATCTAAGATTTTGAGCAATAGTGCATATGCTGGGCTCGGGCATGTGCTGGTGCAGTATTTTTTTCCCTCGGGGCACCATCGCCGGAGCATCGTCGGAGCATCGCCAGAGAGCCTAACCGGCGGCATTAGGGTTCCGGCGATTGAAGGGGTCGGGGGGTTGTGCGAACATGATGTGCGATGGGTGCTTGTACTTGGCCCTTATATTGGGCCCCTATCCCTCATCAAACCTCGAGAACTCACACCCCCTTAAAGAGCATTTGAGATTTTTTAGGTTTGCTGCCAGTAGCCATTAAAGTGTTTGAAATGGGGACACTTTTTTCAAATGGTCACAAAATCTTCTCCACTTCGAGTTTTTAGCTAAATTTTTTTGGGCATGCCAAAAAAAATACAAGGATCACCTCTACCTAATTTGGGGACAAAACTCTTTCTAAAAAAATTTTAAAAAATCCTGAACCGTAAAAAGTTTTGAAAATCATGAAAAATAGAAAACGGGTTGTCTTGCCACGAAACTTCACATGAAGGCTTAGGGGACCATTGCATGAATTTACACACCATAAAAATGGCATTGGCATGACAGAAATATGAAGATCTGCTTGAACCCACCTACCACCCGTTCGATCCCCGACTTGTGCATCCTGCCTCTCTGGTCGACTGAGCGCCCGCACACTCGTTTCGTGGGTTGACTTAGGCATACGGAGTTCATCCCCAGTCTAAGCATACAGAGTTCATTCCCAGTCTAAGATCAGACCGGACCGAGGGTTGTGGTAACAGGATCGACAGCACGCAGGGGGGATCTGACTGATCCCCAGCTTGCGCATTCTGCCTCTTTGGCAGCTGAGCGCCCGCACGCCCATTTCGTGGGTTGGCTTAGGCATAGGGAATTCATTCCATGTCTAAGCTCCCGCTAGACTGAGGGTTGTGGTAGCGGGACTGGCAGCACACAGAGGGGGATCAGGTCGATCCTCGGCTTGCACATTATGCCTCTTCAGCTTGCTCAGCGCCCGCACGCTCGTTTCATGGGTTGACTTAGGCATGCAGAGTTCATTCCCAGTCTAAGAGTGGACCAGACTGAGGGTTACAACAGCAAGATCGAGAGCACGTAAGGGGGTATCGGGCTGATCCCCGACTTGCGCATTCTGCCTCTTCAGCTGGCTGAACACCCGTACGCTCATTTCATGGGTTGGCTTAGGCATACGGAGTCCATTCCACGTCTAAGCATACGGAGTTCATTCACAGTCTAAGATCGAACCGGACCGAGGGTTGCGGCAGTAGGATCGGCAGCATGCAGGGGGGACCGGGCTGATCCCCGACTTGCGCATTCTCCCTCTTCGTCCGGCTGAGCCCCCGCACGCCCGTTTCATGGGTTGGCTTAGGCATAGGGAGTTCATTCCATGTCTAAGCCCCAGTCGGATCAAGGGTTGTGGTAATGGGACCGACAGCACGCGGAGGGGGACCAGGCTGATCCTCAGTTTACGTATTATGCCTATCCGACCGATTGAACGCCTGCACGCTCGTTCCTTAGGTTGACTTAGGCATACGGAGTTTATTCCTAGTCTAAGATCAGATCAGACCGAGGGTTGCGGTAGCAGGATCGATAGCACGCAGGGGGGACCGAGCTGATCCCCAGCTTGCGCATTCCGCCTCTCCGGTTGGCTGAGCACCCACACGCTCGTTTCGAGGGTTGTCTTAGGCATACGGAGTTTATTCCATGTCTAAGGATATGGGGTTCATTCCCAATCTAAGATCGGATCAGGCCGAGGGTTACGGTAGCAAGATCGACAGCACACAGGGACGGACCGAGCCATTCCCTGACTTGCGCATTCTGCCTCTTCGGTCGGCTGAGCGCCCGTACGCTTGTTTTGTGGGTAGGCTTAGGCATACGGAGTTCATTCCATGTCTAAGCCCCAGCCAGACCGAGGGTTGTGGCAGTAGGATCGACAGCATAAGGAGTTCATCCCCAATCTAAGCATATGGAGTTCATTCCCAGTCTAAGATCGGACTAGACCTAGGGCTGTGACAGCAGGATTGGCAGCACGCAGGGGGGACCAGGCCGATCCCTAGCCTACGCATTCTGCCTCTCCGACTGGCTGAGCACCCGCACACTCGTTTCATGAGTAGGCTTAGGCATAGGGAGTTCATTCCATGTCTAAGCCCCAGCCGGACCGAGGGTTGTGGCAGCGGGACTGGCAGCATGCAGCGGGGGATCGGGCTAATCCCCGGCTTGCGTATTATGCCTCTCTGATTAGCTGAGTGCCCACACGCTCGTTTTCGTGGGTTAACTTACATATACGGAGTTCATTCCCAATCTAAGATCAGACCGGACCAAACGTTGCGGTAGCAAGATTGACAGCACGCAGGGGGGACCAGGCCGATCCCCGGCTTACACATTCTACCTCTCTGGCTGGCTGAGCGCCCGGACACCCGTTTCATGGGTTGGCTTAGGCGTAGGGAGTTCATTCCATCTCTAAGCCCCAGCCAGATCGAGGGTTGTGGCAGCGGGATCGATAGCACACAGAGGGGGACCGAGCTGATTCCTGGCTTGCGCATTATGCCTTTTCGGTCAGCTCAGCGCCCGCACGCTCGTTTCGTGTGTTGACTTATGCATACGGAGTTCATTCCCAGTCTAAGATCAGATCGGACTGAGGGTTGCGGCAGCAGGATCGACAGCACATAAGGGGGACCGGGCTGATCCTCAGCTTGTGCATTCTACCTCTCCGACCGGCTGAGCGCCCACACGCTCGTTTCGTGGGTTGGCTTAGGCATACGAAGTTCATTCCATGTCTAAGCATACGGAGTTCATTCCTAGTCTTTGATCAGTTCAAACCGAGTGTTGCGGTAGCAAGACAGGCAGTAGGATCGACAGCACACAGGGGGGATCGAGCCAATCCCCGGCTTGTGCATTCTGCATGTCCGGTCGACTGAGCGCCTGTACGCTCGTTTCGTGGGTTGGCTTAGGCATAGGGAGTTCATTCCATCTCTAAGCCCCAGCCAGATCAAGGGTTGTGGCAGCGGGATCGACAGCACACAGAGGGGGACCAGGCTGATTCCTGGCTTGCGCATTATGCCTTTTCGACCGGCTCAGTGCCCGCACGCTCATTTCGTGTGTTGACTTACGCATACGGAGTTCATTCCCAGTATAAGATCAGATCGGACCGAGGGTTACGGCAGCAGGATCGACAGCACATAGGGGGGACTGAGCCGGTCCCCGGCTTGCGCATTCTGCATCTCCGACCGACTGAGCGCCCGCACGCCCGTTTCGTGGGTTGGCTTAGGCATAGGGAGTTCATTCCATGTCTAAGCCCCAGTCAGACTGAGGGTTGTGGCAGCGGGACCGGTAGCACGCAGCAAGGGATTAGGCTAATCCCCAGCTTGCGCATTATGCCTCTCCGGCTGGATGAGTGCCCACACACCCGTTTCATGGGTTGACTTAGGCATACTGAGTTCATCCCCAGTCTAAGCAAACGGAGTTCATTCCCAGTCTAAGATTGGATCGGACCAAGGATTGCAACAGCAGGATCGACACCACACAGTGGGGACCGGGCCGATCCTCGGCTTACGCATTCTGCCCCTTCGATCGGCTCAGTGCCCGCACGCCCGTTTCATGGGTTGGCTTAGGCATACGGAGTTCATTCCATGTCTAAGCCCCAACCGAACCGAGGGTTGTGGCAGTGGGACCGACAGCACGCAGAGGGGGACCGGGCCGATCCTTGGCTTGCGCATTATGCCTCTTCGGTCGGCTCAACGCCCGCACGCTTGTTTCATGGGTTGACTTATGCATATGGAGTTCATTCCCAGCCTAAGATCTGACAGGATCGAGGGTTACGGTAGCAGGATTGACAGCACACTGGGGGGACGGGGCCGATCCCTGGCTTGCGCATTCTGCCTCTCCGACCGGTTGAGCGCTCGCATGCTCGTTTCTTAGGTTGGCTTAGGCATATGGAGTTCATTCCATGTCTAAGCATATAGAGTTCATTCCTAGTCTAAGATTTTGAGCCACAGTGCACATACTAGGCTCGGGAATGTGCTGGTGCCGCATTTTTTTCTCTCGGGGCACCATCGCCGGAACATCACCGGAGCATCGTCGGAGAGCCTAACCTACGGCATTGGGGGTTCCGACGATTAGGGGGGCCGGGGGGTGTGCGCACATGATGTGCGATGGGTGCTGGTACTTGGCCCATATATTGGCCCCCTATCCTTCATCAAACCTCAAGAACTCACACCCCCTTAAAGAGCATTTGAGATTTTATAGGTTTGCTGCCAGTAGACATTAAAGTGTCTAAAATGGGGACACTTTTTTCAAACAGTCACAAAATCTTCTCCACTTCGAGTTTTTAGCTGAATTTTTTTAGGCATGCCAACAAAAGTACAAGGATCACCTCTACCTAATTTGGGGATAAAACTCTTTCTAAAAAAATTTTAAAAAATCCTAAAATGCAAAAAGTTTCAAAAATCGTAAAAAATAGAAAACGGGTCGTCTTCCCACGAAACTTCACATGAAGGCTTAGGGGACCATTGTTTGAATTTACAAGCCATAAAAATGGCATTGGCATGGCAGAAATATGAATATGTGCTTGAACCCACCCACCACGGGTTCGATCCCCGACTTGCGCATCCTGCCTCTCTGGTCGGTTGAGTGCCCGCACTCTCATTTCGTGGGTTGACTTAGGCATACGGAGTTCATCCCTAGTCTAAGCATATGGAGTTCATTCCCAGTCTAAGATCGGACCGAACCGAAGGTTGCGGTAGTAGGATCGGCAACACGCAGGGGGGACCGAGCCGATCCCCGATTTGCGCATTCTACCACTCCGACCGACTGAGCGCTTGTACGCCCGTTTCGTGGGTTAGCTTAGGCATAGGGAATTCATTCCATGTCTAAGCCTCAGCCGGACCGAAGGTTGTGGCAGCGGGACCAGCAGCATGTAGAGGGGGACCGGGCTGATCCCTGACTTTCACATTTTGCCTCTCCGGCCGACTCAGCGCCCGCACGCTCATTTCGTGGGTTGACTTAGGCATACAGAGTTCATTCTTAGTCTAAGATCGGAATGGACCGAGGGTTGCGGCAGTAGGATCAACAGCACGCAGGAGAGATAGGGTCGATCTCCAGCTTGCGCATTCTACCTCTTCAGCCGGTTGAGCACCCGCGCGCTCGTTTCGTGGGTTGGCTTAGGCATACGGAATTCATTCCATGTCTAAGCATGCAGAGTTCATTCTCAGTCTAAGATCAGACCGGACTGAGGGTTGTGATAGCAGGACCAGCAGCAAGATCGACAGCACGTAGGGGAGGATCGGATCGATCCCCAGCTTGCACATTCTGCCTCTCTGGTCGGCTGAGCGCCCGCACGCTCGTTTCATGGGTTGGCTTAGGCATACGGAGTTCATTCCATGTCTAAGCCCCAATCGGATTGAAGGTTGTCGCAGCAAGACCGGTAGCGAGATCGGCAGCACGTAGAGGGGGATCGGGCTAATCCTCGGCTTACGCATTATGCCTTTCCGACCGGTTGAGCACCCGCACGCTCGTTTCATGGGTTGACTTAGGCATACGGAGTTCATCCCCAGTCTAAGCATACCGAGTTCATTCCCAGTCTAAGATCAGACCGAATTGAGGGTTGCGATAGCAAGATCGGTAGCACGTAGGGGGGACCGAGCCGATCCCCGGCTTGTACATTCTTTCTCTTCGATCGACTGAGCGCCTGCACGCCAGTTTCGTGGGTTGGCTTAGGCATAGGGAGGTCATTCCATGTATAAGCCCTAGTCGGACCGAGGGTTGTGGCAGCGGGATCGACAGCACGTAGAGGGGGACCTAGCCGATCCCCAGCTTACGCATTATTTCTCTCCGGCCGGCTCAGGGCCCGAACGCTCATTCCATGGGTTAACTTAGGCATACAGAGTTCACTCCCAGTCTATGATCAGACCAGATCGGGGGTTGCGGTAGCAAGATCAACAGCACACCGGGGGGGATCGGGCTTATCCCCGGCTTGCGCATTTTGCCTCTCCGGCCAGCTGAGCGCCCGCACGCTCATTTCGTGGGTTGGCTTAGGCACAGGGAGTTCATTCCATGTCTAAGCCCCAGTCGAACTGAGGGTTGTGGCATCGGGACCGACAGCATTTAGGGGGAAAAGGGCAGATCCCTGGCTTGTGCATTATGCCTCTTCGGCCAGCTCAATGCCCGCATGCTCGTTTCATGGGTTGACTTACGCATACGGAGTTTATTCCCAGTCAAAATCAGACCAGACCAAGGGTTGCGGTAGCAAGATTGACAGCACGCAAAGGGGACCGGGCCGATCTCCGGCTTGCGCATTTTGCCTCTCCAGTCGACTGAGCGCCCGTACGTTCATTTCGTGGGTTGGCTTAGGCATACAGAGTCCATTCCATGTCTAAGCATACGGAGTTCATTCTCAGTGTAAGATTTTGAGCCATGGTGCACATGTTGGGCTCGGGCATATGCTGGTGTCGCATTTTTTTCACCCGGGGCACCATCGCCAGAGCATTGTCGGAGAGCCTAACCGGCAGCATACGAAGTTCATCCCCAATCTAAGCATACGGAGTTCATTCCCAGTCTAAGATCAGACCAGACAAAGGGTTGTGGCAGCAGGATCGACAGCACGTAGGGGGGACCGGGCCGATCCCCGTCTTCCGCATTCTGCCTCTCCGGTCGGCTGAGTGCCCGCACGCTCGTTTCGCGGGTTAGCTTAGGCATACGGAGTTCTTTCCATGTCTAAGCATACGGAGCTCATTCCCAGTCTAAGAGTTTAAGCCACGATGCATATGCTAGGCTCAGGCATGTGCTGGTGCCGCATTTTTTTTGCCCGGGGCACCATCGCAGGAGAGCCCAACCGACGATTGGGGGGCCCGAGGGGTGTGCGCACATGATGTGCGATGGGTGCTGGTACTTGGCCCTTATATTGGCCGCCTATCCCTCATCAAACCTTGAGAACTCACACCCCCTTAAAGAGCATTTGAGATTTTATAGGTTTGCTACCAGTAGCCATTAAAGTGTCTGAAATGGGTATACTTTTTTCAAACGGTCACAAAATCTTCTCCACTTCGAGTTTTTAGCTGAATATTTTTGTGCATGCCAATAAAAATACAGGGATCACCTCTACCAAATTTGGGGACAAAAAACTTCCCAAAAAAATTTTAAAAAATCCCGAACCGCAAAAAGTTTCAAAAATCATGAAAAATAGAAATCGAGTCGTCTTGCCACGAAACTTCACATGAAGGCTTAGGGGACCATTGTATGAATTTACAAGCTATAAAAATGGCATTGGCATGGCAGAAATATGAAGATGTGCTTGAACCCACCTACCACTCGTTCGATCCCCGGCTTGCGCATCTTGCCTCTCCGTCCGGTTGAGCGCCCGCACGCTCGTTTTGTGGGTTGACTTTGGCATACGGAGTTCATCCCCAGCCTAAGCGTACGAAGTTCATTCCCAATCTAAGATTGGATTGGACCGAGGGTTGCGATAGCAGGATCGACAGCACGCAGGGGGGATCGGGCCGATCCTCAGCTTGCGCATTCTGCCTCTCCGGCTGGCTGAGCGCCCGCACACTCGTTTCGTGGGTTGGCTTAGGCATAGGGAGTTCATTCCATGTCTAAGCCACAGCCAAACCGAGGGTTGTGGTAGCGGGACTGGCATCACGCAGAGGGGGATCGGGCCAATCCCTAGCTTGCGCATTATGCCTCTTCGGCCGGCTCAGCTCCTACACGCTCATTTCGTGAGTTGACTTATGCATACGGAGTTCATTCCTAGTCTAAGATCAAACATGACCGAGGGTTGTGACAGCAGGATCGACAACACGCAGGGAGGATCGGGCCGATCCCCGACTTGCGTATTCTACCTCTCCGGTCGGCTGAGCGCCCGCACGCTCGTTTCGTGGGTTGGCATAGGCATATGGAGTTCATTCCATGTCTAAGTGTATGGAGTTCATTCCCAGTCTAAGATTTTGAGCCACGGTGTAGATGCTAGGCTCGGGCATGTGCTGGTGCCGCATTTTTTTCGCCTGGGGCACCATTACCGGAGCATCACCGAAGAGCCTAACCAACGGTATTGGGTGTTCTGATGATTGGGGGGCCGGGGGCGGTGTGTGCACATGATGTGCGATGGGTGCTGGTCCTTGGCCCTTATATTGGCCCCCTATCCCTCATCAAACTTGAGAACTCACAACCCCTTAAAGAGCATTTGAGATTTTATAGGTTTGCTACCAGTAGCCATTAAAGTGTCTGAAATGGGGATACTTTTTTCAAACGATCACAAAATCTTCTCCACTTTGATTTTTTAGCTGAATTTTTTTGAACATGCCAAAAAAAATACAAGGATCACCTCTACCAAATTTTGGGACAAAACTCTTTGTAGAAAAATTTTAAAAAATCTCAAACCCCAAAAAGTTTCAAAAATCATGAAAAATAGAAAACGGGTCGTCTTGCCACGAAACTTCACACGAAGGCTTATGGGACCATTGTATGAATTTACAAGCTATAAAAATGGCATTGACATGGTAGAAATATGAAGATGTGCTTCAACCCACTTACCATCCGCTCGATCCTCGACTTACGCATCCTACCTCTCTGGTCGGTTAAGCGCCCGCACGCTCGTTTCGTGGGTTGACTTAGGCATATGAAGTTCATCACTAGTCTAAGCATACAGAGTTCATTCCCAGTCTAAGATCAAACCGGACTGAGGGTTACGACAGGAGGATCGGTAACACGCAACGGGGACCGGGTCGATCCTTAGCTTACGCATTCTGCCACTCCGACCGGTTGAGCACCCACATGTCGGTTTCACGGGTTGGCTTAGGCATAGGGAGTTTCCATGTCTAAGCCCCAGTCGGACCGAGGGTTGTGGCAGCAGGACTGGTAGCACGCAGAGGGGGATCGAGTCGATCCCTGGCTAGCGCATTATACCTCTCCGATCAGCTCAGTGCCCGCACGCTCGTTTCATGGGTTGCCTTAGGCATACAGAGTTCATTCCCAGCCTAAGATCAGACCGGATCGAGGGTTTCTGTAGCAGGATCGATAGCACGCACGGGGGGATCGGGCCGGTCCCCGATTTACGCATTCTGCCTCTCCGGCTGGCTGAGCGCCCGCACGTTAGTTTCATGGGTTGGCTTAGGCATACAGAGTATATTCCATGTCTAAGCATATGGAGTTCATTCCCAGACTAAGATCAGATCGAACCGAGTGTTGCTGTAGCAGGACCAGTAGCAGGATCGGTAGCACGCAGGAGGGATCGGGCCGATCCTCAACTTGCACATTCTACCACTCTGACCGACTGAGGCCGGCTGAGTGCTAGCACACTCGTTTCGTGGGTTTGCTTAGGCATACGGAGTTCTTTCCATGTCTAAACCCTAGTCGGACTGAAGGTTATGGCAGTAAGACCATAGCGAGATCGGCAGCACGTAGAGGGGGACCAGGCTGATCCTCGACTTGTATATTATGCCTCTCTGGTCGGCCTCTTCTGTCGGCTAAGCGCCCGTACGCTCATTTTGTTGGTTGACGTAGGCATACGGAGTTCATCCCCAGTCTAAGCATACGGAGTTCATTCCCAGTCTAAGCATACGGAGTCTAAGATCAGACTGGACCGAGGGTTGCGGTAGTAGGATCGACAGCACACAGGGGGGATCAGGCCGATCCTTGGCTTACGCATTCTGCCTCTCCGATCGACTGAGCACCTGCACGCCCATTTCATGGGTTGGCTTAGGCATAGGGAGTTTCCATGTCTAAGCCCCAACCGGACCGAGGGTTGTGGCAGTAGGATCGGTAGCACGCAGAGGGGGATCGGGCCAATCCCTGGCTAGCGCATTATGCCTTTCCGATCGGCTCAGTGCCCGCACACTCATTTCATGGGTTGGCTTAGGCATACGGAGTTCATTCCCAGCCTAAGATTAGACCGGATCGAGGGTTACGGTAGCAAGATCGACAGCACGCACAGGAGGATCGGGCTGATCCTCGGCTTACGCATTCTGCCTCTCCGACTGGCTGAGTGCCCGCACACTCGTTTCATGGGTTATCTTAGGCATACGGAGTTCATTCCATGTCTAAGCATATGGAGTTCATTCCCAGACTAAGATCGGATCAGACCGAGGGTTACGGGAGCAGGACCAACAGTAGGATCGACAGCACGTAGGGGGGATCGGGTCGATCCTCGACTTGCACATTCTATCGCTTCAGCTGACTGAGGTCGGCTGAGCGCCCGTACGCTCATTTCATGGGTTTGTTTAGGCATACGGAGTTCATTCCATGTCTAAGCCCCAGCCGGATCAAAGGTTGTGGCAACAAGACCGGCAGTGAGATCGGTAGCACGTAGAGGGGGATCGGGTTGATCCCTGACTTGCATATTATGCCTCTCTGGCCGGCCTCTTCGACCGGCTGAGCGTCCGTACGCTCATTTTATGGGTTGACTTAGGCATACGGAGTTCATCCCCAGTCTAAGCGTATGGATTTCATTCCTAATCTAAGATCGGACTGGACCGAGGGTTGCGACAGTAGGATCGATAGCACAAATAGGGGATCGGGCTGATCCTCAGCTTACGCATTCTGCCTCTTCGACCGACAGAGCACCCGCACGCCCGTTTCATAGGTTGGCTTAGGCATAGGGAGTTCATTCCATGTCTAAGCCCTAGTCGGCCCAAGGGTTGTGGCAGCGAGACCAACAGCACGCAGAGGGGGACCGAGCCAATCCCCAGCTTGTGCATTATGCCTCTCCGGTCGGCTCAGTGCCCGAACGCTCGTTTCGTGGGTTGACTTAGGCATACGGAGTTCAGTCCCAGTCTCAGATCAGACCGAATCGAGGGTTGCGGTAGTAGGATCAACAGCACGCAGGGAGGGACCGGGCAGGTCCCGACTTGCACATTTTGCCTCTACGATCGGCTGAGCGCCCGCACGCTCGTTTCGTGGGTTGGTTTAGGCATACGGAGTTCATTCCATGTCTAAGCATACGGAGTTCATTCCCAGTCTAAGATCAGATCGAACCGAGGGATACAATAGTAGGACCAGCAGCAGGATCGATAGCACGCAGGGGGGGACCGGATCGATCCCCGACTTGCGCATTCCACCTCTCCAGTCGACTGAGCGCCCGCACGCTCGTTTCATGGGTTAACTTAGGCATACGGAGTTCATCCCCAGTCTAAGCATACAGAGTTCATTCTCAATCTAAGATCAAACCAGACCGAGGGTTGCTGCAGCAGGTTCAACAGCACGCAGGGGGGATCGGGAGATCCCTGGCTTGTTCATTCTGCCTCTCTGGTCGACTGAGCGCCCGTACGCTCGTTTCGTGGGTTGGCTTAGGCATAGGGAGTTCATTCCATGTCTAAGCCATGACCAGACCGAGGGTTGTGGCAGCAGCATCAGCAGCACGCAGAGGGTGACCGAGCTGATCCTCGGCTTGCGCATTCTACATCTTCAACCGGTTGAGCGCCCGCACGCTCATTTCATGGGTTAGCTTAGGCATACGGAGTTCATTCCATGTCTAAGCATACGGAGTTCATTCCATGTCTAAGCATATGGAGTTCATTCCCAGTCTAAGAGTTTAAGCCATGATGCACATGCTAGGCTCGGGCATATGCTGGTGCCGCATTTTTTTTGCTCGGGGCACCATCGTCGGAGCATCGTTGGAGAGCCTAACCGGCGGCATTGGGGGTTCCGGTGATTGGGGGGGTCGGGGGATGTGCGCACATGATATCTGATGGGTGCTGGTACTTGGCCCTTATATTGGCCCCCTATCCCTCATCAAACCTTGAGAACTCACACCCCCTGAAAGAGCATTTGAGATTTTATAGGTTTGCTACCAGTAGCCATTTAAGTGTCTGAAATGGGGACACTTTTTTCAAACGGTCACAAAATCTTCTCCACTTCAAGTTTTTAGCTAAATTTTTTTGTGCATGCCAAAAAAAATACAAGGATCACCTCTACCAAATTTTGGGACAAAACTCTTTGAAAAAAAATTTTAGAAAATCCCGAACTGTAAAAAGTTTCAAAAATCATGAAAAATAGAAAACGGGTCATCTTGCCACGAAACTTCACATGAAGGCTTAGGGGACCATTGTATGAATTTACAAGCCATAAAAATGGCATTGGCATGGCAAAAATATGAAGATGTGCTTGAACCCACCTACCACCCGTTCGATCCCTGGCTTGCGCATCCTGCCTCTCTAGTTGGCTGAGCGTCCGCACGCTCGTTTCATGGGTTGACTTAGGCATACGGAGTTCATCCCCAGTCTAAGCATACAAAGTTCATTCCCAGTCTAAGATCGGATCGGATCGAGGGTTGCGACAGTAGGATCGGCAGCACGAAGGAGGGATCGGGCCGATGCCCGGCTTGCGCATTCTACTTCTCTAGTCGGCTGAGCGCCCGCGCGCCCATTTTGTGGGATGGCCTAGACATAGGGAATTCATTCCATGCCTAAGCGCCAGCTTGACCGAGGGTTGTGGTAGCGGGACCGGCAGCACGCAGAGGGGGACCGAGCCAATCCTCTGCTTGCGCATTATGCCTCTCCGACCGACTCAGCGCCCTCACGCTCGTTTCATGGGTTGACTTAGGCATACAGAGTTTATTCCTAGTCTAAGATCAGATCGGATTGAGGGTTGTGACAGTCGGATTGACAGCTTACAGTGGGGATCGGGTCGGTCCCCGACTTCCGTATTCTACCTCTTCGACCGGCTGAGTCCCCGCACACTCGTTTTGTGGGTTGGCTTAGGCATACGGAGTTCATTTCGGTCTAAGATCGGACCGGACCAGGGGTTGCGACAGCCGGACCAGTAGTAGGATTGGTAGCACGCAAGGGGGGACTGGGCCGATCCCTAACTTGTGCATTATGCCTCTCCGATCGGCCTCTCCGGTCAACTGAGCACCCGCACGCTTGTTTCGTGGGTTGACTTAGGCATACGAAGTTCATCCCTAGTCTAAGCATATGGAGTTCATTCCTAGTCTAAGATCAAACTGGACCGAGGGTTGCGACAGCAGGATCGGCAGCACGCCGTGCGAACCAGGCCGATCCTCGACTTATGCATTCTGCCTCTCCGACCGGCTGAGCCCCCGTACGCTCGTTTCATGGCTCGGCTTAGGCATAGGGAGTTCATTCCATGTCTAAGCCCCAGTTGGACCAAGGGTTGTGGCAGCAAGATCGGTAGCATGTAGAGGGGGACCAGGTCGATCCCCAGCTTGTGCATTATGCCTCTCCGGTCGACTCGGCTCCCGAACACTCGTTTCATGGGTTGACTTAGGCATACGAAGTTCATTCCCAGTCTAAGATCGAACCGGACCGAGGGTTGTGACGGTAGGATCGACAGCATGTAGGGGGGACCAGGTCGGTCCCCGACTTGTGCATTCTACCTCTCTGGCCGGTTGAGCACCTGCACGCTCGTTTCATGGGTTGGCTTAGGCATACGGAGTTCATTCCATGTCTAGGCATACGGAGTTCATCCCCAGTCTAAGATCGAACTGGACCGACGGTTGTGGCAGCAAGACCAGTAGTAAGATGGTAGCACACAGGGGGGACCGGGCAGATCCCCGACTTGTGCGTTCTGCCTCTTCGGCCGGCCTCTCCGATCGGTTGAGCGCCTGCACGCTCGTTTCGTGGGTTAACTTAGGCATACGGAGTTCATCCTCAGTCTAAGCATACGGAGTTCATTCCCAGTCTAAGATTTTGAGCCACGGTGCACATGTTGGGCTCGGGAATGTGCTGCTGCCGCATTTCTTTCACCCAGGGCACCATCGTCAGAGCATCGCCGGAGAGCATAACCTGCGACATTCGGGGTTCTGACGATTGGGGGGCCGAAAGGGTGTGCGCACATGATGTGCGATGGTTACTGGTACTTGGCCCCTATATTGGGCCCCTATCCCTCATCAAACCTCGAGAACTCACACCCCTTAAAGAGCATTTGAGATTTTATAGGTTTGCTGCTAGTAGCCATTAAAGTGGCTAAAATGGGAACACTTTTTTCAAACGGTCACAAAATCTTCTCCACTTCGAGTTTTTAGCTAAATTTTTTTGTGCATGCCAACAAAATTAAAAGGATCACCTCTACCAAATTTGGGGACAAAACTCTTTCTAAAAAAATTTTTAAAAGTTGGCTTAAAATTAAAAGTTGCCTTATGCATAGGGAGTTCATTCCATGTCTAAGCCCTAGCCGGACCGAGGGTTGTAGTGGCGGGACCAGCAGCACGCAGAGGGGGATCGGGCTGATCCTCAGCTTGTGCATTATGCCTCTCCAGCTGTCTCAGTGCCCGAATGCTCGTTTCATGGGTTAAATTAGGTATACAGAGTTCATTCCCATTCTAAGATCAGACTGGGCTGATCCTCGGCTTACGCATTCTACCTCTTCGACTGGCCTCTCCGGTGGGCTGAGCGTCCGTACGCTCGTTCCGTGGGTTAACTTAGGCATACGGAGTTCATCCCCAGTTAAGCATACGGAGTTCTTTCTCAGTCTAAGATCAGACTGGACCGAGGGTTGCGGCAGCAGGATCGACAGCACACAAGGGGGACCAGGCTGATCCCTGGCTTGCGCATTCTACCTCTTCGACCAGCTAAGTGCCTGCACAGCCGTTTCATGGGTTGGCTTAGGCATAGGGAGTTCATTCCATGTCTAAGCCCCAGCCGGATCGAGGGTTGTGGCAGTGGGACCGACAGCATGCAGAGGGGGACCGTACCGATCTCCAGGTTACACATTCTGCATCTTCGACCGACTGAGCACCCGCACGTTCGTTTCGTGGGTTGGCTTAGGCATACGGAGTTCATTCCATCTCTAAGCAAACAGAGTTCATTCCCAGTCTAACAGTTTAAGCCACGGTGCATATGATGGGCTCGGGCATGTGCTGGTGCCGCATTTTTTTCGCCCGAGCACCATCGTCGGAGCATCATCGGAGCATCGTCGGAGAGCCTAACTAGTGGCATTGGGGGTTTCGGTGCATATGAAGATGTGCTTGAACCCACCTACCACCCGTTCGATCTTCGGCTTGTGCATCCTGCCTCTCTGGTCGGCTGAGCGTTCGCACGCTTATTTTGTGGGTTGACTTAGGCATACGGAGTTCATCCCTAGTCTAAGCATATGGAGTTCATTCTCGGTCTAAGATCAGACCAGATCGAGGGTTGCAGTAGCAGGATCAATAGCACACAGGGGGGATCGAGCTGATTCTCGGCTTGCACATTCTGCCTCTTCGGCTGACTGAGTGCTTGTACGCCCGTTTCATGGGTTGGCTTAGGCATAGGGAGTTCATTCCATGTTTAAGCCCCAGCTGGAACGAGGGTTGTGGAATCGGGATCGGCACCACACAGAGGAGGACCGGACTAATCCCTAGCTTGTGTATTATGCCTCTCCGGTTGGCTCAGTGCCCGCACGCTCGTTTCATGGGTTGACTTAGGCATACGGAGTTCATCCCCAGTCTAAGATCAGACCGGACCGAGGGTTGCAGCAAGATCGACAGCGAGATTCACAGCATGCAGAGGGGGACCGGGTAAATCCCCGACTTACGCATTATGCCTCTTCGATCGGCCTCTCCGACCGACTGAGTGCCCGTACGCTTGTTTCGTGGGTTGACTTAGGTATACAGAGATCATCCCCAGTCTAAGCATACAGAGTTCATTCCCATTCTGAGATGGGACTGGATCGAGGGTTACGGCTGCAGGATCGATAGAACGCAAGGGGGATCGATCCGATCCCCGGCTTGCACATTCTGCCTTTTCGGCCGATTGAGCGCTCGCACGCCCATTTCATGGGTTGGCTTAGGCATAGGGAGTTTATTCCATGTCTAAGCCCCAGTCGGACCGAGGGTTGTGGGAGTGGGATCGGGCCGATCCCCAACTTACGTATTATGCCTCTCCGACCAACTCAGTGCCCGAACGCTCATTTCATGGGCATACAGAGTTCATTCCTAGTCTAAGATCAGACCGGACCAAGCATTGCAACAGCAAGATCGACAGCACGTAGGGGGGACTGGGTCGGTCCCCGGATTGCGCATTCTGCCTCTCTGACCGGTTGAGCACCCGTAGGCTCGTTTCATGGGTTGGCTTAGGCATACGAAGTTCATTCCATGTCTAAGCATACGGAGTTCATTCCTAGTCTAAGAGTTTGAGCCACGGTGCACATGCTGGGCTCGGGCATTTGCTGGTGCTGCATTTTTTCCCTCGGGGCACCATCGTCAGAGCATCATCGGAGAGCCTAACCGGTGGCATTAGTGGTTCCGATGATTGGGGGTCCGGGGGGTGTGCGCACATGATGTGCGATGGGTGCTAGTACTTGGCCCTTATATTGGCCCCCTATCCCTCATCAAACCTCGAGAACTCATACCTCCTTAAAGAGCATTTGAGATTTTATAGGTTTGCTGCCAGTAGCCATTAAAGTGTCTGAAATGGGGACACTTTTTTCAAACGATCACAAAATCTAAGCATACGGAGTTCATTCCCAGTCTAAGATCAGACCGGACCGAGGGTTACGGCAGTAGGACCAGCAACCAGATCGATAGCACGCAGTGGGGACCGAGCCAATCCTCGACTTGTGCATTCTGCCTCTCTGACCGACCTCTCCAATTGGCTGAGTGCCCGCACGCTTGTTTCATTGGTTGACTTAGGCATACGGAGTTCATCCCTAGCCTAAGTATACAGAGTTCATTCCCAGTGTAAGATCGAACCGGACTAAGGGTTGCGACAGCAAGATCGGTAACATGAAGGGGGGACCGGCTTGAGCATTCAGCCTCTTCGGCTGGCTGAGCACCCATTGACTCGTTCCATGGGTTGGCTTAGGCATACGAAGTTCATTCCATGTCCAAGCCCTAGTTGGACCGAGGGTTGTGGCAGCTGGACCAGCAGTGGGATCGATAGCACGTAGAGGGGGACCGAGCTGATCCTCGATTTGCTCATTATGCCTCTCCGACCGACCTCTTCGATCTGCTGAGTGCCTGCACGCTCGTTTCGTGGGTTGACTTAGGCATACGGAGTTCATTCCCAATCTAAGATCGGATCGGATAGAGGGTTGCAGCAGTAGGATCGACAGCATGCAGGCAAGACTGGGTCGATCCCCAGCTTGCGCATTCTGCCTCTCCGATCGGCTGAGCGCCCGCACGCCCATTTTATGGGTTGGCTTTGGCATAGGGAGTTCATTCCATGTATAAGCCCCAGCCAGACTGAGGGTTGTGGCAGTGGGATCGACAACACGTAGAGGGGGACTGGGTCGATCCCCAGCTTGCGCATTATGCCTCTTCGGTCAGCTCAGTGCCCGCACGCTCGTTTCATGGGTTGACTTATGCATAAGGAGTTCATTCCCAGTATGAGATCGAGACAGACCAAGGGTTGCAGCAACAGGATCGACAGCATATAGGGTGGACCGGGTCGACCCCTGGCTTGCGCATTCTGCCTCTTCGATCGACTGAGCGCCCGCACGCTCGTTTCATGGGTTGGCTTAGGCATACAGAGTTCATTCCATGTCTAAGCATATGGAGTTCATTCCAATCTAAGATTTTCAGCAATGGTGCACATGTTGGGCTCGGGCTTGTGCTGGTGCCACATTTATTTCGCTCGGGGCACCATCGTCGAAGCATCATCGGACAGCCTAGCCGACGACATTGGGGGTTCTTGCGATTGGGGGGGCCAGGGGGTGTGCGCACGTGATGTGAGATGGGTGCTGGTACTTGGCCCTTATATTGGCCCCCTATCCCTCATCAAACCTCGAGAACTCATACCCCCTTAAAGAGAATTTGAGATTTAATAGGTTTGCTGCCAGTAGTCGTTAAAGTGTCTGGAATGGGGACACTTTTTTCAAACGGTCACAAAATCTTCTCCACTTTGAGTTTTTAGCTGAATTTTTTTGTGCATTCCAACAAAAATACAAGGATCACTTCTACTAATTTTTGGGACAAAATTCTTTCTAAAAAAATTTTAAAAAATCCCAAACTGCAAAAAGTTTCAAAAATCATGAAAAATAGAAAAACGGGTTGTCTTGCCATGAAACTTCACATGAAGGATTAGGTGGCCATTGTATGAATTTACAAGCCATAAAAATGGCATTGGCATGGCAAAAATATGAAGATGTGCTTGAACCCACCTACCACCCGTTCGATCCTCGGCTTGCGCATCATACCTCTCTGGTCGACTGAGCGCCCGCATGCTCGTTTCATGGGTTGACTTAGGCATATGGAGTTCATCCATAGTCTAAGCATACAGGGTTCATTCCCAGTCTAAGATCAGACTAGACCGAGGGATGCGACAGCAGGATCGACAGCACGCAGGGGGGATAGGGCCGATCCCCGACTTTCGCATTCTGCCTCTCCGGTCGGCTGAGTACCCGCACGTATGTTTTGTGGGTTGGCTTAGGCATAGGGAGTTCATTCCATGTCTAAGCCCTAGCCGGACTGAGGGTTGTGGTAGCAGGACCGGCAGCACGCAGAGGGGGATCGGGTCGATCCCTGACTTGTGCATTATGCCTCTCTGATCGGCTCAACGCCCGCACGGTTGTTTCGTGGGTTTACTTAGGCATACGGAGTTCATTCCCAGTCTAAGATCGGATCGAATCGAGGGTTGCGATAGTAGGATCGATAGCATGCAAGGGGGATTGGGTTGATCCTTGGCTTGCGGATTCTGCCTCTCTAGCCAGCTGAGCACCCGTACGCTTGTTTCATGGGTTGGCTTAGGCATACGGAGTTCATTCCATGTCTAAGCATACGGAGTTCATTCCCAGTCTAAGATCAGACCAGACCAAGAGTTGCGACAGTAGGACCAGCAACAGGATCGACAGCACGCAGGGGGGACCAGGTCGATCCCCGGCTTCAACATTCTGCCTCTCCGTTCGACTGAGCGCCCGTACACTCATTTCGTGGGTTGGCTTAGGCATACGGAGTTCATTCCATGTCTAAGCCCCAATCGGATCGAGGGTTGTGGCAGCAGGACCAGCAGCAGGATCGACAGCATGTAGAGGGGGACCGGGTTAATCCTCGACTTACGCATTATGCCTCTCCGACCGGCCTCTCCGGCCGGCTGAGCGCCCGTACGCTCATTTCATGGGTTGACTTAGGCATACGGAGTTCATCCCCAGTCTAAGCATAAGGAGTTCATTCCCAGTCAAAAGATCAGACCAGATCGAGGTTTGCGACAACAGGATGGGCAGCACGCAGGGGGGATCGGACTGATCGCTGGCTTGCGCATTCTGCCTCTCCGGCCGACTGAGCTCCTGCACGCCGGTTTCGTGGGTTGGCTTAGATATATGGAGTTCATTCGATGTCTAAGCCCCAGCCAAATTGAGGGTTGTGGCAGCGGGACCGGTAGCACATAGAGGGGGGTCGGATCGATCCTCGGCTTGTGCATTATGCCTCTCCGACCGGCTGAGTGCCTGCACGCTTATTTCGTGGGTTGGCTTAGGCATACGAAGTTCATTACATGTCTAAGCATACGGAGTTCCTTCCCAGTCTAAGATTTTGAGCCACGGTGCACATGCTGGGCTCGGGCATGTGCTGGTGTCGCATTTTTTTCGCCTGGGGCACTATCGTTGGAGCATCGTCGGAGAGCCTAACCGAGGGCATTGGGGGTTTCGGCGATTGGGGGGCCGGGGGGATGTGCGCACATGATGTGTGATGGGTGCTGGTACTTGGCCCTTATATTGGCCCCCTATCCCTCATTAAACCTCGAAAACTCACACCCCCTTAAAGAGCATTTGAGATTTTATAGGTTTGCTGCCAGTAGCCATTAAAGTGTCTGAAATGAGGACACTTTTTTCAAACGGTCACAAAATCTTCTTCACTTCGAGTTTTTAGCTAAATGTTTTTGTTCATGCCAACAAAAGTATAAGAATCACCTCTACCAAATTTGGGGAGAAAACTCTTTCTAAAAGAATTTTAAAAAATCCCAAACCGCAAAAAGTTTCAAAAATTGTGAAAAATAAAAAATGGGTCGTCTTGTCACGAAACTTCACATGAAGGCTTAGGGGACCATTGTATGAATTTATACGCCATAAAAATGGCATTGGCATGGCAGAAATATGAAGATGTGCTTGAACCCACCTACCACCCGTTCGATCCCCGACTTAAGCATCCTGCCTTTCTGGTCGGCTGAGCGCCCGCACGCTCATTTCGTGGGTTGACTTAGACATATAGAGTTCATCCCCAGTCTATGCATACAGAGTTCATTCCCAATCTAAGATCGGACTGGATCGATGGTTGCAGCATCAGGATAGGTAGCACGTAGGAGGGACCGAGCTAATCCCTGGCTTGCGCATTTTGCCTCTCCAACCGGTTGAACACCCGCACGGCCGTTTCATCAGTTGGCTTAGGCATAGCAAGTTCATTCCATGTCTGAGCCCCAGCTGGACTGACGGTTGTGGTAGCAGGATCGACAGCACGCAGAGGGGGACCGGGCTGATCCCTGGCTTGCGCATTATGCCTCTCCGGTTGGCTCAACGCCCGCACGCTTGTTTCATGGGTTGACTTAGGCATACGGAGTTCATTCCCAGTCTAAGATGGACCTGATCGAGTGTACGATAGCAGGATCGATAGCACGCAGGGGGGACCAGGCTGATCCCTGACTTGCGAATTCTACCTCTCCAGTCGGCTGAGCGCCTGTACGCTCATTTCGTGGGTTGGCTTAGGCATACGGAGTTCATTCCATGTCTAAGCATGCGAAGTTCATTCCCAGTCTAAGATTTTGAGCCACGGTACACATGCTGGGCTCGGGCATGCGCTGGTGCTGCATTTTTTTCACCTGGGGCACCATCGTCGGAGCATCGTCGGAGCATCGTCGGAGAGCCTAACCGACGGCATTGGGGGTTTCGACGATTGGGGGGGTTAAGGGGTGTGTGCACGTGATGTGCGATGGGTGCTGGTACTTGTGTCACGAGCTCCGACCTTAGACTCAGAAACCTTGCGGCCTTGGCTTGGAATCTCCTCCTTTATGCCTAAGTCAGCCTAAAACTCAAGCGTACGGGCACTAGAACAACGGGAAGGGCTGATTACGCAAGTTAAAGAGAAACAGGATAAGAAGGCAGAATTCTGGAAATGCTTTTGTATTCACTGAAATGGAAGTGTTTGATGGTGTACAAATGAGGGAAGAGCAGCCCTCTATTTATAGTTGAGGCTCCAGCTTACACTTAATGGCAATATCCCTAGAATAAAGGCTAAAATCATGGGATTATACAGATTACAATCAATCAGGATGCTAACTCCTGATTTTCAGGGTCAACCAAATCTGCCAGGATGCTATTGCTGATCCTGCTTGCTTCCAGATGCTTCCCTTACGTGTCCAGCACCTTGGGCCCTTTTGGATGTGGTGCGGGCAGCTTGTATGCCAGGCCTTGGTCTCACAGGCTGGCCTGCAAGTTGGGCGGGCGTTTTGAACTCATTTGCCAGGCTTTGCGTGCAGATACCCACTAGCATGCCTGGTCTGCGGGCCTCAACCTCTGGCTTGCCTGCTGGTGCACCTGATGTGCCTGGCGCACCCGCCCAGGGTATGACATTCTCCCCCACCTGATTGCATGATGCCCTCACTACGTCTTCTGCATGGTGATGCCTGATCTGGTCCTCGAACTGCCGTAAGTCATCTACTGGTTCCCAGCTTGCCTCACTATCTGGAAGTCCCTTCCAACGCACCAAGTACTCTTATCTTGGCTGATAGTTCTTCCGTCTCACCTCTTGATTAGCTATGATGCTGTGGACCTCCTTCTCATATGAGGCCCTTGCTTTCAATGGCGCACACTTTGACTCTGCTCGTCCTGGATCTCCCTCATCCTCATGGAACGGCTTGAGCATGCTCACATGGAGCACCGGGTGTACCCTCAGCTTGGGTGGCATATCCAGCTTGCAGGCAACCTTGACTACCCTCTTGACTACTCAGAAAGGTCCCTCATACCTCTGGACTAGGCCTTTGTGCAACCCCATATGGCGCACAATGGGATGCAGCTTCACCAACACCAAGTCTCCAACCTGGAACTGCACATCCCGCCTACTCTGGTCTGCCCACTTCTTCGACCTCTTGGCCACCTTGTGTAGACAAACTCTGGCCAAGTCAATTTGCTCCTGCCATGCCTTGGCAAACTTGTATGCTACTGGATTCGGCCCTGTATAACTTGCAGCAATCGAATGGGGTGTTAGTGGTTGTTGCCCTGTCACAACCTCAAATGGGCTCTGGTTCGTTGCCTCACTCCTTTGCAAGTTGTAAGAAAACTATACAATATCTAGTAGCTTTGGCCAATCCCTTTGTGTGGCACTCACATAGTGCCTGAGGTAGACCTCCAATAGTCCATTCACTCGTTTTGTCTGCCCATCGATCTGTGAATTTAAGCTGGTGGAAAAGTTCAAGTCTGACCCCAACAGCTTGAACAACTCAGTCCAGAACCTACCCGTGAAATGCCCGTCCCGATCACTAACAATGGTCCTCGACACTCCCCAATACTTAACCATGTTCTTCAGGAACAATCGAGCTGCCTCTTCGGCTGGGCACTCCTTGGTTGCTGGAATGAAGATTCCACACTTGGAAAACCTATCCACCACTACCATGATGCTTCAAAACCCTTCTGCTTTGGGTAGACCAACTATAAAGTCCAGAGAAACACTCTCCCATGGTCACTCTGGCACTGGCAATGGCTCCAAGAGATCGCCTGGTTTCTTAAGCTCCACCTTGTCCTGTTGGCACACAAGACAAATCTTCACATAGGCCTCCACATCATCCCTCATGTGTGGCCAGTAGTACCGATCCTCGATCAGTGCCAAGGTACTGCTCACTTCGGGGTGTCCAGCCCACCTTAAATCATGGCATTCTTGCAAAACTTCCTGGCGGAGCTTCCCGTGCTGTGGCACAAACAGTCTACTACCCCTGGTGTACAGCAAGCCATCCTGCAACCAAAACTGCCTAGTCATACCTTGCTGGGCGTACTCCATCAAAGCTTTGGTTGTAAGATCATGCGCAAGTCCCTTCTTCATGCGCGGCACCTGTGACCCCTCTGGTTGGCTAATGGCAACAAGGTTAGCCTTCCTGTTCAGGGCGTCTGCCACTAAGTTCACCCGTCTCGGCTTGTACTCCATCTGGAAATCAAATTCTGCAAGAAAATCTTGCCATTTTGCCTGCTTGGGGGATAGCTTCTTCTGCATCTAGAAGTAGCTGGTCGCCACATTGTCCGTCCTAACCATGAACCTCAACCCCAACAGGTAATGGCACCAAGTGCGTAAGCAGTGCACCACTGCAGTCATCTCCTTCTCTTGGATCGTGTACTTGCGCTCAGTCTCATTTAGCTTCCTGCTCTCGAACACAACTGGACATCCCTCCTGCATCAACACGCCCCCTATGGCAAAGTCTAATGCATCTGTATGCACCTCATACGGCTTGGCATGGTCTGGCAAGGCCAAGACTAGCTCCTCGATCACAGCCCATTTCAACCTGTCAAAGGCTTCCTGGTACCCTACGCTCCATTCCCATGCTTTCTTTTTTTTTAGCAAGTCAGTCAATGGCGTGGCTATTGCTGAGTGACCTTTGATGAAGCACCTGTAGTAGTTGACCAACCCAAGGAATGATCTCAACTCAGTGACCTTGGCTGGCGGTTGCCATTCCAGGATGGCGTGTATCTTGCCTTCATCCATGCGTATCCTGTCACCTCTCACTATGTGGCCAAGGAACGGGATCTCGTGCTGGGCAAATGAGCACTTCTCCCTCTTAAGAAACAACTTGTGCACCCGTAACACCTCAAACACCTGTCTCTAGTGGTCTACATGCTCTCGCAAAGTCTGGCTGTAGATCACAATGTCATCCAAATAAACCACAATAAACCGATTAAGGAATGACTGAAGTACCTTGTTCATAAGAGTGCAGAATGTTACTGAGGCATTTGTGAGTCTGAAAGGCATCACCAAGAACTCATACGAACCATACCAAGTGACACATGCTATATTTGGCTCATCTCCCTCTGTGATCCTGACTTGATAGTAGCCTGACCTCAAATCCAACTTGGTGAACCACCTTGCGCTCCTAAGTTGATTAAACTAGTCCGCAATGAGTGGGATGGGGTACTTGTTCTTGATGGTCAGCTTGTTCAAAGCTTGGTAGTCTATGCACAGCCGTAACGACCCATCATGCTTGCGCTGAAATAGAACTGGTGCACCATAGGGTGCCTTCGATGGCCTGATGAAGCCAGCATCAACTAACTCTTTGAGCTGCTTCCTCAACTCCTCCAGCTCTGGTGGAGACATTCGGTAAGGGGCTCTAGCTGGTGGCTTGGCCTCAGACACCAGCTCGATCTTGTGGTCCACCTCCCTCTTAGGTGGTAGCTTTCTAGGTAGCTTTACGGGCATCACATCACTAAAGGTCTTCAGCACCTTTAGCACCTCTAAGGGTGACTCGGTCTCGTTCTCCCTTGGCTCATCATATTTCAGGGCTGCCAAGAAGGTGTCTTCTTGTCTGCTTACCACCTTGGCAAATTGGATGGCTGACACCACCCGCGACCCAACTCTAGACCCTTTCCTCAATGGCACTAGGCATTGGCACCGTGCATCCAAGATGCAAACACAATCGGCAAAAGGCACAAGGAGGGCGTTAATCTGAACAAGGAAATCCAACCCAATCACAAACTCATAGTCATCAAGGGGTATTACCTCAATGGTCTGCTTGCCTTTCCAGTCTCCAAGCTGTAACTCCACTCCTCGCGCTACTCCAATGGCTGGAACTTCATTGGAGTTCATCATTTTGATGGTACCAGTCCCTTTCTGCACCTTTAGTCCAAGCTTTCAGGCTCTATCACCTAAAATAAAAAGATGTGAGGCACCTATGTCCACCAGTGTGCTCACCTTTTGACCCGTAACCATCAGATCCGCAAACATCGAGCCCTTTGGCTTGTGGTTCCCCTTACTCTGGATAGCATTGAGCACCAATGACCCAAGTTTTGCTGCCCCTGACTCTAGCTCCTCATCAGACTCCTTGTCTATAGCAGCCAGCTTGCCCTTCTATGGGCAATTGCGTGCTACGTGGCTCCCTCCACATAGGTAGCATGCTAGTGGCTCTCGGTCCCCTTTTGCTTTCCACTTGCCTGCTGGTGGCTTTCTCTCGCCATCCTTGGTTGAACGGTCTCGATCTCCATCCTTGGACTCCCAATCACGATCCTTCCCCTTGGACTACTTCTTTCGATCCCTATCATCCTTGCCCTTACCCTTGGGCTTGGTAGACTCGAACTTGTTAAGAGGCTTGAACTCTATCAAGGCCTCGACAGTAGTCATGGCTTTAGCCAAGTCATGAACTCCTCTCTTTTGTAGCTCATGCTTCACCCATGGCTTCAGCCCATCCATGAAAGCAAATAAGGTGTCCTTCTCACCTAGATCTGAGATCTGTAGCATCAGTTCAGAGAATTTTTGGACATACTCCCTTATGTCCCCTTGCTGGCTCAGCCTGCGTAACTTTGCTCGTGCCTCATCATTGACATACTCTAAGTAAAATTATTCTCTGAACTCCTTTTGGAACTTTGCCCAAGTTCCAATCTTGGTGCTCCCATGCCTGACATCATCACACCTGTGCCTCTACCACAATAAGGTTACATCAGTGAGATACATAGTAGCGGTGCTTACCTTTATCACCTCGTCTTGCATGCCCATGGCCTGGAAGTACTGCTCCATACCCCAAAGGTAGTTGTCTACTTCCTTGGCCGCCCTAGTCCCCTTGAACTCCTTAGGCTTGGGGACATCCAATCTGGACTTGGACACTCTAGCAAACATGCCATTCCCAATGGCAGTCTTGCAAGCAACGAGCTCACTGGTAAGCTTCTCCATCCGCTGGCGCATGGCCTCCATGCCATCGCACAAGGTCAGCATTTCAGCCTCCAAGGTCGGATTCTTTTGGATGAACACATCCAAGCCTTTGTTGAGAGCAACTTGCAGCTCACTTTGGATCTCTTGCCTCATGGAGTCTAGCGATGCAATGTAAGTCTCTACCCCCTCAAGCTTCTCCCCCATGTCGCCCATGGTCACCTCCACCTTGGCCAGCCTACTATCCATGGTAGACCAGATATATCTAGAACTGGCTTTCCTCCCTCTTCCACACCCATGCTCCTGGGCCTCTAGTTGTTGGTTAGCAGCGTCACTTTGGGATGCCATCTCCTCTAACCCGCACAACACAAACACGCAGAATCAAACTTGCTCTGATACCAACTGTCACGAGTTCTGACCTTAGACTCAGAAACCGTGCGACCTGAGGCTTGGAATCTCCTCCTTTATGCCTAAGTCAACCTAAAACACAAGTGTACGGGCACTAGAACAATAGGAAGGGCTAATTACCCAAGTTAAAGAGAAACAGGATAAGAAGGCAGAATTCTGGAAATGCTCTTGTATTCACTGAAACAGAAGTGTTTGATGGTGTACAAATGAGGGAGGAGCAGCCCTCTATTTATAGTTGAGGCTCCAGCTTACACTTAATGGTAATATCCCTAGAATAAAGGCTAAAATCATGGGATTATACAGATTACAATCAATTAGGATGCTAACTCCTGATTTTCAAGGTCAACCAAATCTGCCAGGATGCTACTGCTGATCTTGCCTGCTTTCAGAATCTTTCCTTGCATGTCCAGCACCTTGGGCCCTTCTGGATGTGGTGTGGGCAGCTTGTATGCCAGGCCTTGGTCTCATGGGCTGGCCTGCAAGTTGGGCGGGCGTTCTAAACTCGCTTGCTAGGCTTTGCGTGCAGATACCCGCCAGTACACCTGGTCTGCGGGCCTCGACCTCTGGCTCACCAGCTGGTGCGCCTGATGTGCCTGGCGCACCCCTCCCAGGGCATGACACTTGGCCCTTATATTGGCCCTCTATCCCTCATCAAACCTTGAGAACTCACACCCCCTTAAAGAGCATTTGAGATTTTATAGGTTTGCTACCAATAGCCATTAAAGTGTCTGAAATGGGGACACTTTTTTCAAACGGTAACAAAATCTTCTCCACTTTGATTTTTTAGCTGAATTTTTTTGTGCATGCCAACAAAAATACAAGGATAACCTCTACCAAATTTGGGGACAAAACTCTTTCTAAAACAATTTAAAAAAATCCCGAACCGTAAAATGTTTCAAAAATAGAAAACAAGTCGTCTTGCCACAAAACTTCACATGAAGGCCTAGGGGACCATTGTATGAATTTACAAGCCATAAAAATGGCATTGGCACGGCAAAAATATGAAGATGTGCTTGAGCCCACCTACCACCCGTTCGATCCCCGGCTTACGCATCCTGCCTCTCTGGTCGACTGAGTGCCCGCACGCTCATTTTGTGGGTTGACTTAGGCATACGGAGTTCATCCCCAGTATAAGCATACGGAGTTCATTCCCAGCCTAAGATCGGATCAGACCAAGGGTTACGATAGCAGATCGGTAGCACGCAGGGGTGACCGAACCAATCCTCGGCTTACACATTCTGCCTCTCCGACCGACTGAATGCCCGCACGCCCGTTTCGTGGTTTGGCTTAGGCATAGGGAGTTCATTCCATGTCTAAGCCCTAGCCAGACCGAGGGTTGTGGCAGTGGGACCGGTAACACACAGAGGGGGATCGGGCCAATCCTCGATTTGCGCATTATGCCTCTCTGGCCGACTCAGCGCCCGTACGCTCATTTCGTGGGTTGACTTAGGCATACGGAGTTCACTCCCAGTCTAAGTTTAGACTGGACAGAGGGTTGCAGCAGTAGGATCGACAGCACACAGGGGTGGATCGGGCCGATCCTCGGCTTGCACATTCTGCCTCTCCGATTGGCTGAGCGCCTGCACACTCGTTTCGTGGGTTGGCTTAGGCATACGATGTTCATTCCATGTCTAAGCATACGGACTTCATTCCTAGTCTAAGATCGGATCGGATCGAGGGTTGCGATAGCAAGACCAGTAGCAGGATCAACAACACATAAGGGGGACCGGGTCGATCCCCGGCTTGCGTATTCTGCCTCTCCAGTCGGCTGAGCACCCGTACGCTCGTTTCATGGGTTGGCTTAGGCATAGGGAGTTCATTCCATCTCTAAGCCCCACCCGGACCAAGGGTTGTGGTAGCGGGATCGACTGCACGTAGAGGGGGATCGGGTCGATCCCTGGCTTGCGCATTATGCCTCTTCAACCAGCTCAGCGCCTGCACGCTCGTTTCGTGGGTTAACTTATGCATACGTGGTTCATTCCCAGTCTAAGCTCAGACCAGACCTAGGGTTGCGTTAGCAAGATCGGCAGCACAAAAGGGGGATCGAGCCGATCCTCAGCTTTTGCATTCTGCCTCTTCGACCGGCTGAGTGCCCGCACGCTCGTTTCGTGGTTTGGCTTAGGCATACGGAGTTCATTCCATGTCTAGGAATATGGAGTTCATTCCCAGTCTAAAATTTTGAGCCACGATGCACATACTGGGCTCGGGCATGTGCTGGTGCCGCATTTTTTTTGCCTGGGGCACCATCGTCGGAGCATTGTCGGAGAGCCTAACCAGCGACATTGGGGGTTTCAGCGATTGGAGGGACCGGGGGGGTGTGCGCACATGATGTGCGATGGGTGCTGGTACTTGGCCCTTATATTGGCCGCCTATCCCTCATCAAACCTTGAGAACTCACACCCCCTTAAAGAGCATTTGAGATTTTATAGGTTTACTGCCAGTAGCCATTAAAGTGTCTAAATGGGGACATTTTTTTCGAATGGTCGCAAAATCTTCTCCACCTCGAGTTTTTAGCTGAATTTTTTTGTGCAACCCAAAAAAAATACAAGGATCACCTATATCAAATTTGGGGACAAAAATCTTTCTAAAAAAATTTTAACAAATCTCGAACCGTAAAAAGTTTCAAAAATCGTGAAAAATAGAAAACGGGTTGTCTCACCACGAAACTTCACATGAAGGCTTAGGGGACCATTGTATGAATTTACAAGAAATAAAAATGGCATTGGAATGGTAGAAATATGAAGATGTGCTTGAACTGACGTACCACCCGTTCGATCCCCGGCTTGCGCATCCTGCCTCTCTGGTCGGCTGAGCGCCCGTACGCTCTTTTCATGGGTTGACTTAGGCATATGGAGATCATCCCTAGTCTAAGCATACAGAGTTCATTCCCAGTCTAAGATCAGACCGGATCGAGGGTTATGGCAGTAGGATCGATAGCACGCAGGAGAGACCGGGCCGATCCCTGGCTTGTGCATTCTGCCTCTTCGGTCGGCTGAACACCCGCACGCCCATCTCATGGGTTGTCTTAGGTATAGGGAGTTCATTCCATGTCTAAGCCCCAGCCGAACTGAGGGTTGTGGCAGCAGGACCAGCAGCACACAGAGGAGGATCGAGTCGATCCCCGGCTTGCGCATTATCCCTCTCCAGCCGGCTCAACGTTCGCACGCTCGTTTCATGGGTTGACTTAGGCATACAAAGTTCATTCCTAGTGTAAGATCAGACCAGACTGCGGGTTGCGGTTGCAGGATCGGTAGCACGCAGGGGGGACTGGGCCAGTCCCCGGTTTACGCATTCTGCTTCTCCGGCTGGCTGAGCGCCCGCACGCTCGTTTCGTGGGTTGGCTTAGGCATACGGAGTTCATTCCCAGTCTAAGATCGGACCGGACCAAGGGTTGCGACAGCAGGACTAGCAGCAGGATCGACAGCACGCAGTTCATTCCCAGTGTAAGATCGGGCCGACGGAGTTCATTCCCAGTGTTGGCTTAGGCATACGGAGTTTATTCCCAGTGTAAGATTGGATCAGACTACGGGTTATGGTTACAGGATCGGTAGCACGCAAGAGGGATCGGGCCAGTCCCCGGCTTGCGTATTCTACCTCTCTGACTGGCTGAGTGCCCATACGCTCGTTTCATGTGTTGGCTTAGGCATACGGAGTTCATTCCATGTCTGAGCCCCAATCGGGCTGAGGGTTCTGGTAGCAGGATCGGTAGCACGCAGTGGGGGACCGGGTTGATCCCCGGCTTGTGTATTATGCCTCTCCGACTGGTTGAGCGCCCGCACGCTCGTTTCGTAGGTTGACTTAGGCATACAAACTTCATTCCAAGTCTAAGATCAGACCAGACTGAGGGTTGTGGCAGCAGGATTGATAGCATGCAGAGGGGACTAGGCCGATCCCCGGCTTGCACATTCTGCCTCTCCGATCGACTGAGCGCCTGCACGCCCGTTTCGTGGGTTGGCTTAGGCATAGGGAGTTCATTCCAAGTCTAAGCCCCAGCCAGACCGAGGGTTGTGGCAGTGGGACCGACAGCATGCAGAGGGGGATCGGGCTGATCCCCGGCTTGCGTATTATGCCTCGTCGGCCGGTTCAACACCCGCACGCACGTTTCGTAGGTTGACTTATGCATACAGAGTTCATTCCCAATCTAAGATTGGACCGGATGGAGGGTTGTGACAGCAGGATCGATAGCATGTAGGGGGGACCGAGCCGATCCCTGGCTTACGCATTCTGCCTTTCCGATCGGCTAGCGCCTGCACGCTCGTTTCATGGGTTGGTTTAGGCATATGGAGTTCATTCCCAGTCTAAGATTGGATCGGACCAAGCATTGTGGTAGCAGGATCGACAGCACACAGAGGGGGACCGGGTCGGTTCCCGGCTTGCGCATTCTGCCTCTCTGACCAACTGAGCGCCCGTACGCTTGTTTCGTGGGTTGGCTTAGGCATACGAAGTTCAATCCATGTCTAAGCATATAGAGTTCATTCCCAATCTAAGATCGGACCGGATCGAGGGTTGGGGCAACAGGATCAGCAGCACACAGGGGGGGACCGGGCCGATCCCTGGCTTACACATTCTGCCTCTCCGGCCGGCTGAGTGCCCGCGCGCTCGTTTTGTCGATTGACTTAGGCATACGGAGTTCATCCCCAGTCTAATATCGGATTGGACCGAGCAATTAGGCAGCAGGATCGACAGCATGTAGGGGTGACCGGGCCGATCCTCGGCTTGCACATTCTGCCTCTCCGACCGACTGAGCACTCGCACGCCCATTTCATGGGTTTGCTTAGGCATAGGGAGTTCATTCCAAGTATAAGCCCTAGCCAGACTAAGGGTTGTGGCAGCGGAGCTGGCAGCACGCAGAGGGGGATCGGGCCGATCCCCGGCTTGCACATTCTGCCTCTCCGACTGCCTGAGCACCCGCACGCTCGTTTCATGGGTTGGCTTAGGAATACGGAGTTCATTCCACATCTAAGCATGCGGAGTTCATTCCCAGTCTAAGAGTTTGAGCCATGGTGCACATGCTAGACTCGGGCTTGTGCTGGTGCCGCACTTTTTTCGCCCGGGGCATCATCACCGGAGCATCGCCGGAGAGCCTAACTGGTGGCATTGGGGGTTCTGGCGATTGGGGGGGCCGGGGGGTGTACGCACATGATGTGCCATGGGTGCTGGTACTTGGCCCTTATATTGGCCCCCTATCCCTCATCGAACCTCAAGAAGTCACACCCCCTTAAAGAGCATTTGAGATTTTATAGGTTTGCTGCCAGTAGCCATTAAAGTGTCTGAAACACTTTTCAAATGGTCACAAAATCTTCTCCACTTTGAGTTTTTAGCTGAATATTTTTATGCGTGGCAAAAAAAATACAAGGATCACCCCTACCAAATTTGAGGACAAAAATCTTTCTAAAAAAATTTAAAAAAAATCCTGAACCGCAAAAAGTTTCAAAAATCATGAAAAATAGAAAACGGGTCATCTTGCCACGAAACTTCACATGAAGGCTTAGGGGACCATTGTATGAATTTACAAGCCATAAAAAATGGCATTGGCATGACAGAAATATGAAGATGTGCTTGAACCCACCTACCACCCGTTCAATCTCCGGCTTACGCATCCTGCTTCTTTGGTCGACTGATCGTCCGCATGCTCGTTTCATGGGTTGACTTAGGCATACGAAGTTCATCCCCAATCTAAGCATACGAAGTTCATTCCCAATCTAAGATCAGACCAGACCGAGTTTTGCAACAGTAGGATCGACAGCACACAGAGGGATCGTGCCGATCCCCGGCTTACGCATTCTACCTCTCTGGTCGACTGAGCGCCCGCACGTCCGTTTCATGGGTTAGCTTAGGCATAGGGAGTTCATTCCATGTCTAAGCCCCAGTCAGACCGAGGATTGTGGCAGCAGGACCGGCAGCACGCAGAGGGGGACTGGGCCGGTCCCTGACTTGCGCATTATGCCTTTCCAACCGGCTCAGTGCCCAAACGCTCGTTTCGTGGGTTGACTTAGGCATACGGAGTTCATCCGCAGTCTAAGCATACAGAGTTCATTCCCAGTCTAAGATCAGATCAGACCGAGGGTTGCGACAGCAGGATCGGTAGCATGCAGAGGGGATCGGGTTGATCCTCGGCTTACGCATTGTGCCTCTCCGATCGGTTGAGTGCCCGTACACCCGTTTCGTGGGTTGGCTTAGGCATAGGGAGTTCATTCCATGTCTAAGCCCCAGCGGGACCAAGGGTTGTGGCAGCGGGATCAGCAGCATGCAAAAGAGGACTGAGCCAATCCCTGGCTTGCGCATTATGCCTCTCCGACCGGCTCAATGCCCGTACGCTCGTTTAGTGGGTTGACTGAGGCATACAAAGTTCATTCCCAGTCTTAGATCGGATCAGACCAAGGGTTGCGGCAGCAGGATCGATAGCACGTAAGGGGGACCGAGTTGGTCCCCGAGTTATGCATTCTGCCTCTCCGGTCGGCTGAGCGCCCGTACGCTCGTTTCGTGGATTGGCTTCGGCATACAGAGTTCATTCCATGTCTAAGCATACGGAGTTCATTCCCAGTCTAATATCAGACCAGATCGAGGGTTACAGTAGCAAGACCAGCAGCACGATCAGTAACACGCAGGGGGAGATCGGGTCGATCCCCAGCTCGTGCATTCTACCTCTCCGGCTGGCTGGGTGCCCGCATGCTCGTTTCATGGGTTGGCTTAGGCATACGGAGTTCATTTCATGTCTAAGCCCCAGTCGGACCGAGGGTTGTGGCAGTAGGACAGGCAACAGGATCGACAGCACGCAGAGGGGGACCGGGGTGATCCTTGACTTACGCATTATGTCTCTCCGACCGGCCTCTCCAGTCGGTGAAAGCCCGCATGCTAATTTTATGGGTTGACCTAGGCATACGGAGTTCATCCCCAGTTTAAGGATACGGAGTTCATTCCCAATCTAAGATCGAATCGAACCAAGGGTTGCAGTAGCAGGATCGACAGCACGCAGGGGTACCGAGCTGATCCCCAGCTTACACATTCTGCCTCTTCGACCGGCTGAGCGCCTGCACGCCTGTTTCATGGCTTGGCTTAGGCATAGGGAGTTCATTCCATGTCTAAGCCCTAGCCGAACCGAGGGTTGTGGCAGCGGGATCGGACACACGTAGAGGGGGACCAAGCCGATCCCCGACTTACGCATTATGCCTCTTCGATCGGCTCAACGCCCGAATGCTCGTTTCGTGGGTTGACTTATCCATACGGAGTTCATTCCTAGTCTAAGATCGATAGCACGAAATGAGCCGATCCTCGACTTGTGCATTCTACCTTTCCGGTCGGCTGAGCGCCCGCACGCTCGTTTCGTGGGTTGGCTTAGGCGTACGGAGTTCATTCCATGTCTAAGCATATGGAGTTCATTCCCAGTCTAGGATTTTAAACCACGGTGCGCATGATGGGCTCGGGCATGTGCTGGTGCGACATTTTTTTCGCCTGGGGCACCATCGTCGGAGCATCGTCGGAGCATCATCGGAGAGCCTAATCGACGGTATTTGGGGTTCCGACGATTGGGGGGGCCGGGGGGGTGTGCGCTCATGATGTGCAATGGGTGCTGGTACTTAGCCCTTATATTGGCCCCCTATCACTCATCAAACCTCAAGAACTCACACCCCCTTAAAGAGCATTTGAGATTTTATAGGTTTGCTGCCAGTAGCCATTAAAGTGTCTGATATGGGGACACTTTTTTCAAATGGTCACAAAATCTTCTCCACTTCGAGTTTTTCACTGAATTGTTTTGTGCATGCCAACAAAAATACGAGGATCACCTATACCAAATTTGGGGACAAATAGAAAACGTTTTAAAAATCGTGAAAAATAGAAAACGGGTCGTCTTGCCACGAAACTTCACTTGAAGGCTTAGGGGACCATTGTATGAATTTACAAGCCATAAAAGTGGCATTGGCATGGCAAAAATATGAAGATGTGCTTGAACCCACCTACCACTCGTTCGATCCCCGACTTTCGCATCCTACCTCTCTCGTCGGCTGAGCGTCTGCACGCTCGTGTCATGGGTTGACTTACGCATACGGAGTTCATCCCCAATCTAAGCATATGGAGTTCATTCCTAGTCTAAGATCAGACCTGACCGAGGGTTGTGACAGCAGGATCGGCAGCATACAGGAGGGATCGAGTTGATCCTCGACTTGCGTATTCTACCTCTCCGGTTGGCTGAGGCCTCGCACGCCTGTTTTGTGGGTTGGCTTAGGCATAGGGAGTTCATTCCATGTCTAAGCCCCAGTCGGACCGAGGGTTGTGGTAGCGGGATCGACAGCACGCAGAGGGGGACTGGGCCAATCCTCGGCTTGCACATTATGCCTCTCCGGTCTACTCAGCGCCCGTACATTTGTTTATGGGTTGACTTAGGCATACGGAGTTCATTCCCAGTCTAAGATCGGATCGAATGGAGGGTTACGACAACAGGATCGACAGCACGTAGGGGGGACCAGGTCGATCCCAGACTTGGGCATTCTGCCTCTTCGATCAGCTGAGTGCCCGCACGCACGCTCGTTTCGTGGGATGGCTTAGGCATACGGAGTTCATTCCATGTCTAAGCATATGGAGTTCATTCCCAATCTAAGATTGGATCGGACCGAGGGTTGCAACAGCAGGACCAGTAGCAGGATCGACAGCACATAGGGAAGAACCGGACCGATCCCTGACTTGCACATTCTGTATCTTCGATTGGCTTAGCACCTGCACACTCGTTTCATGGGTTGGCTTAGGCATACAGAGTTCATTCCATGTCTAAGCCCCAGGTGGACTGAGGGTTATGGTAGCAGGATCGACAGCATACAGAGGGGGACCAGGCTGATCCCTGACTTACGCATTATGCCTCTTCGGCCGGTTGAGCACCTGCACGCTCGTTTCATGGGTTGACTTAGGGATACGGAGTTCATCCCCAGTCTAAGGATACGGAGTTCATTCCCAATCTAACATCAGATCAGACCGAGGGTTACGACAGTAGGATCGATAACACGCAGGAGGGATCGGGCTGATCCCCGGCTTGAGCATTCTGCCTGTCTGGCAAGCTAAGTGCCCGCACGCCCATTTCGTGGGTTGGCTTCAGCATAGGGAGTTCATTCCATTTCTAAGCCCCAGTCGAAACAAGGGTTGTGGCAGCGGGACCGACAGCACACAGAGGGGGACCGGGCTGATCCTTGACCTACGCATTATGCCTCTTTGGCTGGCTCAGCGCCTGCACGCTCGTTTCATGGGTTGACTTATGCATACGGAGTTCATTCGCAGTCTAAGATCAAATCGGATTGAGCGTTGCGACAGTAAGATCGACAGCATGCAGGGGGGACCGGGTCGATCCCCGACTTGCATGTCCTGCCTCTCCAGTCGGTTGACCGCCTGCACGCTCATTTCGTGGGTTGACTTAGGCATACGGAGTTCATCCCTAGTCTAAGCATACGGAGTTCATTCTCAGTCTAAGATCGGACCAGACTGAGGGTTGCGATAGCATGATCGGCAGCACGCAGGAGGGATCAGGCCGATCCCCGACTTGCGCATTCTACCTCTCTTGTCGGTTGAGCACCTGCACGCTCGTTTCACGGGTTGGCTTCGGCATAGGGAGTTCATTCCATGTCTAAGCCCCAGCCAGACTGAGGGTTGTGGCAGTGGGACTGGCAGCACGCAGAGGGGGACTTGGCTGATCCCCGGCTTGCGCATTAGGCCTCTTCGGCCGGCTCAGCACCCGTACACTCATTTCATGGGTTGACTTATGCATACGGAGTTCATTCCCAGTCTAAGATCAGACCGAACCGATGGTTGCGGCAGCAGGATCGATAGCACGTAGGGGGGGATCAGGTCGATCCTCGGCTTGTGCATTCTGCCTCTCTGGCCGGTTGAGCGCCTATACGCTTGTTTCGTGGGTTGGCTCCGTATCTAAGCATACGGAGTTCATTCCCAGTCTAAGATCAGACCGGACCGAGGGTTGTGGCAACAGGACCAGTAGTAGGATCGACAGCATGTAAGGGGGATCGAGCCGATCCCCAGCTTGCGCATTCTGCCTCTCTGACCGGCTGAGCGCCCGCACGCTCGATTCATGGGTTAGCTTAGGTATACAGAGTTCATTCCATGTCTAAGCCCCAACCGGACCAAGGGTTGTGACAGCAGGACCGGCAGTGAGATCGGCAGCATGTAGAGAGGGACCTGGCTGATCCCTGACTTGCGCATTATGCCTCTCCGGTCAGCTTTTTCGGTCGACTGAGCGCCCGCACGCTTGTTTCGTGGGTTGACTTAGGCATACAGTGTTCATCCCCAGTCTAAGCATACGGAGTTCATTCCCAGTCTAAGATCAAACCGGATCGAGGGTTGCTGCAGCAGGATCGACAGCAAGCAGGAGGGATCGGGCGAATCCCCGGCTTGCGCATTCTGCCTCTCCGGTCGGCTGAGTGCCCACAGGCCCGTTTCATGGGTTGGCTTCATAGGGAGTTCATTCCATGTCTAAGCCCCAGCCAGACCGAGGTTTGTGGCAGTAGGACCGATGGCACGTAGAGGGGGACCGAGCCGATTCTCGGCTTGTGCATAATGCCTCTTCGATCGGCTCAGCGCCTGCACTTTCGTTTCGTGGGTAAGCTTAGGCATACGGAGTTCATTCCATGTCTAAGCATACGGAGTTCATTCCCAGTCTAAGATTTTGAGCCACGGTGCACATGCTGGGCTCGGGCATGTGCTGCTGCCACATTTTTTTTGCTCGGGGCACCATCGTCGGAGCATCACCGGAGAGCGGCATTGGAGGTTTCGACGATTGGGGGGCCAAGGGGCGTGCGCAAATGATGTGCGATGGGTGCTGGTACTTGTGTCACGGGCTCTGACCTTAGACTCAGAAACCGTGCGACCTTAGGCTTGGAATCTCCTCTTTTATGCCTAAGTCAGCCTAAAACACAAGCGTACGGGCACTAGAACAACAGAAAGGGCTGATTACGCAAGTTAAAGAGAAACAGGATAAGAAGGCAGAATTCTGGAAATGCTCTTATTTTTGCTAAAATGGAAGTGTTTGATGGTGTACAAATAAGGGAGGAGCAGCCCTCTATTTATAGTTGAGGCTCCAGCTTACACTTAATGGCAATATCCCTAGAATAAAGGCTAAGATCATGGGATTATACAGATTACAATCAATCAGGATGCTAACTCCTGATTTTTAGGGTCAACCAAATCTGCCAGGATGCTGTTGATCCTGCCTACTTCCAGAAGCTTCCTTTGCATGTCCAGCACCTTGGGCCCTTTTGGATGTGGTGCAGGCAGCTTGTATGCCAGGCCTTGGTCTCACGGGTTGGCCTACAAGTTGGGCGGGTGTTCTGAACTCGTTTGCTAGGCTTTGTACGTAGATACCAGCCAGCACGCCTGGTCTGCAGGCATCAACCTCTGGCTCACCTGCTGGTGCACCTAATGTGCCTGGCGCGTTCACCCAGGGCATGACATTCTCCCCCACCTAATTATGCAATGCCGTCATTGCATCTTCTGCATGGTACTGCCTGATCTGGTCCCCGAACTGCCATAAGTCATCTGCTAGTTCCCAGCTCACCTCACTGTCTGAAAGTCCCTTCTAGCGCACCAAGTACTCTTGTCTTGGCTGATAGTTCTTCCATCTCACCTCCCGATCAGCTATGATGCTGTGGACCTCCTTCTCATATGAGGCCCTTGCTCCCAATGGCGCACGCTTTAACTCTGCCTATCCTGGATCTCCCTTATCCTCATGAAACGGCTTGAGCATGCTCACATGGAACACCGGGTGTACCTTCAGCTTGGGTGGCATATCCAGCTTGTAGGTAACTTTGCCTACCCTCTTGACTACTCAAAAATGTCCCTCATACCTCCGGACTAGGCCTTTATGCAGCCCCCTATGGCACACAATGGGATGTAGCTTCACCAACACCAAGTCTCCAACCTGGAACTGCACGTCCCGCCTATTTTGGTCTGCCCACTTCTTCGATCTCTTGGCCGCCTTGTGTAGACAAACTCTGGCCAAGTCAGTTTGCCCCTGCCATGCCTTGGCAAACTTGTATGCCGCTAGATTCGGCCCTGTATAACCTGCAGCAATCGAACCAGGTGATAGTGGTTGTTGCCCTGTCATAACCTCAAATGGGCTCTGGTTCGTTGCCTTGCTCCTTTGCAAGTTGTAGGAAAACTACGTAATATCTAGCAGCTTTGGCCAGTCCCTTTGTATGGCACTCACATAGTGCCCGAGGTAGACCTCCAATAGTCTATTCACTCATTCTGTCTGCCCATCGGTCTGCGAATGCATGCTAGTGGAAAAGTTCAAGTCTGACCCTAACAGCTTGAACAACTCAGTCTAGAAACTGCCTGTGAAATGCCCGTCCCGATCACTAACAATGGTCCTCGGCACTCCCCAGTACTAAACCATGTTTTTTAGGAACAATCGAGCTACCTCCTCGGCTGGGCACTCCTTGGTTGCTGGAATGAAGATTCCATACTTGGAAAACCTATCCACCACTACCATGATGCTTCCAAACCATTCTGCTTTGGGTAGACCGACTATAAAGTCCAGAGAAACACTCTTCCATGGTCATTCTGGCACTGGCAATGGCTCCAAGAGACCGCATGGTTTCTTGAGCTCCACCTTGTCCTATTGGCACACAAGACAAGTCTTTACATAGGCCTCCACATCATCCCTCATGTACGGCCAGTAGTACCGGTCTTCGATCAGCACCAAGGTATGACTCACTTCGAGGTGTCCAACCCACCTTGGATCATGGCATTCTTGCAAAACTTCCTTACGGAGCTTCTCGTGCTGCGACACAAACAGTCTACTACCCCTGGTGTACAGCAAGCCATCCTGCAACTAAAACCACCTAGTCTTACCTTGCTGGGCGTACTCCATCAAAGCCTTGGATGTAGGATCATGCGTAAGTCCCTTCTTGATGTACGGCACCAGTGACCCCTCTGGTTGCCTAATGGCAGCAAGGTTAGCCTTCCTGCTTAGGGCGTCTGCCACTAGGTTCGCCCGCCTTGGCTTGTACTCCATCTGGAAATCAAATTCTGCAAGAAAATCTTGCCATCTCGCCTGCTTGGGGGACAGTTTCTTCTACGTCTGGAAGTAGCTGGTCGCCACATTGTCCATCCTAACCACGAACCTCTACCCTAACAGGTAATGGCACCAAGTGCACAAGCAATGCACCACTACAGTCATCTCCTTCTCTTGGACTGTGTACTTGCACTCAGTCTCGTTCAGCTTCCTGCTCTCGAACGTGACTGGACATCCCTCCTACATCAACACGCCCCCTATGGCAAAGTCTGATGCATTCGTATGCACCTCATACGGCTTGGCATGGTCTGGCAAGGCCAAGACTGGCTTCTCAACCACAGCCCGCTTCAACCTATCAAAGGCTTCCTGGCATCCTGCGTTCCACTCCCATGCTTTCCCTTTCTTGAGCAAGTCAGTCAATGGTATGGCTATTGCTGAGTGACCTTTGATGAAGCGCCTGTAGTAGTTGACCAGCCCAAGGAACGATCTCAACTCAATGACCTTGGCTGGCGGTTGCCACTCCAGGATGGCATGTATCTTGCCTTCGTCCATGCATATCCTGCCACCTCCCACTATGTGGCCAAGGAACGGGATCTCCTGTTGGGTGAATGAGCACTTCTTCCTCTTGACAAACAGCTTGTGCACCTGCAACACCTCGAACACCTGTCTCAAGTGGTCTACATGCTCTCCCAAAGTCTGGCTGTAGATCACAATGTCATCCAAATAAACCATAACCAACCGATCAAGGAATGACTGAAGTACCTTGTTCATAAGGGTGCAGAATGTTGCTGGGGTGTTCGTGAGTCTGAAAGGCATCACCAAGAACTCATACAAACCATACCGAGTGACACATGCTATCTTTGGCTCATTTCCCTCCACGATCCTGACTTGATAGTAGCCTGACCTCAAATCCAGCTTGGTGAACCACCTGCGCTCCCAAGTTGATCGAACAAGTCCGTAATGAGTGGGATGGGGTACTTGTTCTTGCTGGTCAGCTTGTTCAAAGCCTGGTAGTCTATACATAGCCGTAACAACCCATCATGCTTGCGCTGAAATAGAACCGATGCACCATAGGGTGCCTTCGATGGCCCGATAAAGCCAGCATCAACTAACTCTTTAAGCTGCTTCCTCAACTCCTCCAACTCTAGTGGAGACATTCGGTAAGTGGCTCTAGCTAGTGGCTTGGCCTCGGACACCAGCTCGGTCTTGTGGTCCACCTCCCTCTTAGGTGGTAGCTTGCTAGTTAGCTTTGTGGGCATCACATCACTAAAGGTCTTCAGCACCTTTAGCACCTCCAAGGGTGACTCGGTCTCCTTCTCCCTTGGCTCATCATATTTTAGGGCTGCCAAGAAGGTGTCTTCTTGTCTGCTTACCGCCTTGGCAAATTGGATGGCTGACACCACCCATGACCCAACTCCAGACCCTCTTCTCAATGGCACTAGGCATTGGCACCGTGCATCCAAGATGCAAACACAATCGACAAAAGGCACAAGGAGGGCATTAATCCGAACAAGGAAATCCAACCCAATCACAAACTCATAGTCGTCAGGGGGTATTACCTCAATGGTCTCCTTGCCTTTCTAGTCTCTAAGCTGCAACTCCACTCCCCGTGCTACTCCAATGGCTGAAACTTCCTTGGAGTTCACCATTTTGATGGTACCAATCCCTTTCTGCACCTTTAGTCTGAGCTTCTGGGCTCTATCACCTAAAATAAAAGGATATGAGGCACCTGTGTCCACCAGTGCGCTCACCTTTTGACCCGCAACCATCAAATCTGTAAACATCAAGCCCTTTGGCTTACGGCTCCCCTTACTTTGGACAGCATTGAGCACCAACGACCCAAGCTTTGCTACCCCTGACTCTGGCTCCTTGTCAGACTCCTTGTCTACAGTAGCTGGCTTGTGCTTTTACGGGTAATTGCATGCTATGTGGCTCCCTCCACATAGGTAGCATGCTAGTGCCTCTCGGTCCCCTATTGCTTTCCACTTACCTACTGGTGGCTCCTCTCGCCATCCTTAGTTGAACGATCTCGATCTCCATCCTTAGACTACCAATCACGATCCTTCCCCTTGGACTGCTTCTTTCGGTCCCTATCATCCCTGCCCTTACCCTTGGGTTTGGTAGACTCAAACTTGTTCAGAGGCTTGAACTCTATCAAGGCCTCGACAGTAGTCATGGCTTTAGCCAAGTCATGAACTCCTCTCTTTTGTAGCTCATGCTTCACCCACGGCTTCAGCCCATCCATGAAAGCAAATAAGGCATCCTTTTCGCCTAGATCCAAGATCTGTAGCATCAGTTCAGAGAATTTTTGGACATACTCCCTTATGTCCCCTTACTAGCTCAACTTGCACAACTTTGCCCCGTGCCTCATCATCGACATACTCCGGGTAAAATTATTCTCTGAACTCCTTTTGGAACTCTACCTAGGTTCCAATCTTAGCGCTCCCATGCCTGACATCATCACACCTGCGCCTCTACCACAATAAGGCTATATCAGTGAGATACATAGCAGCGGTGCTTACCTTTATTGCCTTGTCTTGCATGCCCATAGCCTGGAAGTACTGCTCCATACCCCAAAGGTAGTTATCTACTTCCTTGGCCGCCCTAGTCCCCTTGAACTCCTTAGCTTTGGGACATCCAATCTAGACTTGGACACTCCAGCAAACATGCCATTCCCAATGGTAGTCCTGCAACCAACAAGCTCACTGGTAAGCTCTTCCATCCGCTGGCGTATGGCCTCCATGCCATCGTGCAAGGTCAGCACTTCAGCCTCTAAGGTCTGATTCTTTTGGGTGAACACATCCAAGCCTTTGTTGAGAGCAGCTTGCAGCTCACTTTGGATCTCCTCCCCCATGGAATCTAGAGATGCAATGTGAGTCTCTACCCCCTCAAGCTTCTCCCCCATGTCGCCCATGGTCACTTCCACCTTGGCCAGCCTACCGTCCATGGTAGACTAGATATCTCTAGAACTGGCTTTCCTCCCTCTTCCACGCCCATGCTCTTGGGCCTCTGGTTGTTGGTTAACAGCATCACTTTGGGATACCATCTCCTTTAACCTGCATAACACAAACACACAGAATCGAACTTGCTCTGATACCAACTGTCACGGGCTCTGACCTTAGACTCAGAAACCATGCGACCTTAGGCTTGGAATCTCTCCTTTATGCCTAAGTCAGCCTAAAACACAAGCGTACGGGCACTAGAACAACAGGAAGGGCTGATTACGCAAGTTAAAGAGAAACAGGATAAGAAGGCAGAATTCTAGAAATGCTCTTGTATTCATTGAAACAGACGTGTTTGATGGTGTACAAATGAGGGAGGAGCAGCCCTCTATTTATCGTTGAGGCTCCAGCTTACACTTAATGGCAATATCCCTAGAATAAAGGCTAAAATCATGGGATTATACAGATTACAATCAATCAGGGTGCTAACTCCTGATTTTTAAGGTCAACCAAATCTACCAGGATGCTGCTGCTGATCCTGCCTGCTTCTTGAAGCTTCCCTTGCGTGTCCAGCACCTTGGGCCCTTCTGGATGTGGTACGGGCAGCTTGTATGCTAGGCCTTGGTCTCACAGGCTGGCCTGCAAGTTGGGTGGGCGTTCTGAACTCGTTTGCTAGGCTTTGTGCGCAGATACCCGCCAACACGCCTGGTCTGCGGGCCTCAAACTCTGGCTCACCTACTGGTGCTCCTGATGTGCCTGGCACGCCCACCCAGGGTGTGACACTTGGCCCTTATATTGGCCCCCTATCCCTCATCAAACCTCAAGAACTCACACCCCCTTAAAAAGCATTTCAAACAGTCACAAAATATTCTCCACTTCGAGCTTTTAGCTGAATTTTTTTGTTCATGCCAACAAAAATACAAGATCACCTCTACCAAATTTGGGGACAAAACTCTTTCTAAAAAAATTTTAAAAAATCCCGAACCATAAATTGTTTCAAAAATCATGAAAAATAGAAAACGGGTCGTCTTGCCATGAAACTTCACATGAAGGCTTGGGGGACCATTGTATGAATTTACAAGCCATAAAAATGGCATTGGCATGGCAGAAATATGAAGATGTGCTTGAACCCACCTACCACCCGTTCGATCCCCGGCTTGCGCATCCTACCTCTCTGGTCGACTGAGTGTCCGCACGCTCATTTCGTGGGTTGACTTAGGCATACAGAGTTCATCCCCAGTCTAAGCATACAGAGTTCATTCCCAATCTAAGATCAGATTGGATCGAGGGTTGCGGCAACAGGATCGACAGCACGCGGAGGGGACCAAGCCAATCCCCGACTTGCGCATTCTGCCTCTCCGGTTGGCTGAGCGCCCGAACGCCCATTTCGTGGGTTGGCTTAGGTATAGGGAGTTCATTCCATGTCTAAGCCCTAGCCAGATTGAGGGTTGTGGTAGTGGGATCGGCAGCACGTAGAGGGGGACCGAGCCGATCCCTGGCTTACGCATTATGCCTCTCCGGCCGACTCAGCGCCCACACGCTCATTTCATGGTTGATTTAGGCATACAGAGTTCATTCCCAATCTAAGATCAGACCGGACCAAGGGTTACAGCAACAGGATCGATAGCACGTAGGGGGGACCAGGCCAATCCCCGGCTTACGCATTCTACCTCTCCGACCGACTGAGCGCCTGCACGCTCATTTCATGGGTTGGCTTAGGCATATATAGTTCATTCCGTGTCTAAGCATACGGAGTTCATTCCGTGTCTAAGATCAGACCAGACTAAGGGTTGCGACAGCAGGACCAGTAGTAGGATCGGCAGCATGCAGGAGGGACCAGGCTAATCCCTGGCTTGTGCATTTTGCCTCTTCGGCTGGCTGAGCACTTGATGCTCGTTTCGTGGGTTGGCTTAAGCATACAAAGTTCATTCCATGTCTAAGCCCCAGTTGGACCGAGGGTTGTGGCAGTAGGATGACAGTGGGATCGATAGCACGCAGAGGGGGACCGGGCTAATCCCCGGCTTGTGCATTATGCCTCTAAAGCCGGCCTCTTCGACCGGTTGAGCTCCCGCAGGCTCGTTTCGTGGGTTGAATTAGGCATACGAAGTTCATCCCCAATCTAAGCATACAGAGTTTATTCCTAGTCTAAGATCAGACCGGACTGAGGGTTGCGACAGTAGGATCGGCAGCACGCAGGGGGCATCGGGTCGTTCCCTGGCTTGTGCATTCTGCCTCTCCGGTCGGCTGAGCGCCCACATGCCTGTTTAGTGGGTTGGCTTAGGCATAGGGAGTTCATTCCATGTCTAAGCCCCAGTCGAACCGAGGGTTGTGGCAGCGGGATCGGTAGTACGCAAGGGGGATAGGGGCCGATCCCCGATTTGCGCATTCTACCTCTCCGGTCTGTTGAGTGCCCGCACGCCTGTTTCGTGGGTTGAATTAGGCATAGGGAGTTCATTCCATGTCTAAGCCCCAGCCAGACCGAGGGTTGTGGCAGCGAGGCCGGCAGCATGCAGAGAAGGAACAGGCCGATCCTCAGCATGCGCATTATGCCTCTTCAATCGGCTCAGCGCCCGCACGCTCGTTTCGTGGGTTGACTTATGCATACGGAGTTCATTTTGAGTCTTAGATCAGATCGGATCAAGGGTTATGGTAGCAAGATCGACAGCACGCAGGGGGGATCGGGCCGATCCCTGGCTTGCGCATTTTGCCTCTCCGATCGACTGAGCGCCTGCACGCTCGTTTTGTAGGTTGGCTTAGGCATGCGGAGTTCATTCCATGTCTAAGCATACGGAGTTCATTCCCAATCTAAGATTTAAGCCACGGTGCACATGCTGGGCTCGGGCATGTGCTAGTGCCGTATTTTTTTCACCCGGGGTACCATCGTCGGAGCATCGTCGGAGAGCCTAACCGACGGCATTGGGGGTTCTGCGATTGGGGGGGCCGGGGGGTTGTGCGCACATGATGTGCGATGGGTGCTGGTACTCGGCTCTTATATTGCCCCCTATCCCTCATCAAACTTCGAGAACTCACACCCCCTTAAAGAGCATTTCAGATTTTATAGGTGTGCTGCCAGTAGCCATTAAAGTGTCTGAAATGGGGACACTTTTTTCAAATGGTCACAAAATCTTCTCCACTTCGAGTTTTTAGCTGAATGTTTTTATGCAGGCCAACAAAAATACAAGGATCACCTCTACCAAATTTGGGGACAAAACTCTTACTAAAAAAATTTTAAAAAATCTCGAACCGTAAAAAGTTTTGAAAATCATGAAAAATAGAAAATGGGTCGTCTTGCCACGAAACTTAACATGAAGGCTTAGGGGACCATTGTATGAATTTACATGCCATAAAAATGGCATTGGCATGATAGAAATATGAAGATGTGCTTGAACCCACCTACCACCCGTTTGATTCCCAGCTTGCACATCCTGCCTCTCTGGTCGGCTGAGTGCCCGCACGCTAATTTCGTGGGTTGACTTAGGCATACGGAGTTCATCCCTAGTCTAAGCATACGGAGTTCATTCCTGGTCTAAGATCAAACTGGACCGAGGGTCACGACAGCCGGATCGGCAGCACGAAGGGGGGACCGGGTCGATCCCTGACTTGCGCATTCTGCCTCTCTGGTCGACTGAGCGCCACACGCCCATTTCATGGATTGGCTTAGACAGAGGGAGTTCATTCCATGTCTAAGCCCCAGTCGGACCGAAAGTTGTGGCAGCGGGACCGACAGCATGCAGAGGGGAACCGGGCCGATCCCCGACTTGCGCATTTTGCGTCTCCGGCCGACTCAGCACCCGCACGCTCATTTCGTGGGTTGACTTAGGCAAACGGAGTTCATTCCCAGTCTAAGATCGGACCAAACTGAGGGTTGTGGTAGCAGGATCGACAGCCCATAAGGGGGGATCGGCCCAATCCCTGGCTTGCGCATTCTACCTCTCCGGCTGGCTGAGCGCCCGCATGCTCATTTCATGGGTTTGCTTACGGATACGGAGTTATTCCATGTCTAAGAACACGGAGTTCATTCCAAGTATAAGATCGGACCAGACTGAGGGTTGTGGTAGCAGGACCAGTAGCAGGATCGACAGCATGCAAAGGGGATCGGGTCGATCCCTAGCTTAGGCATTCTGCCTCTCTGGCCAGCTGAGTGCCCCCATGCTCATTTTGTGGGTTGGCTTAGGCATACGGAGTTCATTCCATGTCTAAGCCCCAGCTGAACCGAGGGTTGTGGTAGCAGGACCGATAGCGGGATCGACAGCACGTAGAGGGGGATCGGGCTGATCCTCTGCTTAAGTATTATGCTTCTTCGACTGGCCTCTCCGATCAGCTGGGCACCCACACGCTCGTTTCATGGGTTGACTTAGGCATACGGAGTTCATCCCCAGTCTAAGCATACGGAGTTCATTCCCAGTCTAAGATCGAACTGGACCGAGGATTGCGGCAGTAAGATCGACAGCACGTAGGGGGGATCGGGTCGGTCCCTGATTTACGTATTCTGCCTCTTCGACCGACTGAGTGCCTGCATGCTCGTTTCGTGCATTGGATTAGGCATAGGGAGTTCATTCCATGTCTAAGCCCCAACCGGACCGAGGGTTGTGGCAACGGGACAGGCAACACGCAGAGGGGGATCAGGTCGATCCTTGACTTGTGCACTATGCCTCTTCAGTCTGCTCAGCGTCCGTACGCTCATTTCATGGCTTGAATTATGCATACGGAGTTCATTCCCAGTTTAAGATCAGACCAGACCAAGGGTTACGACAGCAGGATTGACAGCATGTAGGGGGGACCAAGTCGATCCCCGGCTTGTGCATTCTGCCTCTTCGACCGACTGAGCACCCGCATGCTCATTTCGTGGGTTGGCTTAAGCATACAGAGTTTATTCCATGTCTAAGCATACGGAGTTCATTCCCAGTCTAAGATTTTGAGCCATGGTGCACATGCTGGGCTCGGGCATGTGCTGGTGCTGTATTTTTTTCGCTCGGGGCACCATCGTCGGAGCATTACCGGAGAGCCTAACCGGCGTCCTTGGGGGTTCCGACAATTGGGGGGGTCGGGGGGTGTACGCACATGATGTGCGATGGGTGCTGGTACTTGGCCATTATATTGTCCCCTTATCCCTCATCAAACCTCGAGAACTCACACCCCCTTAAAGAGCATTTGAGATTTTATAGGTTTGCTGCCAGTAGCCATTAAAGTGTCTGAAATGGGGACACTTTTTTCAAACGGTCACAAAATCTTCTCCACTTCGAGTTTTTAGCTGAATTTTTTTGTGCATGCCAAAAAATATACAAGGATCATCTCTACCAAATTTGGGGACAAAAAACTTTCTTAAAAAATTTTAAAAAATCCCGAACCACAAAAAGTTTCAAAAATTATGAAAAATAGAAAACGGGTTGTCTTGCCACGAAACTTCAGATGAAGGCTTAGGGGACCATTGTATGAATTTAGAAGCCATAAAAATGGCATTGGCATGACAGAAATATGAAGATGTGCTTGAACCCACCTACCACCCGTTCGATCCCCAACTTGTGCATACTGCCTCTCTGGTCGGCTGACCACCCGCACGCTTGTTTCATGGGTTGATTTAGGCATATGGAGTCCATCCCCAGTGTAAGCATACAGAGTTCATTCCTAGTCTAAGATCAGACCAGACCAAGGGTTACGGCAGCAGGATCGACAGCACGTAGGGGGGATCAGGCCGATCCCCGGCTTGTGGAATCTGCCTCTCCGACCGGCTGAGCGCCTGCACGTCCGCTTCATGGGTTGGCTTAGGCATAAGGAGTTCATTCCATGTCTAAGCCCCAGCCGAGCTGAGGGTTGTGGTAGCAAGATCGACAGCATGCAGAGGGTGACTGGGCTGATCCCCGACTTACGCATTCTGCCTCTCCGACCTACTCAGCGCTCGCACGCTCATTTAGTGGGTTAACTTAGGCATACGTAGTTCATTCCCAATCTAAGATTGGACCGGACTGAGGGTTGTAGCAGTAGGATCGACAGCACGTAAGAGGGACTGGGCCGGTCCCCAGCTTGCGCATTCTGACTCTCCGGTCGGTTGAGCACCCGCATGCACGCTCATTTCGTGGGTTGGCTGAGGTATATGGAGTTCATTCCATGTCTAAGCATACGGTGTTCATTCCCAGTCTAAGATTAGACCGAATCGAGGGTTGTGATAGCAGGACCAGCAGCAGGATTGGCAGCACATAGGGGGGACCAGGCTGATCCCCGGCTTGCGCATTCTGCCTCTTCGGCCGGCTGAGCGCCCACACGCTCATTTCATGGGTTGGCTTAGGCATACGGAGTTCATTCCATGTCTAAGCCCCAATTGGATCGAGAGTTATGGTAGTAGGACCGGCAGCGGGATTGACAGCATGTAGAAAGGGATTGGGTTGATCCTTGGCTTACGTATTATGCCTTTTCGACTGACTTCTCCGGCTGGCTGAGTGCCTGCACGCTCGTTTCGTGGGTTGACTTAGGCATACGGAGTTCATTCCCAGTCTTAGATTGAACTGGACCAAGGGTTGAGACAGCAAGATCGATAGCACGCAGGGGGGATCGGGCTGATCCCCGACTTGCGCATTTTGCCTCTCCGACCGGCTGAGCCATTAAAGTGTTCGAAATGAGGACACTTTTTTCAAATGGTCACAAAATCTTCTCCACTTTGAGTTTTTAGCAAAATTTTTTTGTGCATGCCAACAAAAATATAAGGATCACCTCTAGCAAATTTGGGGACAAAACTCTTTCTAAAAAAATTTTAAAAAATCCGAAACTGCAAAAAGTTTCAAAAATTGTGAAAAATAAAAAATGGGTCGTCTTGCCATGAAACTTCACATGAAGGCGTCGGGGACCATTCTACGAATTTACAAGCCATAAAAATGGCATTGGCATGGTAGAAATATGAAGATGTGCTTGAACCCACCTACCATCCATTCGATCCCCGGCTTGCGCATCCTACCTCTCTGGTCGGCTGAGCGTCTGCACGCTCATTTCTTGGGTTGACTTAGGTATACAGAGTTCATCCCCAGTCTAAGCATACAGAGTTCATTCCCAGTCTAAGATTGGACCAGACCAAGGGTTGCGGCAACAGGATCGACAGCACGTAGGGGGGACCGGGTCGATCCTCGGCTTATGCATTCTGCCTCTCCAACCGGCAGAGTGTTGCACGCATGTTTCGTGGGTTGGCTTAGGCATAGGGAGTTCATTCCATGTCTAAGCCTCAGCCGAACCAAGGGTTGTGGCAGCAAGACCAGCAGCATATAGAGAGGGACTGGGCTGATCCTTGGCTTGCGCATTTTGCCTCTCCGACCGGTTGAGCGCCCGCACGCTCGTTTCGTGGGTTGGCTTAGGCATACGGAGTTCATTCCATGTCTAAGCCTAAGGAGTTCATTCCATGTCTAAGCATAAGGAGTTCATTCCTAGTCTAAGAGTTTGAGCCACGGTGCACATGTTGAGCTCAGGCATGTGCTGGTGCCGCATTTTTTTCGCCCAGGGCACCATTGCCAGATCATCGTCGGAGAGCCTAACCGGCGGCATTGGGGGTTCTGACGATTGGGGGGGCTGGGGGGTGTGCGCACATGATGTGCAATGGGTGCTGGTACTTGGCCTTTATATTGGCCCCCTATCCCTCATCAAACCTCGAGAACTCACACCCCTTTAAAGAGCATTTGAGATTTTATAGGTTTGCTGCCAGTAGCCATTAAAGTGTCGTAAATGGGGACACTTTTTTCAAACGATCACAAAATCTTCTCCACTTTGAGTTTTTAGCTGAATTTTTTTGCGCATGCCAACAAAAATACATGGATCACCTCTAAAATATTTGGGGACAAAACACTTTCTAAAAAAATTTTAAAAAATTTCGAACCGCAAAAATTTTCAAAAATCATGAAAAATAGAAAACGGGTCGTCTTGCCACGAAACTTCACATGAAGGCGTAGGAGACCATTGTATGAATTTACAAGCCATAAAAATGGCATTGGCATGGCAAAAATATGAAGATGTGCTTAAACCCACCTACCACCCGTTCGATCCTCGGCTTACGCATCCTGCCTCTCTAGTCGGCTGAGCGTCCGCACGCTCGTTTCGTGGGTTAACTTATGCATACGGAGTTTATCCCCAGTCTAAGCATACGGAGTACATTCCCAGTCTAAGATCAAATCGGATAGAGGGTTGCGTCAGTAGGATCGGTAGCACGTAGGGGGGACCGGGTCGATCCCCAGCAGGTGTATTCTGCCCCTCTGGCCTGCTGAGTGCCCGCACGCCCTTTTCGTGGGTTGGCTTAGGCTTAGGGAGTTTATTCCATGTCTAAGCCCCAGCAGGACCGAGGGTTGTGGCAGCGGGACCAGCAGCATGCAGAGGGTTATGCCTCTCCGGTCGACTCAGCGCCCGCACGCTCATTTCGTGGGTTGACTTAGGCATACAGAGTTCATTCCCAGTCTAAGATTGAACCAGACCGAGGGTTGCAGCAGCAGGATCGACAGCACGTAGGGGACATTGGGCCGGTCCCCGGCTTGCGCATTCTACCTCTTCGGCCGGCTGAGCGCCCGCATGCTCGTTTCGTGGGTTGGTTTAGGCATACGGAGTTCATTCCATGTCTAAGCATACGAAGTTCATTCCCAGTCTAAGATCAGACCAGACCGAGGGTTGTATTAGTAGGACCAGCAGCAGGATCGGTAGCACGTAGGGGGGGACCGGGCTGATCTCGACTTGTGCATTCTACCTCTCCGGTAGGTTGAGCGCCCGTATGCTCATTTCATGGGTTGGCTTAGGCATACGGAGTTCATTCCATGTCTAAGCCCCAGCCGGACCGAGGGTTGTGGTAGCAGGACCGGCAGCGAGATCGACAGCACATAGTGAGGGACCGAGCTGATCCCCGACTTACGCATTATGCCTCTCCAGTCGGCCTCTCTGGCTGGCTGAGCACCGTACGCTCATTTCGTGGGTTGACTTAGGCATATGGAATTCATCCCCAGTCTAAGTATACGAAGTTCATTCCCAGTCTAAGATTGGACCGGACCGAGGGTTGTGACAGTAGGATCGACAGCATGCAAGGGGGACCGGGCCGATCCTCGGCTTACGTATTCTGCCTCTCTGGCCAGTTGAGCACCCGCATGCCCATTTCGTGGGTTGGCTTAGGCATAGAGAGTTCATTCCATGTCTAAGCCATAGCCAGACCGAGGGTTGTGGCAGCGGGACCAGCGGCACGCAGAGGGGGATCGGGCCGATCCTCGGCTTGCGCATTATGCCTCTCCGATCGGCTCAGCACCCGCACGCTCGTTTCATGGGTTGACTTAGGCATACAGAGTTCATTCCTAGTCTAAAATCGGACCGGATCGAGGGTTACGGTAGTAGGATCGACAGCACGTAGGGGGGATCGAATCGGTCCCCGACTTAAGCATTCTACCTCCCCGATCGGTTAAGCGCTCGCACGCTCGTTTTGTGGGTTGGCTTAGGCATACGGAGTTCATTCCATGTCTAAGCATATGGAGTTCATTCCCAGTCTAAGATCGGACCAGATCGAGGGTTACGATAGTAGGAGCAGCAGTAGGATCGACAGCACATAAGGGGTGATCGGGTCGATCCCTGGCTTGCGCATTCTGCCTCTTCGACCGACTGAGCCCCCGCACGCTCGTTTCGTGGGTTGGCTTAGGCATGCAAAGTTCATTCCATGTCTAAGCCTTAGTCAGACCGAGGGTTGTGGTAGCAGGACCGGCAGCGGGATCGATAGCACGCAAAGGGGGATCGAGCTAATCCTCAGCTTGCATATTATGCCTCTTCGATCGGCCTTTTCGATCGACTGAGCACCTACACGCTCATTTTATGGGTTGACTTAGGCATACGGAGTTCATCCCTAGTCTAAGCATACGGAGTTCATTCCCAGTCTAAGATCGAACCAGACCGAAGGTTACGATAGCAAGATCGACAGCACGTAGAGGGACCGGGCCAATCCTCGGCTTCCCCATTCTGCCTGTCAGGCCAGCTGAGTGGCCACATGCCCGTTTCATGGGTTGGCTTAGGCGTAGGGAGTTCATTCCATGTTTAAGCCCCAGCCAGACCGAGGGTTGTGGCAGTGAGATCGACAGTACGCAGAGGGGTATCGAGCCGATCCCCGGCTTACGCATTATGCCTCTTCGGTTGGCTCAGTGCCCGAACGGTTGTTTCGTGGGTTGACTTAGGCATACGGTGTTCATTCCCAATCTAAGATTAGACCAAACCGAGGTTGCGTATCAGGATCGACAGCATGTAGGGGGCACCGAGCTGGCCTGTGACTTGCACATTCTACTTCTCCGGTCGGTTGGGCATCCGTACGCACATTTCATGGGTTGGCTTAGGCATACGGAGTTCATTCCATGTCTAAGAAAATGGAGTTCATTCCTAGTCTAAGATCGAACTGGACTGAGGGTTGCGGCAGCAGGACTAATAGCAGGATCAACAGCATGTAGGGGGGGATCGGGCCGATCCCCAGCTTGCACATTCTGCCTCTCTGACCGACCTCTCCGGTCGGTTGAGCACCCACACACTCATTTCATGGGTTGACTTAGGCATACGGAGTTCATCCCCAGTCTAAGAATATGGAGTTCATTCCCATTCTAAGATCGGACCAGACCGAGGGTTGTGTCTGAAATGGGGACACTTTTTTCAAACGGTCACAAAATCTTCTCCACTTTAAATTTTTAGCTGAATTTTTTTGTGCATGCGAACAAAAATACAAGGATCAGCTCTACCAAATTTGGGGACAAACTCTTTCTAAAAAATTTTTAAAAAATCTCGAACTACAAAAAGTTTTAAAAATTGTGAAAAATAGAAAACGGGTCGTCTTGCCACGAAACTTCACATGAAGTCTTAGGGGACCATTGTATGAATTTACAAGCCATAAAAATGGCATTGACATGCCAGAAATATGAAGATGTGCTTGAACCCACCTACCACCCGTTCGATCCCCAGCTTGCACATCCTACCTCTCTGGTCGACTGAGCGTCTGCATGCCTGTTTCGTGGGTTGGCTTAGGCATACAGAGTTCATCTCCAGTCTAAGCATACGGAGTTCATTCCCAGTCTAAGATCAGACCAGACCGAGGGTTGCGACAGTAAGATCAGCAGCACACAGGGGGGACTGGGTCGATCCCCGACTTACGCATTCTGCCTCTCCGATCGGCTGAGTGCCCGCATGCTCATTTTGTGCGTTGGCTTACGCATAGGGAGTTCATTCCATGTCTAAGCCCTTGCAGGATCGAGGGTTGTGGCATCGAGACCGACAGCACGCAGAGGGGGACCGAGTCGATCCCCGGCTTGCGCATTCTGCTCTCCGGTCGGCTTAGTGCCCGCACGCTCATTTCACGGGTTGACTTAGGCATACGGAGTTCATTCCAGTCTATGATTAGATCAGACCGACAGCATGCAGGTGAGGACTGGGTCAATCCTCGGCTTGCGCATTCTGCCTCTCCGATCGGCTAAGCGCCCGGACACTCATTTCATGGGTTGGCTTAGGCATACGGTGTTCATTCCATGTCTAAGCATAGGGAGTTCATTCCCAGTCTAAGATTGGACTGGACCAAGGGTTGCGACAGCAGGATCGGTAGCACGCGGGGAGGGACCGGGCTGATCCCCAGCTTGCGCATTCTGCCTCTCCGATCGGCTGAGCACTCGTACGCTCGTTTCGTAGGTAGGTTTAGGCATACAGAGTTCATTCCATGTCTAAGCATACGGAGTTCATTCCCAGTCTAAGATCGGACCGGATCGAGGGTTGCTGTAGCAGGACCAGCAGCAGGATCGACAGCACGTAAGGGGGGATCGGGTCGAACCCCGGCTTGCGAATTCTACCTCTTTGACCGATGGAGCGCCCGCACGCTCGTTTCATAGGTTGACTTAAGCATACGAAGTTCATTCTCAGTCTATGATCAGACGGATCGAGGGTTACGGTAGCACGCAGGGGGGACCGAGCCGATCCCCAGCTTGCGCATTCTGCCTCTTCGACTGACTGAGCAGCCGCACACCCGTTTCGTGGGTTGGCTTAGCCATAGGGAGTTCATTCCATGTCTAAGCCTCAACCAGACCGAGGGTTGTGGCAGCGGGACCGACAGCACGTTGAGGAGGACTGGGTTGATCCCCGGCTTGTACATTCTGCCTCTTCAGTCGACCTCTTCGATCGACTGATCGCTCGCATGCTCGTTTCGTGGGTTGACTTAGGCATACGGAGTTCATCCCAGTCTAAGATTGGACCAGACCGAGGGTTGCGACAGCAAGATCGACAACACGTAGGGGGACTGGGCCGATCCTCGGCTTGCGCATTCTATCTCTCCGACCGACTGAGCGCCCGCACGCCCATTTCATGGGTTGGCTTAGGTATAGGGAGTTGATTCCATGTCTAAGCCCCAGCCAGACCGAGGGTTGTGGCAACGGGATCGGTAGCACATAGAGGGGGACCGAGCCAATCCCTGGCTTACGCATTCTTCCTCTTCGATCGACTGAGCGCCCACACGCTTGTTTCATGGGTTGGCTTAGTCATACGGAGTTCATTCCATGTCTAAGCATACGGAGTTCATTCCCAGTCTAAGATCGGACCAAACCGAGGGTTACGACAGTAGGATCGATAGCACACCGGAGGGATCGGGTCGATCCCCGGCTTGTGCATTCTACCTCTCTGACCGGTTGAGTGCCCACACGCCTGTTTCATGGGTTGGCTTAGGCATAGGGAGTTCATTCCATGTCTAAGCCCTAGCCAGACCGAGAGTTGTGGCAACGGGACCGACAGTACGCAGAGGGGGATCGGGTCGATCCTCGGCTTGCGCATTATGCCTCTCCGGTCGGCTCAGCGCCTGTACGCTCGTTTCATGGATTGACTTAGGCATACAAAGTTCATTCCCAGTCTAAGATTGGACTAGACTGAGGGTTACGGCAATAGGATCGATAGCACATAGGGGGGATCGGGTCGATCCTCAACTTGCGTATTCTGCCTCTCTGGCCAGCTGAGCACCCGTACGTTCGTTTCGTGGGTTGGCTTAGGCATACGTAGTTCATTCCCAGTCTAAGATCGGACCGGACCGAGGGTTGTGGTAGCAGGACCAGCAGCAAGAATGGCAACACGCAGGGGGGATCGGATCGATCCCCGGCTTTTGCATTCTGCCTCTCCGGCTGGCTGAGCACCCACACGCTCGTTTCATGGGTTGGCTTAGGCATACGAAGTTCATTACATTACTAAGCATACAGAGTTCATTCCCAGTCTAAGATCAGACCAGACTGAAGGTTGCAGTAGCAGGACCAGCAGCACGATCGGTAGCACGCAAGGGGGATCGGGTAGATTCCCGACTTGCACATTCTGCCTCTCCGATCGGTTGAGCGCCCGCACGCTCGTTTCGTGGGTTGGCTTAGGCATACGGAGTTCATTCCATGTCTAAGCCCTAGCTGGACCAAGGGTTGTGGCAGCAAGACCGACAGAGGGATCGACTGCACGCAGAGGGGTCTGGGCTAATCCCTGGCTTACGCATTATGCCTCTCCGGCCGGCTGAGTGCCCGCACGCTTGTTTCATGGGTTGACTTAGGCATACGGAGTTCATCCCCAGTCTAAGCATACGGAGTTCATTTCCAGTCTAAGATCAGACTGAACCGAGGGTTGCAATAGTAGGATCGATAGCACGCAGGAGGGACCGGGCTGATCCCCGACTTGCGTATTATACCTTTCCGACAAGCTGAGCGCCCATACGCCCGTTTCACGGGTTGGCTTAGGCATAGGGTGTTCATTCCATGTCTAAGCCCTAGCCAGATCGAGGGTTGTGGCAGCAGGACTGGCAGCATGCAGAGGGGGATTAGGTCGATCCTTGACTTACGCATTGTGCCTCCCCAGTCGGCTCAACGCCCGCACGCTCGTTTCGTGGGTTGACTTAGGCATACGGAGTTCATTCTCGGTCTAGGATCGGATCAGACCGAGGGTTACAGTAGTAGGATTGACAGCACGCAGGGAGGGATCGGTCCGATCCCTAACTTACGCATTCTGCCTCTCCGGTCGGCTGAGCGCCCGCACGCTCGTTTCGTGGGTTGGCTTAGGCATACGGAGTTAATTACCTGTCTAAGATCGGATCGGACTGAGGGTTATGGTAGCAGGATCGACAGCACGCAGGGGTGGACCTTATCGATCCCCGGCTTGTGAATTCTGCCTTTCCGGTCGGTTGAGCGCCCGCACGCTTGTTTTGTGGGTTGGCTTAGGCATACAGAGTTCATTCCATGTCTAAGCATACAGAGTTCATTCCTAGTCTAAGATTGGACCAGACCAAGGGTTGCGACAGCAGGACCAGCAGCTGGACCGATAGCATGTAGGGGGAGATCGGGTCTATCCTTGGCTTAGGTATTCTACCTTTCCGGCTGGCTGAGCGCCCGCACGCTTGTTTCATAGGTTGGCTTAGGCATACGGAGTTCATTCCATGTCTAAGCCCCAGCCGAACCAAGGGTAGTGGTAGCAGGATCGGCAGCGGGATCGATAGCGGGATCGGTAGCACATAGAGGGGGACCGGCTGATCCCCGACTTACGCATTATGCCTCTTCGATCAGGCTCCCCAGTCGGCTGAGCGCCCGCATGCTCGTTTCGTGGGTTGACTTAGGCATACGGAGTTCATCCCCAGTCCAAGCATACGGAGTTCATCCCCATTCTAAGCATACAGAGTTCATCCCCATTCTATGATCGGATCAGACCGAGGGTTGAGGCAGTAGGATCGTCAGCACGTAGGGGGGGCCGGGTTGATCCCCGACTTACGCATTCTGCCTCTCCGGTCGGCTGAGCGCCCACACGTCCATTTCGTGGGTTGGCTTAGGCATAGGGAGTTCATTCCATGTCTAAGCCCTAGTCGGATTGAGGGTTGTGGCAGCAAGACCGGCAGCATGCAGAGGGGGACCAAGCTGATCCCTGACTTACGTATTATGCCTCTCCGACCGGCTCAGCACCTGAACACTCATTTCATGGCTCGAATTAGGCATACGGAGTTAATTCCCAGTCTAAGATAAGATCGGACTGAAGGTTGCAGCAGTAGGACTAGTAGCAGGATCGAAAGGACGTAGGGGGGACCAGATTGATCCTCGGCTTGCACATTCTGCCTCTCCGTCAGTCTCTCCAGCCGGCTGAGCGCCCGTATGCTTGTTTCGTGGGTTGACTGAGTTATACTGAGTTTATCCCCAGTCTAAGCATACGGAGTCCATTCCCAGTCTAAGATCGAACTGGACTGAGGGTTACGATAGTAGGATCGGCAACACACAGGGGGGATTGGGTCGATCCCCGGCTTGCGCATTCTACCTTTTCGGTCGGCTGAGCGCCCGTACGTCCGTTTCATGGGTTGGCTTCGGCATAGGGAGTTCATTCCATGTCTAAGCCCCAGCCGGACTGAAGGTTGTGGCAGCGAGATTGACAGCACGTAGAGGGGGACCAGGCCAATCCCCGGCTTGCGCATTCTGCCTCTCCAGTCGACTGAGCGCCCGCACGCTTGTTTTATGGGTTGGCATAGGCATATGGAGTTCATTCCATGTCTAGGCATACGGAGTTCATTCCCAGTTTAAGAGTTTGAGCCACAGTGCACATGCTGGGCTCGGGCATGTGCTGGTGCCACATTTTTTTTGCTCGGGGCACCATTGTCGGAGCATCACCGGAGCATCGTTGGAGAGCCTAACCGGCGGCATTGGGTGTTCCGACAATTGGGGGGGCCGCGGGGTGTGCGCTAGTGATGTGCAATGGGTGCTAGTACATCACATGAAGGCATAGGGGACCATTGTATGAATTTACAAGCCATAAAAATGGCATTGGCACGACAAAAATATGAAGATGTGCTTGAACCCACCAACCACCCGTTCAATCCCCGACTTGCACATCCTGCCTCTGCGGTCGACTGAACGTCCGCACGCTTGTTTCGTGGGTTGACTTAGGCATACGAAGTTGATCCCCAGTCTAAGCATACGGAGTTCATTCCCAGTCTAAGATCGGATCGGACTGTGGGTTGCGACAGCAAGATCGGTAGCATGCCGGGGGGATCGGGTCGATCCTCGATTACACACTCTACCTCTCTGGCCGGTTGAGCACCCACACCCCTGTTTCATGGGTTGGCTTAGGCATAGGGAGTTCATTCCATGACTAAGCCCCAGCCGAACCGACGGTTGTGGTAGTGGGACCGGCAGCACGCAGAGGGGGATCGGGCCAATCCCCGACTTGCACATTATGCCTCTCCGGTCGATTCAGCACCTGCACGCTCATTTTATGGGTTGACTTAGGCATACGGAGTTGATTCCCAGTCTAAGATCGGATTGAACTAAGGGTTGCAGTAGCAGGATCGACAGCACACATAGAGGGATCAGGTCGATCCCCGACTTGCGCATTCTGCCTCTCTGGCCAGCTGAGCACCCGCACGCTCGTTTCATGGGTTGGCTTAGGCATACGTAGTTCATTCCCAGTCTAAGATCAGATCAGACCAAGGGTTGTAGTAGCAGGACCAGCAGCAGTATCAGCAGCACGTAGGTGGGAACCGGGTCGGTCCCCGGCTTGCGCATTCTGCCTCTCTGGCCGGCTGAGCGCCCGCTCGCTTCTTTCGTGGGTTGGCTTAGGCATACGGAGTTCATTCCATGTCTAAGCCCTAGCTGGACCGAGGGTTGTGGCAGCAGGACCGACAGTGGGATCGACAGCACGCAGAGGGGGACCGAGCTAATCCCCGGCTTGCGCATTATACCTTTCTGGCCGGCTGAACGCCCGCACGCTTGTTTCATGGGTTGACTTAGGCATACGAAGTTCATCCCCAGTCTAAGCATACGGAGTTCATTCCCAGTCTAAGATCAGATCGACCCGAGGGTTGCGACAGTAGGATCGACAACACACAAGGGGTACCGAGCTGATCCACGACTTGTGCATTCTGCCTTTTTTATCAGCTGAGCACCCGCACGCCTGTTTCGTGGGTTGGCTTAGGCGTAGGTTGTTCATTCCATGTCTAAGCCCTAGCCAGATCGAGAGTTCTGGCAGCGGGACTGGCAGCACGTAGGGGGGATCGGGTCGATCCTCAGTTTATGCATTTTGCCTCTCCGGTCGGCTCAGCGCCCGCACGTTCATTTTATGGGTTGACTTAGGCATACAGAGTTCACTCCCAGTCTAAGATCAGACTGGACCAAGGGTTGCGGTAGCAGGATCTACAGCACGCAGGGGGGATTGGGTCGATCCTCGACTTACGCATTTTGCCTCTCCGGCCGGCTGAGCGCCCGCATGCTCGTTTCGTGGGTTGGCTTAGGCATACAGAGTTCATTCCATGTCTAAGCATACGGAGTTCATTCCCAATCTAAGATCGGATCGGACCGAGGGTTACGACAGCACGCAGGGGTGGACCTGGCCGGTCTCCGACTTACGAATTCTGCCTCTCCGGCCTACTGATTGCCCGTACGTTTTTTTTTTGTGGGTTGGCTTAGGCATATAGAGTTCATTCCATGTCTAAGCATACGGAGTTCATTCCCAGTCTAAGATTGGACCGAACCTAGGGTTACGGTAGCAGGACCGGTAGCATGCAGAGGGAGATCAGGTCGATCCTCGACTTACACATTCTGCCTCTCCGACTGGCTGAGTGCCCACACACTCATTTCATGGGTTGGCTTAGGCATACAGAGTTCATTCCATGTCTAAGCCCCAGTCGAACCGAGGGTGGTGGTAGCAGGATCGGCAGCACATAGAGCGGGACCGGGCTGATCCTTGACCTACGCATTATACCTCTTCGATCAGCCTCTCCAGTCGGTTGAGTGCTCGTACGCTCGTTCCATGGGTTGACTTAGGCATACGGGGTTCATCCCTAGTCTAAGCATACGAAGTTCATTCTCAGTCTAAAATCGGATCGGACCGAAGGTTGCGACGTAGGATCATCAGCACGCAGGGGGACCGGGCCGATCCTCGGCTTGCACATTTTGCCTCCCTGGCCTGCTGAGCACCCACACGCTTGTTTCGTGGGTTAGCTTAGGCATAGGGAGTTCATTCCATGTCTAAGCCCTAGCCGGACCGAGGGTTGTGGTAGTGATACCGGTAGCACGCAGAGCGGGGCCGAACTGATCCCCGACTTGTGCATTATGCCTCTCCGATCGGCTCAGTGCCTGAACGCTTGTTTCGTGGGTTGAATTAGGTATACAGAGTTCATTCCCAGTCTAAAATCAGATTGGATCGCGGGTTATGGCAGCAGGACCAGCAACAGGATCGACAGGACGCAGGGGGGACCAGGCTGATCCCCGACTTGCGCATTCTGCCTCTCCATTGACCTCTCTAGCTGGCTGAGCGCCCGCACGCTCATTTCATGGGTTGACTTAGGCATACTGAGTTCATCCCTAGTCTAAGCATACGGAGTTGATTCCCAGTCTAAGGTCAAACCGAACTGAGAGTTACGGCAGTAGGATCGGCAGCATGCATGGGGGATTGGGCCGATCCCCGACTTACGCATTCTACCTTTCCGATCGACTGAGCGCCCGCACACCCGTTTCGTGGGTTGGCTTTGGCATAGGGAGTTCATTGCATGTCTAAGCCCCAGTCGGACTGAAGGTTGTGGCAGCGGGACCGACAGCACGTAGAGGGGGACCGAGCCAATCCCCGACTTACGTATTCGACCTCTCTGGCCAGCTGAGCACCCACGCGCTTGTTTCTTGGGTTGGCATAGGCACACGAAGTTCATTCCATGTCTAGGCATATGGAGTTCATTCCCAGTTTAAGAATTTGAGCCACAGTGCACATGCTGGGCTCGGGCATGTGCTGGTGCTGCATTTTTTTCGTTCAAGGCACCATCACCGGAGCATCGTTGGAGCATCGCTTGAGAGCCTAACCGGCGGCATTAGGGGTTTCGACGATTGGGGGGGCTGGGGGGTGTGCGCACGTGATGTGCGATGGGTGCTGGTACTTCACATGAAGGCGTAGGGGACCATTGTATGAATTTACAAGCCATAAAAATGGCATTGGCACGATAAAAATATGAAGATATGCCTGAACCCACCAACCACCCATTCGATCCCCAACTTGCGTATCCTGCCTCTGTGGTCGGCTGAGCGTCCGCACGCTCGTTTCGTGGGTTGACTTAGGCATACGGAGTTTATCCCCAGTCTAAGCATACGAATTTCATTCCCAGTCTAAGATCGGGCCGGACTGAGGGTTGCGACAACAGGATCGGCAGCATGCCGGGGGGATCGGGCCGATCCCCGGCCTGCGCATTCTACCTCTTCGGCCGGTTGAGCGGCCGCACACCCGTTTCGTGGGTTGGCTTAGGCATAGGGAGTTCATTCCATGTCTAAGCCCCAGCCAGACTGAGGGTTGTGGCAGCGGGACCGGCAGCACGTAGAGAGGGATCTGGTCGATCCCCGGCTTGCGCATTATGCCTCTCCGGTCGGCTCAACACTTGCACGCTCGTTTTATGGGTTGACTTAGGCAAACGAAATTCATTCCCAGTCTAAGATTGGACCGGACCGAGGGTTGCGGCAGCAAGATCGACAGCACACAAGAGGGGATCGGGCGGTCCCCGGCTTGCGCATTCTGCCTCTCTGGCCAATTGAGCACCCGCACGTTCGTTTCATGGGTTGGCTTAAGCATACGTTGTTCATTCCCAGTCTAAGATCGGATCGGACCAAGGTTTGCGGTAGCAAGACCAGCAGCAGGATCGGTAGCATGCAGGGGAGGATCGGGTCAGTCCCCGGCTTACGCATTCTGCGTCTCTGGCTGGCTGAGCGCCCGCACGCTCGTTTCGTGGGTTGGCTTAGCCATACGGAGTTCATTCCATGTCTAAGGATACAGAGTTCATTCCCAGTATAAGATCAGATCGGACCGAAGGTTGCAGTAGCAGGACCAGCAGCAGGATCGGTAGCACGCAGGGGGGATCGAGCCAATCCCTGACTTACGCATTCTGCCTCTCCGATTAGCTGAGTGCCCACACGCTCATTTCGTGAGTTGGCTTAGGCATACGGAGTTCATTCCATGTCTAAGCCCTAGCCGGATCGAGGGTTGTGGTAGCAGGACCGACAGTGGGATCGACAGCACGCAGAGTGGGACCGGACTAATCCCCGGCTTGCACATTATGCCTCTCCGGTCAGCTGGGCACCTGTACGCTTGTTTCATGGGTTGACTTAGGCATACGGAGTTCATCCCCAGTCTAAGCATACGGAGTTCATTCCCAGTCTAAGAGCAGACCAAACCGAGTGTTGCGGCAGTAGGATCAGAAGTATGCATGGGGGATCGGGCTGATCCCCTGCTTGCACATTCTGCCTTTTCGGCCAGCTGAGCGCCCGCACGCCCGTTTCGTGGGTTGGATTAGGCATAGGGTGTTCATTACATGTCTAAGCCCTAGCCAGATTGAGCGTTGTGGCAGTGGGACTGACAGCATGCAGATGGGGATCAGGCTGATCCTCGGCTTACGCATTATGCCTTTTCAGTCGGCTTAGTGCCCGCATGCTTGTTTCATGGGTTGACTTACGCATACGGAGTTCATTCCATGTCTAAGCATACGGAGTTCATTCCCAGTCTAAGATTGGATCAGACCAAGGGTTGTGGCAGCAGGACCGACAGCAGGACCAGCAGTAGGACCGACAGCATGCAGGGGGAGACCGGGTCGATCCCCGACTTGCGCATTCTACCTCTCTGCCTGGCTGAGCACCCGCACGCTTGTTTTGTGGGTTGGCTTAGGCATACGGAGTTCATTCCATGTCTATGCCCCAGTCGAACCGAAGGTGGTGGCAGCAGGACCGATAGCGGGATCGAAAGCACGTAGAGGGGGACCGAGCTGATCCCTAACTTGTGCATTATGCCTCTCAGATCAGCCTCTCCAGCTAGCTGAGCGATCACACGCTCGTTTCATGGGTTGACTTAGGCATACGGAGTTCATCCCCAGTCTAAGCATACGGAGTTCATTCCCAGTCTAAGATCAGATCGGACCGAGGGTTGCGACAGTAGGATCATCAGCACGCAGGGGGGACTGGGCTGATCCCTGACTTGCACATTCTGCCTCTCCGGATGGCTGAGCACCCACACGCCCATTTCATGGGTTGGCTTAGGCATAGGGAGTTCATTCCATGTCTCAGCCCCAACCGGATCGAGGGTTGTGGCAGCGAGACCGACAGCACGCAGAGGGGGACTGAGCTGATCGTTGACTTGCGCAATATGCCTCTCCGATCGGCTCAGCACCTAAACGCTCGTTTCATGGGTTGAGTTAGGCATACGGAGTTCACTCCCAGTTTAAGATCGGATCGGACCAAGGGTTACGACAGCAAGACCAGCAGCAGGATCGGCAGGACGTAGGAGGGACCAGGCTGATCCCTGGCTTGCGCATTCTGCCTCTCTGTTAGCCATTCCGACTGACTGAGCACCCACATGCCCATTTCGTGGGTTGGCTTAGGCATAGGGAGTTCATTCCATGTCTAAGCCCTAGTCGGACCGAGGGTTGTGGCAGCGGGACCAGCAGCATGCAGAAGGGGATCGGGTCGATCCCCAACTTGCGCATTATGCCTCTCCAGCCGGTTCAGCGCCTGTATGCTCGTTTCATGGGTTGACTTAGGCATACAGAGTTCATTCCCAGTCTAAGATCGAACCGGACCGAGGGTTACGGCAGTAGGATCAACTGCACACAGGGGGGATCAGGCCGATCCCCGGCTTGTGCAATCTGCCTCTCTGGCCAGCTGAGCACCTGTACGCTCATTTCGTGGGTTGGCTTAGGCATACATAGTTCATTCCCAGTCTAAGATCAGACCGAATTGAGGGTTGCGGTAGCAGGACCAGCAGTAGGATCGATAGCACAAAGGGGGGACCAGGTCAATCCCCGACTTGCGCATTCTACCTCTCCGGTCGGCTGAGCACCCGCACGCTCGTTTCATGGGTTAGCTTAGGTATACGGAGTTCATTCCATGTCTAAGCCCCAACCGGACCGAGGGTTGTGGCAGCAGGATCAGCAACATGTAGAGGGGGACTGACAGATCCTCGACTTGTGCATTATGCTTTTTCGGTCGGCTAAGCGCCTGCATGCTCGTTTCATGGGTTTACTTAGGCATACGGAGTTCATCCCCAGTCTAAGCATACGGAGTTCATTCCCAGTCTAAGATCAGACCGGATCGAGGGTTACGGCAGCAAGATTGACAGCACACAGGGGGGACCAAGTCGATCCTCGGCTTACGCATTCTGCCTTTCCGACCGACTGAGCGCCCGTACGTTCATTTCATGGGTAGGCTTAAGCATACGGAGTTCATTCCATGTCTAAGCATATGGAGTTGATTCCCAGTCTAGGATCGGACCAGACTGAGAGTTACGACAGTAGGACCAGTAACAGGATCGGCAGCACGCAGGGGGGACTGGGCTGATCCCCGACTTGCGCATTCTGCCACTCCGATAGGCCTCTTCGGCCGACTGAGCACTCGGACTCCCGTTTAGTGGGTTAGCTTAGGCATATGGAGTTCATTCCATATCTAAGCCCCAGTCGGACCGAGGGTTGTGGCAGCGAGATCGGCAGCACGTAGAGGGGGATCGGGTAGATCCCTAGCTTGCGTAATATGCCTGTCCAACCGGCTCAGCACCTGTACACTCATTTCATGGGTTGACTTAGGCATACGGAGTTCATTTCCAGTCTAAGATCAGACCAGACCGAGGGTTGCGGTAGCAGGATCGACAGCATGAAGGAGGAGATCAGGTCAGTCCCCGGCTTGCGCATTCTGCCTCTCCGGTCGGCTGAGCACCCGCATGCTCGTTTCATGGGTTGGCTTAAGCATACGGAGTTAATTCCCAATCTAAGATTGGACCGGATCAAGGGTTATGGCAGCAGGACCAGCAGCAAGATCGGTAGCACGTAGGGGGGATCGGGTCGATCCCTGACTTACGCATTCTGCCTCTCCGACCGACTGAGCGCCCGCACGCTCGTTTCGTGGGTTGGCTTAGGCATAGTTCATTCCATGTCTAGGCCCCAACCGAACCGAGGGTTATGGCAGCAAGACCGACAGCGGGATCGATAGCACGCAGAGGGGGACCGGGCTGATCTTCAGCTCGTTTCGTGGGTTGACTTAGGCATACGGAGTTCATCCCCAATCTAAGCATACAGAGTTCATTCCCAGTCTAAGATCGAACCGAACTGAGGGTTGCGGTAGCAGGATCAGTAACACACAGGGGGGATCAGGCCGATCCTCGGCTTACGTATTCTGCCTTTCAACCGGCTGAGAGCCCACACGCTCGATTCGTTGGTTGGCTTAGGCATACAGAGTTCATTCCTAGTCTAAGATTTTGAGCCATGGTGCACATGCTAGGCTCGGGCATGTGCTGGTGCCACATTTTTTTCACCCGAGGACCATCATCAGAGCATCACCAGAGAGCCTAACCGACGGCATTGGTGGTTCTGACGATTGGGGGGCCGGAGGGGTACGCGCACATGATGTGCGATGGCTGCTACTTGGCCCTTATATTGGCCCCCTATCCCTCATCAAACCTTGAGAACTCACACCCCCTTAAAGAGCATTTGAGATTTTATAGGTTTGCTTCCAGTAGCCATTAAAGTGTCTGAAATGGGGACACTTTTTTCAAACAGTCACAAAATCTTCTCCACTTTGATCTTTTAGCTGAATTTTTTTGTGCATGCCGAAAAAAATACAAGGATCACCTCTACCAAATTTAGGGACCAAACGCTTTCTAAAAAATTTTTAAAAAATCACGAACCGCAAAAAGTTTCAAAAATCATGAAAAATAGAAAACGGGTCGTCTTGCCACGAAACTTCACATGAAGGCATAGAGGACCATTGTATGAATTTACAAGCCATAAAAATGGCATTGGCAGGACAGAAATATGAAGATGTGCTTGAACCCACCTACCACCCGTTTGATCCCCGGCTTGCTTATCCTGCCTCTCGGTCGGCTGAGCGTCCGCACGCTTGTTTTGTGCGTTGACTTAGGTATACGAAGTTCATCCCCAGTCTAAGCAAATGGAGTTCATTGCTAGTCTAAGATCAGACCGGACCGAGGGTTACGGTAGCAGGATCGACAGGACGCAGGGGGGACCAGACCGATCCCCGACTTGTGAATTTTGCCTCTCCGGTCGGTTAAGTGCCTGTACGCCTGTTTCATGGGTTGGCTTAGGCATAGGGAGTTCATTCCATGTCTATGACCCAGCTAGAGCTAGGGTTATCGTAGTGGGACCGACACACGCAGATGGGGACCAGGCTGATCCCTTGCTTGCGCATTATGCCTCTCCGATTGGCTCAGTGCCCGTACGCTCATTTCATGGGTTGACTTAGGCATATGGAGTTCATTCCCAGTCTAAGATCGGACCGAACCGAGGGTTGCGGTAGCAGGATCGACAGTACGCAGGGGGGATTGGATTGGTCCCCAACTTATGCATTCTACCTCTCTGACCGACTGAGCGCCCGTACGCTCGTTTTGTGGGTTGGCTTAGGCATACGGAGTTCATTCCATGTCTAAGCATATGGAGTTCATTCCAAGTCTAAGATCAAACCAGACCGAGGGTTGTGATAGTAAGACCAGTAGCAGGATCGATAGCATACAAGAGGGACCGGGCTAATCCCTGGCTTGCACATTCTGCCTCTCCGACCAGCTGAGCGTTTGCACATTCGTTTCATGGGTTGGCTTAGGCATACAGAGTTCATTCCATGTCTAAGCCCCAGTCGGATCGAGGGTTGTGGTAGCAGGACCGACAGTGGAATCGGCAGCTTGCAGAGGAGGGCTGGGTTGATCCCTAGCTTGTGCATTATGCCTCTCTGATTGGCCTCTCCAACTGGCTGAGTGCCCGCACGCTCGTTTCGTGGGTTGACTTAGGCATACGGAGTTCATCCCCAATCTAAGCATACGGAGTTCATTCCTAGTCTAAGATCGGATCGGACCGAGGGTTCCAGCAGTAGGATCGGCAGCACGCAGGGGGGATCGGGCTGATGCCCGGCTTACGCATTCTACCTCTCTGGCCGGCTGAGCACCCGCACGCCTGTTTCATGGGTTGGCTTATGGATAGGGAGTTCATTCCATGTCTAAGCCCCAGCCAAACTGAGGGTTGTGGCAGCGGGATCGACAGCATGCAGAAGGGGACCTGGTCGATCCCCGACTTGCGCATTATGCCTCTCCAGTCGGCTTAGCACCCGAACGCTTGTTTCATGGGTTGACTTAGGCATATGGAGTTCAGTGCCGTTTCATGGCTTGGCTTAGGCATAGGGAGTTTATTTCATGTCTAAGCCCCAGCTGGACCGAGGGTTGTGGCAGTGAGACCAACAGTATGCAGAAGAGGACCGGGTCAATCCCTGGCTTGTGCATTATGCCTCTCCGGTCGACTCTATGCCCGAATGCTCGTTTCGTGGGTTGACTAAGGCATACGGAGTTCATTCCCAGTCTAAGATCGGATTGGACTGAGCATTGCGGTAGCAGAATCGACAGCACGCAGGGGGGATCGGACTGGTCCCCGGCTTACGCATTTTGCCTTTTCGCCCGACTGAGCGCCCGCATGCTCGTTCCGTGGGTTGGCTTAGGCATACGGAGTTCATTCCATGTCTAAGCATACGAAGTTTATTCCCAGTCTAAGATCAGATCGGATCGAGGGTTGCGACAGCAGGACCAGTAGCAAGATCGGCAGCACGCAATGAGGGACTGGGCCGATCCCCAGCTTGCGCATTCTGCCTCTCCGACCGGCTGAGCGCCCGTACAGAGTTCATTCCATGTCTAAGCCCCAGCTGGACCAAGGGTTGTGGGAGCAAGATCGGTAGTGGGATCGGCAGCATGCAGAGGGGGACCGGGTTGATCCCTAGCTTATGCATTACGCCTCTCTGATCGGCCTCTCCGGTCGACTGAGCGCCCGCACGCTCATTTCATGGGTTGAGTTAGGCATACGGAGTTCATCCCTGGTCTAAGCATACGGGGTTCATTCCCAGTCTAAGATCGAATCGGACCGAGGGTTGCGACTGTAGGATCGACAGCACGCAGGGGGGACCGGGCTGATCCCTGGCTTGCGTATTCTGCCTCTCCGGCTGACTGAGCGCCCACATGCCCGTTTCGTGGGTTGGCTTAGGCATAGGGAGTTCATTCCATGTCTAAGCCCCAGCCGGACCGAGGGTTACGGTAATGGGATCGACAACATGCAGAAGGGGACTAGGCCTATCCTTGATTTGCGCTTTCTACCTCTCCAGCCGGCTGAGCGCCCACATATGGATTTCATTCCACGTCTAAGCATACGGAGTTCATTCCTAGTCTAAGAGTTTGAGCCACAGTGCAAATCCTGGGCTCGGGCATGTGTTGGTGCCATATTTTTTTTGCCCGGGTCACCATCGTCGGAGCATCGTCGGAGAGCCTAACCGGTGGCATTGGGGGTTCCGACGATTGCGGGGGTCGAGGGGGGTGCGCACATGATGTGCGATGGGTGCTGGTACTTGGCCCTTATATTGGCCCCCTATCCCTCATCAAACCTCGAGAACTAACACCCCCTTAAAGAGCATTTGAGATTTTATAGGTTTGCTACCAGTAGCCATTAAAGTGTCTGAAATGGGGACACTTTTTTCAAATGGTCACAAAATCTTCTCCACTTCGAGTTTTTAGCTGAATTGTTTTGTGCATGCCAACAAAAATACAAGGATCACCTCTACCAAATTTGGGGACAAAACTCTTTCTAAAAAAATTTTAAAAAATCTCAAACCGTAAAAAGTTTTGAAAATTGTGAACAATAGAAAATGGGTCGTCTTGCCACGAAACTTCACATGAAGGCGTAGGGGACCACTGTATGAATTTGCAAGCCATAAAAATGGCATTGGCATGGTAGAAATATGAAGATGTGGTTGAACCCACCTACCACCCGTTTGATCCCCGGCTTGCGCATCCTGCCTCTCTGGTCGGCTGAACGTTCGCATGCTCGTTTTGTGGGTTGACTTAGGCATACGGAGTTCATCCCCAATCTAAGTATACGGAGTTCATTCCCAGTCTAAGATCGGACTGGACCGGGGGTTGCAAAGTAGGATCGGCAGCACGCAGGAGGGATCAGCCCAATCCCCAGCTTGTGCATTCTGCCTCTCCGGTTGGCTGAGCTCCTGCACGCCCGTTTCACGGGTTGGCTTAGGCATAGCGAGTTCATTCCATGTCTAAGCCCCAGCTGGACCGAGGGTTGTGGCAGTGGGACTGACAGCACGCAGAAGGGGATCGAGCTGATCCCCGGCTTGTGCATTATACCTCTTCGGCCGACTCAGCACTCGCACGCTCGTTTCGTGGGTTGACTTAGGCATACGGAGTTCATTCCCAGTCTAAGATCAGACCAGACCGAGGGTTGCAAAGCAGGATCGATAGCATGCAGGGGGAACCAGGCCGATCCTCAGCTTGTGCATTGTACCTTTCTGGCAGGCTGAGCACCCGCACACCCGTTTTATGGGTTGGCTTAGGCATAAGGAGTTCATTCCATGTCTAAGCCCCAACCGGACTAAGGGTTGTGGCAGCAGGACCGACAACACGCAGAGGAGGATCGTGAAATTCCCCGACTTGCACATTCTGCCTCTCCGCCCGACTGAGAGCCCGCACGCTCGTTTCGTGGGTTGGCTTAGGCATACGAAGTTGATTCCATGTCTAAGCATACAGAGTTCATTCCCAGTCTAAGAGTTTGAGCCACGGTGCACATGCTGGGCTCGGGCATGTGCTGGTGCCGCATTTTTTTCACCCGGGTGACCATCGTCGGAGCATCGCCGGAGAGCCTAACCGATGGCATTAGAGGTTCCGGTGATTGGGGGGGCCGGGGGGTGTGCGCACATGATGTGCGAAGGGTGCTGGTACTTGGCCCTTATATTGGCCCCCTATCCCTCATCAAACCTCAAGAACTTCACCCCCTTAAAGAGCATTTGAGATTTCATAGGTTTGCTGCTAGTAGCCATTAAAGTGTCTGAAATGGGGACACTTTTTTCAAACATACACAAAATCTTCTCCACTTCGAGTTTTTAGCTGAATTTTTTTGTGCATGCCAAAAAAAATACAAGGATCACCTCTACCAAATTTAGGGACAAAACTCTTTCAAAAAAATTTTAAAAAATCCCGAACCACAAAAAGTTTTGAAAATCGTGAAAAATAGAAAACGGTTCATCTTGCCACGAAACTTCACATGAAGGCGTAGGGGACCATTGTATGAATTTACAAGCCATAAAAATAACATTGGCATGGCAGAAATATGAAGATGTGCTTGAACCCACCTACCACCCGTTCGATCCACGGCTTGCGCATCCTACCTCTCTGGCCGGCTGAGCGTCCGTACGCTCGTTTCGTGGGTTGACTTAGGGATATGGAGTTCATCCCCAGTCTAAGTATACAAAGTTCATTCTGAATCTAAGATTAGACCGGACCGAGGGTTACGGCAGCAGGATCGATAGCATGCAGGGAGGACCGAGTCGATCCTCGGCTTGCGCATTCTGCCTCTTCGGCCGGCTAAGCGCCCGCACGCCCGTTTCATGGGTTGGCTTAGGCATAGGGAGTTCATTCCATGTCTAAGCCCCAGCTGGACCAAGGATTGTGGCAGCGGGACCAGCAGCACATAAAGAGAGATCGGGCCGATCCCCGACTTGTGCATTATGCCTCTTCGGCCGGCTCAGTGCCCACACGCTCGTTTCGTGGGTTGACTTAGGCATACGAAGTTCATTCCCAGTCTAAGATCAGATCAGACCGAGGGTTGTGGTAGCAGGATGACAGCACGCAGGGGGGACGGGCCAGTCCCCCGCTTGCGCATTCTACCTCTCCGACCGATTGACTGACCGTACGCTCGTCACGTGTGTTGGCTTAGGCATACGGAGTTCATTCCATGTCTAAGCATATGGAGTTCATTCCCAGTCTAAGACCGGATCGGAGAGAGGGTTTTGGTAGTGGGACCAGTAGCAGGATTGGCAGCAGGACTAGCAACAGCATGTAGGCGGGACTGAGCCGATCCCTGTTTTACGCATTTTGCCTCTCTGGTAGGTTGAGCACCCGCACGCTCATTTCGTGGGTTGGCTTAGGCATACGGAGTTCAATCCATGTCTAAGCCCCAATCGGATCGAGGGTTGTGGTAGCAGGATCAGTAGCGGGATCGGTAGCACACAGAGGGGGATCGAACTGATCCTCGGCTTGCCCTTATGCCTCTCCGACTGGCCTCTCTGGTCGGTTGAGCACCCTTCAGCTCATTTCATGGGTTGACTTAGGCATGCGGAGTTCATCCCAGTCTAAGCATACGGAGTTCATTCCCAGTCTAAGATCGAACCAGACCGAGGGTTGCAGTAGTCGGATCGACAGCACGCATAGGGGACCGGGACGATCCCTGACTTGCGCATTCTACCTCTCGGCCGACTAAGCGTCCGCACGCCCGTTTCATGGGTTGGCTTAGGCATAGGGAGTGCATTCCATGTCTAAGCCCCAGCTGGACCGAGGGTTGTGGCAGTGAGACCGACAGCACGTAGAGAGGGATCGGGCCGATCCCCGGCTTGCGCATTATGCCTCTCCGATCGGCTCAGCGACCGAACCCTCATTTCGTGGGTTGACTTAGGCATGCAGAGTACATTCCCAGTCTAAGATAGGATCGGACCGAGCATTACGACAGTAGGATCGATAGCACGCAGGGGGATCGGGCCAGTCCCTGGCTTACGCATTCTACGTCTTCGATCGACTGAGTGCCCGCACGCTCGTTTCATGGGTTGGCTTAGGCATACGGAGCTTATTCCATGTCTAAGCATACGGAGTTCATTCCATGTCTAAGATTGGATCGGACCGAGGGTTGCGATAGCAGGACCAGCAGCAGGATCAGTAGCACACAGGGGGGGACCGGGCCGATCCCAACTTATGCATTCTGGCTATCCGACCGGTTGAGCGCCCGCACGCTCATTTTGTGGCTTGACTTAGGCATACAGAGTTCATCCCCAATCTAAGCATACGGAGTTCATTCCCAGTCTAAGATCTAACCGGACCGAGGGTTAAGGTAGCAAGATCGACAGCACGCATGGGGGACCAGGTCGATCCCCGGTTTACGCATTCTACCTCTTCGACTGACTGAGAGCCCACATGCCCGTTTCGTGGGTTGGCTTAGACATAGGGAGTTCATTCCATGTCTAAGCCCCATCTGGATCTAGGGTTGTGGCCGCGGGTCGGGCAGCTTACAGAAAGAGATCGGGCTGATCCCTGACTTACGCATTATGCCTCTCCGACTGGCTCAGCGCCCGCACGCTCGTTTCATGGGTTGACTTAGGCATACGAAGTTCATTCCCAGTCTAAGATCAGACTGAACCAAGGGTTGTGACAGCAGGATCGACGTCACGTAGAGGGGACCAGGCCGATCCCTGACTTGTGTATTCTACCTCTCCGACCGGCTGAGTGCCCGCACGCTCGTTTCGTGGGTTGGCTTAGGCATACGGAGTTCATTCCATATCTAAGCCCCAGTCAGACCGAGGGTTGTGGCAGCAGGACCGGTAGCACGATCGACAGCACACAGAAAGGGATCGGGCTGATCCTCAGCTTGCGCATTATGCCTCTCCAGTCACCTCTCTGGTCGGCTGAGCGCCCGCACGCTCGTTTCGTGGGTTGACTTAGGCATATGGAGTTCATCCCAAGTCTAAGCATACGGAGTTCATTCCCAGCCTAAGATCGGACCAGACCGAGGTTATGACAGCAAGATCGACAGCACGCAGGGGGGACCGGGCTGATCCTCGGCATGTGCATTCAGCCTCTCGGCAGGTTGAGTGCCTGCACGCCCGTTTCGTGGCTTGGCTTAGGCATAGGGAGTTCATTCCATGTCTAAGCCCCAGCCGGATAGAGGGTTCTGGCAACGGGACCGACAGCATACAGAGAGGGACCGGGCCGATCCCCGGCCTACGCATTCTACCTCTCTAGCTGGCTGAGCGCCCGTACGCTCGTTTCGTGGGTTGGCTTAGGCATACGGAGTTCATTCCCAGTCTAATATCGGATCGGATCGAGGGTTACGGTAGCAAGACCAGCAGCAGGATCGGCAGTACACAGGGGGGATCGGGTCGATCCTCGGCTTATACATTTGCCTCTCCGGCCTGCTGAGTGCCTGTACGTTCGTTTCATGGGTTAGCTTAGGCGTAGGGAATTCATTCCATGTCTAAGCCCCAACCGAACCGAGGGTTGTGGCAACGGGACCGACAGCATGCAGAGGAGGATCGGGCCAATCCCCAGCTTGCGCATTCTGCCTCTCCGACCGGTTGAGTGCCCGTATGCCCGTTTCATGGGTTGGCTTAGGCATAGGGAGTTCATTCCATATCTAAGCCCTAGTCAAACCGGGGGTTGCGGCAGCGGGATCGACAGCACGTAGAAGGGGATCGGGCCAATCCCGAGGCTTATGCATTATGCCTCTCCGGCCGGCTCAGTGCCCGCACGCTCGTTTCATGGCTTGACTTAGGCATACGAAGTTCATTCCTAGTCTAAGATTGGACCAGACCGAGGGTTACAGCAACAGGATCGACAGCATGCAAGGGGGGACCGGGTCGGTCCCCGGCTTATGTATTCTACCTCTCCGGCCGGCTGAGCGCCCGCACGCTCGTTTCATGGGTTGCCTTAGGCATACGGAGTTCATTCCATGTCTAAGCCCCAGTCGGACCGAGGGTTGTAGCAGTAGGACCGGCAGCGGGATCGGTAGCACGCAGAAGGGGATCGGGTTGATCCTCAACTTGTGCATTATGCCTCTCTGGTTGGCTGAGTGCCCGTAGGCTCATTTCTTGTGTTGACTTAGGCATACGAAGTTCATCCTCAGTCTAAGCATATGGTGTTCATTCCCAATCTAAGATTGGATTGGACTGAGGGTTGTGGCAGCACGCAGGGGGGACCGGGTCGATCCCCGGCTTGCGCATTTTGCCTCTCCAGTTGGTTGAGCACCCGTACGCCCGTTTCGGGGGTAGACTTAGGCATAGGGAGTTCATTCCATGTCTAAGCCCCAGTCGGACCAAGGGTTGTGGCAGCGGGACTGGCAGCACGCAGAGGGGGACCGAGCATTATGCCTCTCCAGTTGGTTCAGCGTCCGAACACTCATTTCGTGGGTTGACTTAGGCATACGGAGTTCATTCCTAGTCTAAGATCAGACCAGATCGAGGGTTACAGCAGCAGGATTGACAGCATGTAGGGGGGACAACGTCGGTCCCTGGCTTGCGCATTCTGCCTCTCAGGCCGGCTGAGCGCCCGCCCACTCGTTTTGTGGGTTGGCTTAGGCATACGGAGTTCATTTCATGTCTAAGCATATGGAGTTTATTCCCAATCTAAGATCGGGCTGGACCGAGGGTTACGGTAGTAGGACTAGTAGCAGGATCGGTAGCACACAGTGGGGATTGGGTCGATCCTCGGCTTGTGCATTCTGTCTCTCCAGTCGGTTGAGCACCCGCACGCTCGTTTCGTGGGTTGGCTTAGGCATATGGAGTTCATTCCATGTCTAAGCCCCAGCAGGGCCGAGGGTTGTGACAGCAGGACCGGCAGCGGGATTGGTAGCACACAGAGGGGAACCAGGCTAATCCCCGGCTTGTGCATTATGCCTCTCCGGCAGGCCCCTCCGGAGATTTTATAGGTTTGCTGCCAGTAGCCATTAAAGTGTTTGAAATTGGGACACTTTTTTCAAACGGTCACAAAATCTTCTCCACTTCGTGTTTTTAGCTAAATTTTTTTGTGCATGCCAATAAAAATCCAAGGATCACCTCTACCAAATTTGGGGACAAAACTCTTTCTAAAAAAATTTTAAAAAATCCCAAACTACAAAAAGTTTCAAAAATCATGAAAAATAGAAAATGGGTCGTCTTGCCACGAAACTTCACATGAAGGTGTAGGGGACCATTGTATGAATTTACAAGCCATAAAAAAGGCATTGGAATGGCACAAAATATGAAGATGTTCTTGAACCCACCTACCACCCGTTCTATCTCCGGCTTGCGTATCCTGCCTCTCTGGTCGGCTGAGTGTCCGCACGCTCGTTTCGTGGGTTGACTTAGGCATACGGAGTTCATCCCCAGTCTAAGCATACAAAGTTTATTCCCAATCTAAGATCGGATCAGACAGAGGGTTGCGGTAGCAGGATCTATAGCACGCAGGGGGACCGGGCCGATCCCCGGCTTGCGCATTCTGCCTTTTCGGTCGGCTAAGCGCCCGCACACCCGTTTTGTGGGTTGGCTTAGGCGTACGGAATTCATTCCATGTATAAGCATACAGAGTTCATTCCCAGTCTAAGAGTTTGAGCCACGGTGCACATGCTGGGCTCAAGCATGTGCTGGTACCACATTTTTTTCGCTCGGGGCACCATTGCTGGAGCATCGCCGGAGAGCCTAACAGGAGGCATTAGGGGTTCCGGTGATTGGGGAGGCCGGGGGGTGTGTGCACATGATGTAAGATGGGTGCTGGTACTTGGCCCTTATATTGGCCCCCTATCCCTCATCAAACCTCGAGAACTCACATTCCCTTAAAGAGCAATTGAGATTTTATAGGTTTGCTGCCAGTAGCCATTAAAGTGTTTGAAATGGGGACACTTTTTTCAAACGGTCACAAAATCCTCTCCACTTCAAGTTTTTAGCTGAATGTTTTTGTGCATGCCAACAAAAATACAAGGATCACCTCTACCAAATTTGGGAACAAAACGCTTTCTAAAAATATTTTAAAAAATCTCAAACCGTAAAAGGTTTCAAAAATCATGAAAAATAGAAAATAGGTCGTCTTGCCACGAAACTTCACATGAAGGCTTAGGGGACCATTGTATGAATTTACAAGCCATAAAAATGGCATTGGCATGATAAAAATATGAAGATGTGCTTGAACACACCTACCACCTGTTCAATCCCCGACTTGCGCATCCTGCCTCTCTAGTCGGTTGAGCGTCCGCACGCTCGTTTCGTGGGTTGACTTAGACATATGGAGTTCATCCCCACTCTAAGCATACGAAGTTCATTCCCAGTCTATGATCAGACCGGACTGAGGGTTGCGGTAGTAGGATCGGCAGACGCAAGGGGGACCCGATCGATCCCCGACTTGCACATTCTGCCTCTCCGGCCGATTGAGCTCCCGCACGCCCATTTCATGGGTTGGCTTAAGCATAGGGAGTTCATTCCATGTCTAAGCCCCAGCCGGACTGAGGGTTGTGGTAGTGGGACCGACAGCACGCAGAGGGGGACCGAGTCGATCCTCGACTTGTGCATTATGCCTCTCCTGCTGGCTCAACGCCCGCACGCTCGTTTAATGGGTTGACTTAGGCATACGAAGTTCATTCCCAGTCTAGGATCAGACCAGACCGAGGGTTACAGCAGCAGGATCGATGCCCAGTTTGTGTATTCTGCCTCTCCGGTCGGCTGGGTGCCCGCACGCTCATTTTATGGGTTGGCTTAGGCATACGGAGTTCAATCGATGTCTAAGCATATGCAGTTTATTCCCAGTCTAAGATCAGACAGAACTACGGGTTACGACAGCAAGACTAGCAGCAGGATCGGCAGCACATAAGGGGGGAACGGGTCGATCCCCGACTTGTGCATTCTACCTCTCCGGTCGATTGAGTGCCCGCACCTCATTTCATGGGTTGGCTTAGGCATACGGAGTTCATTCCTTGTCTAAGCCCCAACTGGATCAAGGGTTGTGGCAGCAGGATCGATAGCACGCAGAGGGGGATCGGGCTGATCCCTGACTTGCGCATTATTCGTCTCTGGCCGGCTGAACGCTCTTACGCTCGTTTTGTGGGTTGAGTTAGGCATACGGAGTTCATCCCCAGTCTAAGCATACAGAGTTCATTCCCTGTCTAAGATCGGACTGGATCGAGGGTTGCGGCAGCAAGATCGACAGCATGAAGGGGGGACCGAGTCGATCCCCAGCTTGCGCATTCTACCTCTCTGGTCGGCTGAGCACCCGCACACCCATTTCGTGGGTTGGCTTAGGCATAGGGAGTTCATTCCATGTCTAAGCCCCAACGGACAGAGGGTTGTGGCAGTGGGACTGGCAGCATGTAGAGGGGAATCGAGTCGATCCCCGACTTGCACATTATGCTTCTTCGACTGGCTCAATGCCCGAATGTTCATTTCATGGGTTGACTTAGGCATACAGAGTTCATTCCTAGTCTAAGATCGGACCGGATCGAGGGTTGTGGTAGCAGGATCGACAGCACTAAAGGGGGATTAGGTCGGTCCCAGGCTTACTCATTCTGCCTCTCCGATCGGCTGAGTGCTCGCACGCTCGTTTCGTGGGTTGGCTTAGGCATAAGGAGTTCATTCCATGTCTAAGCATAGAAGTTCATTCCTAGTCTAAGATCAGACCGGACCGAGGGTTGCAGCAGTAGGACCAGCAGTAGGATCGATAGCACATAGGGGGGACCGGGTCAATCCTCGGCTTGTAGATTTTGCCTCTCCGATCGGTCCCTTTGGCGTGGGTTGACTTAGGCATACGAAGTTCATCCCCAGTCTAAGAATACGGAGTTCATTCCCAGTCTAAGATCAGACCAGACTGAGGGTTACGGTAGCAAGATCGACAGCTCACAGGGGGGATCGGGGCGATCCTCGACTTGCACATTCTACCTTTCCGACTGGCTGAGCACCCACACGCCTGTTTTATGGGTTCGCTTAGGCATAGGGAGTTCATTCCATGTCTAAGCCCTAGTCAGACCGAGGGTTGTGGTAGCGGGACCGACAGCACGCAGAGGGGGATCGAACCGATCCCCAGTTTGTGCATTCTGCCTCTCCGATCGGCTAAGCGCCCGTACGCTCATTTCATGGGTTGACTTAGACATACGGAGTTCATTCCATGTCTAAGCTTATGGAGTTCACTCCCAGTCTAAGAGTTTGAGCCATGGTGCACATGCTGAGTCGGGCAGGTGCTGCTGTCATATTTTTTTTGCTCGAGGTACCATCGTCGGAGCATCACCAAAGAGCCTAATCGGTGGCATTGGGGGTTCCAGCGATTGGGGGGGCCGGGGGGTGTGCGCACATGATGTACGATTGGTTGGCATAGGCATACGGAGTTCATTCCATGTCTAAGCCCCAACAGAACCGAGGGTTGTGGTAGCTAGACCGGTAACAGGATCGATCGCACGAAGAGAGGGCCCGGGCTGATCCCCGGCTTATGCATTATGCCTCTCCGATCAGCCTCTTCGGTCGGCCGAGCACCCGCATGCTCGTTTCATGGGTTGACTTAGGCATACGGAGTTCATTCCCAGTCTAAGATCAGACCGGACCAAGGGTTGTGGCAGCAGGATCGACAGCACATAGGGGGGATCGGGTCGGTCCCCGGCTTGCGCATTCTGCCTCTCCGACCAGCTGAGCGCCTGCACGCTCGTTTTGTGGGTTGGCTTAGGCATACAGAGTTCATTCCATGTCTAAGCATACGAAGTTCATTCCCAGTCTAAGATCAGATCGGACCGAAAGTTGCAGTAGTAGGACTAGTAGCAGGATCAGCAGCACGTAGGGGGGACCGGGCCGATCCCCGACTTGCGCATTCTGCCTCTCCTGTCGGTTTAGCACCCGCACGCTCATTTCATGGGTTGGCTTAGGCATACGAAGTTCATTCCATGTCAAAGCCTAACTCGGACCAAGGGTTGTGGCAGCAGGAATGGCAACGGGATCGATAGCACGCAGAGGGCGACCGGGCTGATCCTCGGCTTGCGCATTATGCCTCTCCGACCGGCTGAGCGTCCGTACACTCATTTCATGGGTTGACATAAGCATACGGAGTTCATCCCTAGTCTAAGCATACGAAGTTCATCCGGATCGAGGGTTGTGGCAACAGGATCGGTAGCACGCAGGGGGGATCGAGTCGATTTTTGACTTGCGCATTCTGCCTCTCCGATCAACTGAGCGCCCGCATGCCCGTTCTGAGGGTTGGCTTAGGCATAGGTAGTTCATTCCACGTCTAAGCCCTAGCCAGACCGAGGGTTGTGGCAACGGGACCGGCAGCATGCAGAGGGGGACCGAACCGATCCTCGGCTTGCGCATTATGCCTCTCCGGCCAGCTCAGCGCCCGAACGCTCGTTTCATGGGTTGACTTAGGCATACGGAGTTCATTCCCAATCTAAGATTGGACAAGACCGAGGGTTACGGTAGCAGGATCGATAGCACACAAGGGGGGACTAGGTCGGTCCCCGGCTTGCGTATTCTACCTCTCCAGCAGGCTGAACGTCCGTACGCTCGTTTAATGGGTTGGCTTAGGCATACAGAGTTCATTACATGTCTAAGCATATGGAGTTCATTCCCAGTCTAAGATCAGACTAGACCGAGGGTTACGGTAGCAGGACCAACAGCAGGATCGACAGCATGCAGGGGGACACTGGGTCGATCCCCAGCATGCGCATTCTGCCTCTCCGGTCGGCCTCTACGATTGGTTGAGCACCCGTACGCTCGTTTCGTTGGTTGACTTAGGCATACGGAGTTCATCCCCAGTCTAAGCATACGGAGTTCATTCCCAGTCTAAGATTAGATCGGACCGAGGGTTGCGGTAGCAGGATCGACAACACGCAGGAGGGACGGGGTCGATCCTCGGCTTGCGCATTCTGCCTCTCCGACCGACTGAGCGCCCACACGCCCCTTTCGTGGGTTGGCTTAGCCATAGGGAGTTCATTCCATGTCTAAGCCCTAGCCAGAACGAGGGTTATGGTAGCGGGACTGACAGCATGGAGAAGGGGATCGAGCCAATCCCTGGCTTGTGCATTCTGCCTCTCCGGTCGACTGAGCGCCTGCATGCTCGTTTCGTGGGTGGGCTTAGGCATATGGAGTTCATTCCACGTTTAAGCGTATAGAGTTCATTTCCAGTCTAAGAGTTTAAGCCACGGTGCACATGCTAGGCTCGGGCATGTGCTGGTGCCACATTTTTTTCACCCGAGGCACCATCACTGGAGCATCACCGGAGCATCACCGGAGATTCTAACTTACGGCATTTGGGGTTCTAACGATTGGGGGGCCCAGGGGGTGTGCGCACATGATGTGCGATGGGTGCGGGTACTTGGCCCTTATATTGGCCCCCTATCCCTCATCAAACCTCGAGAACTCACACCCCCTTAAAAAGTATTTGAGATTCTATAGGTTTGCTGCCAGTAGCCATTAAAGTGTCTGAAATGGGGACACTTTTTTCAAACGGTCACAAAATCTTCTCCACTCTGAGATTCTTGCTGAATTGTTTTGTGCATGCCAAGAAAAATACAAGGATCACCTATACCGAATTTGGGGACAAAACTCTTTCTAAAAAAATTTTAAAAAATCTTGAACCGTAAAAAGTTTCAAAAATCGTGAAAAATAGAAAACGGGTCGTCTTGCCTTGAAACTTCACATGAAGGCTTGGGGGACCATTGTATGAATTTACTTGCCATAAAAATGGCATTGGCACGGCAAAAATATGAAGATGTGCTTGAACCCACCTACCACCAGTTCGATCCCCAGCTTGTGCATCCTGCCTCTCTGGTCGACTGAGTGTCCACACGCTCGTTTCGTGGGTTGACTTAGCCATACGGAGTTCATCCCCAGTCTAAGAAAACAAAGTTCATTCCCATTCTAAGATCGATCGGACCGAGGGTTATGGTAGCAGGATCGATCGTACGCAGGGGGACCGGGCCGATCCCCGGCTTACGTATTCTTCCTTTTCGACCGGTTGAGCGCCCGCATGCTCCTGTCGTGCGTTGGCTTAGGCATAGGGAGTTCATTCCATGTCTAAGCCCCAACCGGATAGAGCACTGTGGTAGGGGGACTGGCATCACGCAGAGGGGGACTGAGCCGATCCCCAGCTTGCGCATTATGCCTCTCCGGTCGGCTCAGCACCCGCACGCTCGTTTTGTGGGTTGACTTAGGCATACAGAGTTCATTCCCAGTCTAAGATTAGATCAAACTAAGAGTTGTGGCAGCAGGATCCACAGCACGCAGGTGGGGACAGGGCCAATCCCTGGCTTGCTCATTCTGCCTCTCCGACCGGCTGAGCGCCCGCACGCTCGTTTCATGGGCTGGCTTAGGCATACGGAGTTCATTCCATGTCTAAGCATACGGAGTTCATTCCCAGTCTAAGATCGGATCGGACCGAGGGTTGCGGTAGCAGGATCAGCCACAGGATAAGCAGCACGCAGGGGGGACTGGGCCAATCGTCGACTTGTGCATCTGCCTCTCCGGTCGATTGAGCGCCCGCACGTTTGTTTCGAGGGTTGACTTAGGCATACGGAGTTCATTCCCAGTCTAAGATTAGACTGGATCGAGGATTGCGGCAGCAGGATTGGTAGCATGTAGGGGGGACCGGGCCGATCCCCGGCTTACGCATTCTGCCTCTCCGACCGACTGAGCGCTCGTACACCCGTTTCATGGGTTGGCTTAGGCATAGGGAGTTCATTACATATCTAAGCCCCAGCCAGACCGAGGGTTGTGGTAGCGGGATCGACAGCATGCAGAGGGGGACCGGGCCGATCCCTGGCTTGAGCATTCTGCCTCTCTAACCGAGTGAGCGCCCGCACACTCGTTTCGTGGGTTGGCTTAGGCATACGGAGTTCATTCCATGTCTAAGCATATGGAGTTCATTCCAATCAAGAGTTTGAGCCATACTGCACATGCTGGTTTTGGGCCTGTGCTGGTGCCGCATTTTTTTTCGCACAGGGCACCATCGTTGGAGCATCGCCGAAAAGCCTAACCGACGACATTAGGGGTTCCAGTGATTGGGGGGGCCGGGGGGGTGTGCGCACATGATGTGTGATGGGTGCTGGTACTTGGCCCTTATATTGGCCCCCCATCCTTCATCAAACCTCAAGAACTCACACCCCCTTAAAGAGCGTTTGAGATTTTATAGGTTTGCTGCCAGTAGCCATTAAAATGTCTGAAATGGGGACATTTTTTTCAAACGATCACTAAATCTTCTCCACTTCAAGTTTTTAGCTGAATTTTTTTAGGCATGCCAACAAAAATACAAGAATCACCTCTACCAAATTTACGAACAAAAATCTTTCTAACAAAATTTTAAAAAATCTCGAACCGCAAAAAGTTTTGAAAATCGTGAAAAATAGAAAGCGGGTCGTCTTGCCACGAAACTTCACATGAAGGCTTAGGGGACCATTGTATGAATTTACAAGCCATAAAAATGGCATTGGCATGGCAGAAATATGAAGATGTGCTTGAACCCACCTATCACCCGTTCGATCCCCGGCTTGCGCGTCCTGCCTCTATGGTCGGCTGAGCGCCCGTACGCTCGATTAGTGGGTTGACTTAGGGATATGGAGTTCATCCCCAGTCTAAGCATACGGAGCTCATTCCCAGTCTAAGATTGGACCGGACCAAGGGTTTCAGCAGCAAGATTGACAACACCCAGGGGGGACCGAGTCGATCCCCGGCTTACGCATTCTGCCTCTTCGGCCGACTGAGCGCCCGCACGCCTGTTTCGTGGGTTGGCTTAGGCATAGGGAGTTAATTCCATGCCTAAGCCCCAGCCAGATCGAGGGTTGTGGCAGTGGGACCGGCAGCACGCAGAGGGGGACCGGGTCGATCCTCGGCTTGTGCATTATGCCTCTCCGGCCGATTCAATGCCCAAACGCTCATTTCATGGGTTGACTTTGGCATACAGAGTTCATTCCCAGTCTAAGATCGAACTGGACCGAGGGTTACGGTAGCAGGATCGACAGCATGCAAGAGAGATTGGGTCGGTCCCCAGTTTACGCATTCTACCTCTCCGGTCGACTGAGCGCCTGCACGCTCATTTTGTGGGTTGGCTTAGGCATACGAAGTACATTCCATGTCGAAGCATACGGAGTTCATTCCTAGTCTAAGATCAGACTAGGCCGAGGGTTGCGGTAGTAGGTCCAGCACAGGATCGACAGCATGCAGGGGTCGATCCATAGCTTATGCATTCTGCCTCTCTGGCTGGTTGAACGCCCACACGCTCGTTTCATGGGTTGGCTAAGGCATACAGAGTTCATTCCATGTCTAAGCCCCAGTCGGATCGAGGGTTATGGCAGCAGGATCGATAGCGGGATCGGCAGCACACAGAAGGGGACTGAACTGATCCCTAGCTTGCGCATTATGCCTCTTCGGTCAGCCTCTCCGACTGGCTGAGTGCTCGCACGCTCGTTTCATGGGTTGAGTTAGGCATACAGAGTTCATCCCCAGTCTAAGCATACGGAGTTCATTCCCAGTCTAAGATCAGACCGGATTGAAGGTTGTGACAGCAGGACCAGTAGCAAGATTGACAGCACGCATGGGGGACCGAGACGATCCCCGGCTTGTGCATTCTACCTCTCCGGCCGACTGAGCACCCACACGCTTATTTCGTGGGTTGGCTTAGGCATACGGAGTTCATTCCATGTCTAAGCATACGGAGTTCATTCCCAGTTTAAGATTTTGAGCCATGGTGCACATGCTAGGCTCGGGCATGTGCTGGTGTCACTTTTTTTTGGCCCAGGGCACCATCGATGGGGCATCGCCAGAGCATCACCGGAGAGCCTAACTGACGGCATTGGGGGTTTTGACGATTGGGCGGGTCGGGGGGTGTGCGCACATGATGTGCGATGGGTGCTGGTTCTGGTGTCACGAGCTCCGACCTTAGACTTAGAAACTGTACGGCCTTAGGCTTGGAATCTCTTCCTTTATGCCTAAGTCAGCTTAAAACACAAGCGTACGGACACTAGAACAACGGGAAGGGCTGATTACGCAAGTTAAAGAGAAACAGGATAAGAAGGCAGAATTCTGTAAATGCTCTTGTATTCACTGAAACAGAAGTGTTTGATGGTGTACAAATGAGGGAGGTGCAGCCCTCTATTTATAGTTGAGACTCCAGCTTACACTTAATGGCAATATCCCTAGAATAAAGGCTAAAATCATGGGATTATATACATTACAATCAATCAGGATGCTAACTCCTGATTTTCAGGGTTAACCAAATCTGCCAGGATGCTGCTGCTGATCCTGCCTACTTCCAGAAGCTTCCCTTGCGTGTCCAGCACCTTGGGCCCTTTTGGATGTGGTACGAGCAGCTTGTATGCCAGGCCTTGGTCTCACGGGCTAGCCTGCAAGTTGGGCCGGCGTTCTGAACTCGTTTGCTAGGCTTTACATGCAGATACCCGCCAGCACGCCTGGTCTGCGGGCCTCAACCTCTAGCTCACCTGCTGGTGCACCTGATGTGCCTGGCGTGCCCGTCCAGGGTGTGACATTCTCCCCCACCTGATTGCACAACACCCTCATTATGTCTTCTGCATGGTACTGCCTGATCTGGTCCCTGAACTACCATAAGTTATCTGTTGGTTCCCAGCTCACCTCACTATCTGAAAATCCCTTCTAGCACACCAAGCACTCTTGTCTTGGCTGATAGTTCTTTCGTCTCACCTCTTGATCAACTATGATGCTGTGGACCTCCTTATCATATGAGGCCCTTGCTCCCAATGGTGCACGCTTTGACTCTGCCCGTCCTGGATCTCCCTCATCCTCATGGAACGGCTTGACCATGCTCACATGGAACACCAGGTGTACCCTCAGCTTGGGTGGCATATCCAGCCTGTAGGCAACCTTGCCTACCCTCTTGACTACTCGAAAAGGTCCCTCATACCTTCAGACTAGGCCTTTGTGCAGTCCCCTATGGCGCACAATGGGATGCAGCTTCACCAGCACCAAGTTTCCAACCTGGAACTGCACATCCCGCCTATTCTGGTCTACCCACTTCTTCGACCTCTTGGTCGCCTTGTGTAGACAAACTCTGGCCAAGTCAGTTTGCTCCTGCCATGCCTTGGCAAACTTGTATGCTGCTAGATTCGACACTGTATAACTTGCAGCAATCGAATCGGGTGTTAGTTGTTGTTGCCCTGTCACAACCTTAAATGGGCTCTGGTTCATTGCCTCACTCCTTTGCAAGTTGTAAGAAAACTATGCAATATCTAGCAGCTTTGGCCAGTCCCTCTGTGTGGCACTCACATAGTGCCTGAGGTAGACCTCTAATAGTCCATTCACTCATTTTGTCTGCCCATCGATCTGCGGATGCATGCTGGTGGAAAAGTTCAAGTCTCACCCCAACAGCTTGAACAACTCAGTCCAGAACCTGCCCGTGAAATGCCCGTCCTGATCACTAATAATGGTCCTCGGCACTCTCCAGTACTTAACCATGTTCTTTAGGAACAATCGAGCGGCCTCCTCGGCTGGGCACTCCTTGGTTGCTGGAATGAAGATTCCATACTTGGAAAACCTGTCCACCACTACCATGATGCTTCTAAACCCTTTTGCTTTGGGTAGACTGACTATAAAGTCCAGAGAAACACTCTCCCATGGTCGCTCTGGCACTGGCAATGGCTCCAAGATACCGCTTGGTTTCTTGAGCTCGACCTTGTCCTGTTGGCACATAAGACAAGTCTTCACATAGGCCTCCACATCGTCCTTCATGTGCGGCCAGTAGTATCGATCCTCGATCAACGCCAAGGTACGGCTCACTCCGGGATGTCCAGCCCACCTTGAATCATGGCATTCTTGCAAAACTTCCTTGCAGAGCTTCTCGTTCTGCGGTACAAATAGTCTACTTCCCTTGGTGTACAGCAAGCCATCCTGTAACCAAAACTACCTAGTCTTACCTTGCTGGGCGTACTCCATCAAAGCCTTGGCTGTAGGATCATGCGCAAATCCCTCCTTAATGTGCGGCACCAGTAACCCCTCTAGTTGGCTAATGACAGCAAGGTTAGCCTTCCTGCTCAGGGCGTCTGCCACTAGGTTCACCTGCCCCAGCTTGTACTCCATCTGGAAATCAAATTCCGCAAGAAAATCTTGCCATCTCGCCTACTTAGGGGATAGCTTCTTCTACGTCTGGAAGTAGCTGGTCACCACATTGTCCATCCTAACCATGAACCTTGACCCCAATAGGTAATGGCACCAAGTGCGCAAGCAGTGCACCACTACAGTCATCTCCTTCTCTTGGACCGTGTACTTGCACTCAGTCTCGTTCAGCTTCCTGCTCTCGAACACGACTGGACGTCCCTCCTGCATCAACACGCCCCCCATGGCAAAGTCTGATGCATCTGTATGCACCTCATACGGCTTGGCATGGTCTGGCAAGGCCAAGACTGGCTCCTCGGTCACAGCCTGTTTCAACCCGTCAAAGGCTTCCTAGCACCCTCCACTCCACTCCCATGCTTTCCCTTTTTTGAGCAAGTCAGTTAATGGCGTGGCTATTGCTGAGTGACCTTTGATGAAGCGCCTGTAGTAGTTGACCAGCCCAAGGAACGATCTCAACTCAGTGACCTTGGCTGGCGGTTGCCACTCCAGGATGGCATGTATCTTGCCTTCATCCATGCGTATCCTGCCACCTCCCACTATGTGGCCAAGGAACAGGATCTCCTGCTGGGCGAATGAGCACTTCTCCCTCTTGACAAATAGCTTGTGCACCCGTAACACCTTGAACACCTATCTCAAGTGGTCTACATGCTCTCCCAAAGTCTGGCTGTAGATCACAATGTCATCCAAATAAACCACAACAAATCGATCAAGGAATGACTGAAGTACCTTGTTCATAAGGGTGCAGAATGTTGCTGGGGCGTTCGTGAGTCCGAAAGGCATCACCAAGAACTCATACGAACCATACCAAGTGACACATGCTGTCTTTGGCTCATCTCCCTCCGCAATCTTGACTTGATAGTAGCTTGACCTCAAATCCAGCTTGGTGAACCACCTTATGCTCCCAAGTTGATCGAACAAGTCCACAATGAGTGGGATGGGGTACTTGTTCTTGATGGTCAGCTTGTTCAAAGCCCGGTAGTCTATGCATAGCCACAACGACCCATCATGCTTGCGCTAAAATAGAATTGGTGCACCATAGGGTGCCTTCGATGGCCTGATGAAGCCAGCATCAACTAACTCTTTGAGCTGCTTCCTTAACTCCTCTAACTCTGGTGGAGACATTCGGTAAGAGGCTCTAGCTGGTGGCTTTGCCTTGGACACCAGCTCGATCTTGTGGTCCACCTCCCTCTTAGGTGGTAGCTTGTTAGGTAGCTTTGCAGGCATCACATCACTAAAGGTCTTCAGCACCTTTAGCACCTCCAAGGGTGACTCGATCTCCTTCTCCCTTGGCTCATCATATTTCAGGGCTGCCAAGAAGGTGTCTTCTTGTATGCTTACCGCCTTGGCAAATTGGATGGCTGACACCACCCGCGACCCAACTCCAGACCCTCTCCTTAATGGCACTAGGCATTGGCATTGTACATCCAAGATGCAAACACAATCGACAAAAGGCACAAGGAGGGCATTAATCCGAACAAGGAAATCCAACCCAATCACAAACTCATAGTCGTCAAGGGGTATTACCTCAATGGTCTCTTTTGATGGTACCAATCCCTTTCTGCACCTTTAGTCTGACCTTCCGGCTCTATCACCTGAAATAAAAAGATGTGAGGCACCATGTCCACCAGTGCACTCACCTTCTGACCTGCAACCATCAGATCCACAAACATCAAGCCCTTTAGCTTGCTGTTCCCCTTACTCTGGATAGCATTGAGCACCAATGACCCAAGCTTTGCTACCCCTGACTCTGGCTCCTCGTCAAACTCTTTGTCTACAGGAGCCAGCTTGCCCTTCTGTGGGTAATTACATGCTATGTGGCTCCCTCCACATAGGTAGCATGCTAGTGGTTCTCGGTCCCCTTTTGCTTTCCACTTGCCTGCTGGTGGCTTCCTCTCGCCATCCTTACTTTAATGGTCTCAATCTCCATCCTTGGACTCCTGGTCATGGTCCTTCCCCTTGGACTACTTCTTTCGATCCCTATCATCCCTGTCCTTACCCTTGGGCTTGGTAGACTCGAACTTGTTCAGAGGCTTGAACTCTATCAAGGCCTCGGCAGTAGTCATGGCTTTAGCCAAGTCATGAACTCCTCTCCTTTGTAGCTCATGCTTCACCCACGACTTCAGCCCATCCATGAAAGCAAATAAGGAGTCCTTTTCACCTAGATCCGAGATCTGTAGCATCAGTTCAGAGAATTTCTGGACATACTCCCTTATGTCCCCTTGCTGGCTCAGCCTGCACAACTTTGCTCGTGCCTCATCATTGACATACTCTGGGTAAAATTATTCTCTGAACTCCTTTTGGAACTCTGCCCAGGTTCCAATCTTGGTGCTCCCACGCCTGACATCATCACACCTATGCCTCTACCACAATAAGGCTACATCAGTGAGATACATAGCAGTGGTGCTTACCTTTATCGCCTCGTCTTGCATGCCTATGGCCTGGAAGTACTGCTCCATACCCTAAAGGTAGTTATCTACTTCTTTGGCCGCCCTAGTCCCCTTGAACTCCTTAGGCTTGGGGATATCCAATCTGGACTTGGACACTCCAGCAAACAAGCCATTCCTAAAGGCAGTCTTGCAAGCAACGAGCTCACTGGTAAGCTTCTTCATCCTCTGGAGCATGGCCTCCATGCCATCGCGCAAGGTCAGCACTTCAGCCTCCAAGGTCTGATTCTTTTGGGTGAACACGTCCAATCCTTTGTTGAGAGTAGCTTGCAGCTCACTTTGGATTCCCTCTCCCATGGAGTCTAGCGATGCAATGTGAGTCTCTACCCCTTCAAGCTTCTCCTCCATGTCGCCCATGGTCACCTCCACCTTGGCCAACCTACCGTCCATGGTAGACCAGATATCTCTAGAACTAGCTTTCCTCCCTCTTCCATGCCCATGCTCCTGAGCCTCTGGTTGTTGGTTAGCAGCGTCACTTTGGGATGCCATCTCCTCTAACCAGCACAACACAAACACGTAGAATTGAACTTGCTCTGATACCAACTGTCATGAGCTCTGACCTTAGACTCAGAAACCGTATGGCCTTAGGCTTGGAATCTCCTCCTTTATGCCTAAGTCAGCCTAAAACACAAGCGTACGGGCACTAGAACAATAGGAAAGGCTGATTATGGAAGTTAAAGAGAAACAGGATAAGAAGGTAGAATTCTAGAAATGCTTTTGTGTTCACTGAAATAGAAGTGTTTGATGGTGTACAAATAAGGGAGGAGCAGCCCTCTATTTATAGTTAAGGCTCCAGCTTACACTTAATGGCAATATCCCTAGAATAAAGGCTAAAATCATGGGATTATATAGATTATAATCAATCAGGATGCTAACTCCTGATTTTCAGGGTCAACCAAATCTACCTGGATGCTGCTGCTGATCATGCCTGCTTCCAGAAGCTTCCCTTGCATGTCCAGCACCTTGGGCCCTTCTGGATGTGGTGTAGGCAGCTTGTATGCTAGGCCTTGGTCTCACGGGCTGTCCTGTAAGTTGGGTGGGCATTTTGAACTCATTTGCTAGGCTTTGCATGCAGATACCCGCCAGCACGCCTGGTCTGCGGGCCTCAACCTCTGGCTCTCCTGCTGGTGCGCCTGATGTGCCTGGTTCGTCTGCCCTGGGCATGACACTTGGCCCTTATATTGGCCCCCTATCCCTCATCAAACGTCAAGAACTCACACCCCCTTAAAGATCATTTGAGATGTTATAGGTTTGCTGCCAGTAGCCATTAAAGTGTCTGACATGGGGACGCTTTTTTCAAGCGGTCACAAAATCTTCTCCACTTCGAGTTTTTAGCTGAATTTTTTTGTGCATGCCAACAAAAATGCAAGGACCACCTCTACCAATTTTGGGGACAAAACTCTTTCTAAAAAAATTTTAAAAAATCCCAAACCTCAAAAAGTTTCAAAAATCACGAAAAATAGAAAACGGGTTGTCTTGCCATGAAACTTCACATGAAGGCTTAGGGGACACTTTTTTTAAATGCTCACAAAATCTTCTCCACTTCGAGTTTTTAGCTGAATTTTTTTGTGCATGCCAAAAAAAATACAAGAATCACCTCTACCAAATTTGGATATAAAACACTTTCTAAAAAAATTTTTAAAAATCCCGAACCTTAAAAATTTTGAAAATAAGGAAAAATAGAAAACGGTTTGTCTTGCCACGAAACTTCACATGAAGGCTTAGGGGACCATTGTATGAATTTACAAGCCATAAAAATGGCATTGGCACGGAAAAAATATGAAGATGTGCTTGAACCCATCTACCACTCGCTCGATCCCCGACTTGCGCATGCTGCCTCTCTGGCCAGCTGAGCGCCCGCACACTCGTTTTGTGGGTTGACTTAGGTATATGGAGTTCATCCCCAGTCTAAGCATATGGAGTTCATTCCTAGTTTAAGATCGGACTGGAATGAGGGTTGCGACAACAAGATCAGCAGCACGTAGGGGGGACCGGGTCGATCCCCGGCTTACGCATTCTGCCTCTCTGACCAGCTGAGCGCCTGCACGCCCATTTCATGGGTTGGCTTAGGCATAGGGAGTTCATTCCATGTCTAAGCCCCAGTGGGACCGAGGGTTGTGGCAGCGGGACCGACAACACATGGATGGGGACCGGTCCGATCCCCAGCTTACGCATTATGCCTCTCCAACCGGCTCAGCACCCGCACGCTCATTTTGTGGGTTGACCTAGGCATACGGAGTTCATTCCCAGTCTAAGATCGGACCGGACCGAGGGTTGCGATAGGAGGATCAAAAGCACGCAGGGGGAATCAGGTTTGTCCCCAGCTTGCGCATTCTACCTTTCTGACCGGCTGACCAACCGAACGTTTGTTTCGTGGGTTGGCTTAGGCATACAGAGTTCATTCCATGTCTAAGCATACGGAGTTCATTCCCAGTCTAAGATGGGATCGGACCGAGAGTTGCGGTAGCAGTACCAGCAGCAGGATCGATAGCATGCATGGGGTACCGGGTCGATCCCCATCTTGTGCATTCTACCTCTCCGGCCGGCTGAGCGCCCGCACGCCCATTTCGTGAGTTGGCTTAGGCATAGGGAGTTCATTCCATGTCGAAGCCCCAGTCGGACCAAGGGTTGTGGCAGCGGGACCGACAGCACGAAGAGGGGGACTGGGACGATCCCCGACTTGTGCATTACGCCTCTTCGGCATGCTCGTTTCGTGGGTTGACTTATGCATACGAAGTTCATTCCCAGTCTAAGATCGAACTAGACCGAGGGTTGCAATAGCATAAACGATAGCACGCAAGGGGGGACCGGGTCAGTCCCCGACTTACGCATTCTGCCTCTCAGGCCGACTGAGTGCCCGCACGCTCGTTTCGTGGGTTGGCTTAGGCATACGGAGTTCATTCCATGTCTAAGCATACGGAGTTCATTCCCAGTCTAAGATTGGATCGAACCGAGGGTTGCAGCAGCAGGATCGGCAGCTCGCAGGAGGGACCGAGTCGATCCCCGACTTGTGCATTCTGCCTCTCCGGCCGATTGAGCGCTCGCATGCCCATTTTGTGGGTTGGCTTAGGCATAGGGAGTTCATTCCATGTCTAAGCCCAAGCTGGACCAAGGGTTGTGGCAGCGGGACCAGCAGCACGTAGAGGGGGACCGGGTCGATCCCTGACTTGCGCATTATGCCTTTTCGATCGGCTCATCGCCTGCACGCTCGTTTCATGGGTTGACTTATGCATACGGAGTTCATTCCCAGTCTAAGATCGGACCAAACTGAGGGTTGTGGCAGTAGGATCAACAACATGCAGGGGGAACTAGGCCGATCCCCGGCTTGTGCATTCTGCCTCTCCGACCGACTGAGCGCCCGAACGTTCGTTTCGTGGGTTTGCTTAGGCATACGGAGTTCATTCCATGTCTAAGCATACGGAGCTCATTCCCAGCCTAAGATTTTGAGTCACAGTGCACATGCTGGGCTCGGGCATGTCCTGATGCCGCATTTTTTTCACCCAGGGCACCATCATCGGAGCATCTCCGTAGCATCGCCGGAGATCCTAACCGGTGGCATTGGGGGTTCCAGTGATTGGGGGGGCTGGGGGTGTGCGAACATGATGTGCAATTGGTGCTGGTACTTGGCCCCTATATTGGCCCCCTATGCCTCATCAAACCTCAAGAACTCACACCCCCTTAAAGAGCATTTGAGATTTTATAGGTTTGCTGCCAGTAGCCATTAAAGTGTTTGAAATGGGGCCCTTTTTTTCAAACGGTCACAAAATCTTCTCCACTTTGAGTTTTTTGCTGAATTTTTTTATGCATGCCAACAAAAATACAAGGATCAGCTTTACCAAATTTGGGGACAAAACTCTTTCTAAAAAAATTTTAAAAAATCCCAAACCGCAAAAAGTTTTGAAATCATGAAAAATAGCCACAAAACTTCACATGAAGGCTTGGGGGACCATTGTATGAATTCACAAGCCATAAAAATGGCATTCTCATGGCAGAAATATGAAGATGTGCTTGAACCCACCTACCACCCGTTCGATCCCCGGCTTGCGCAACCTGCCTCTCTAGTCGGCTGAGCGCTCGCATGCTCGTTTCGTGGGTTGACTTAGGCATACGGAGTTCATCCCTAGTCTAATCATATGGAGTTCATTCCCAGTCTAAGATCAGACCGGACCGAGGGTTACGGTAGCAGGATCAGCAGTAGGATCAACAACACGTAGGGGGGATCGGGTCGATCCCCGGCTTGCGCATTCTACCTCTCCAGCCAGCTGAGCGCCCGCATGCTCATTTCGTGGGTTGGCTTAGGCATACAGAGTTCATTCTATGACTAAGCCCCAGCCGGACCGAGGGTTGTGGTAGCAGGATCGACAGCGGGATCGACAGCACGTAGAGGGGGATCAGGCTGATCCTCAGCTTGCACATTATGCCTCTCTGGCCGACCTCTCCGGTCGGCTGAGCGCCCGTACACTCGTTTCATGGGTTGACTTAGGATACGGAGTTCATCCCCAGTCTAAGCATACGGAGTTCATTCCCAGTCTAAGATCGGATCGAATCGAGGGTTATGACAGCAGGATCGACAGCACGTAAGGGGGATCGGGTCGATCCCCGACTTGCGTATTTTGCCTCTCCGATCGGCTGAGCGCCCGCATGCTCGTTTCGTGTGTTAGCTTAGGCATAGGGAGTTCATTCTATGTCTAAGCCCCAGTCGGACTGAGGGTTGTGGCAACGGGATCGACAGCACGCAAAGGGGGAATGAGTCGATCCCCAGCTTGCGCATTATGCATCTTCGGCTGGCTTAGCACCCGCACGCTCGTTTCGTGGGTTGACTTAGGCATACGAAGTTAATTCCCAGTCTAAGATCTGACTGGATCGAGGGTTGCTGCAGCAGGATCGATAGGACACGGGGGGGCACTAGGCCTATCCCCGGTTTGTGCATTCTGCATCTCCAACCGGTTGAGTGCCCACACGCTCGTTTCATGGGTTGGTATAGGTATATAGAGTTCATTCCATGTCTAAGCATATGGAGTTCATTCCCAGTCTAAGATCGGACTAGACCGAGGGTTACGACAGTAGGACCGGTAGCAGGATCGGTAGCACGCAGGGGGGGACCAGGCCAATCTCTGGCTTGCGCATTCTGCCTCTCCGGCCAGCTAAGCACCCTCACACTCATTTCGTGTGTTGGCTTAGGCATACAGAGTTCATTCTATGTCTAAGCCCTAGCCAAACTAAGGGTTGTGGCAGCAGGATTGATAGTGGGATTGACAGCACGCAGAAGGAGATCGGGCTGATCCCCGGCTTGTACATTAAGCCTCTCCGACCGACCTCTCCGACTGGCTGAGTGCTCGCACACTCGTTTTGTGGGTTGACTTAGGCATACGAAGTTCATCCCTAGTCTAAGCATACGGAGTTCATTCCCAGTCTAACATCAGACTAGACCGAGGGTTACGACAGCAGGATCGATAGCACGCAAGGGGGATCGAGTCGATCCTCGGCTTATGCATTCTGCCTTTCCGACCGACTGAGCGCCCGTACACCAGTTTCGTGGGTTGGCTTAGGCATAGGGAGTTCATTCCATGTCTAAGCCCCAGCCGGACCGAGGGTTGTGGCAGTGGTACCGACAGCACACAGAGGGGGACCGGGCTGATCCTCGGCTTACGCATTATGCCTCTTCGGCCGGTTCAGCGCCCGTACACTCTTTTTGTGGGTTGACTTATGCATACAGAGTTCATTCCCAATCTAAGATCAGACCAGATTGAGGGTTGCGGTAGTAGGATTGAGAGCACGCAGGGGGGGATCGGGCCAATCCCCAGCTTGCGCATTCTGCCTCTCTGGTCGATTGAGCACCCGCACGCTCGTTTCATGGGTTGGCGTAGGCATATGGAGTTCATTCCATGTCTAAGCATATGGAGTTCATTCCCAGTCTAAGATTTTGAGCCACGATGCACATGCTGGGCTCAGGCATGTACTGGTGTCGCATTTATTTTGCTTGGGGCACCATCACCGGAGCATCGTCGGAGAGCCTAACCGACGGCATTAGGGGTTCCGGTGATTGGGGGGGCCGGGGGGGCCGGGGGTTGTGCACAAATGATGTGCGTGGGTGCTCATACTTGGCCCTTATATTGGCCCCCTATCCCTCATCAAACCTCAAGAACTCACACCCCTTTAAAGAGCATTTGAGATTTTATAGGTTTGCTGCCAGTAGCCATTAAAGTGTCTGAAATGGGGACACTTTTTTCAAACGGTCACAAAATCTTGCCCACTTCAAGTTTTTAGCTGAATGTTTTTGTGCATGCCAACAAAAATACAAGGATCACCTCTACCAAATTTGGGGACAAAAGTCTTTCTAAAAAAATTTTAAAAAATCTCGAACCGTAAAAAGTTTTGAAAATCATGGAAAATAGAGAATGGGTTGTCTTGCCATGAAACTTCACATGAAGGCTCAGGGGACCATCGTATGAATTTACAAGCCATAAAAATGGCATTGGCATGGTAGAAATATGAAGATGTGCTTGAACCCACCTACCACCCGTTCGATCCCCGGCTTGCGCATCCTGCCTCTATGGTCAACTGAGTGCCCGCACGCTCGTTTCGTGGGTGGACTTAGACATACGGAGTTTATCCCCAGTCTAAGCATACGGAGTTTATTACCAGTCTAAGATCGGACCGGACCGAGGGTTGCGGTAGCAGGACCAACAGCAGGATCGGCAGCACGTAGGGGGGGACTAGGCCGATCGTTGGCTTGCGCATTTTACCTCTCCGATCGATTGAGCGCCCGCACGCTCATTTCATGGATTGGCTTAGGCATACGGAGTTCATTCCATGTCTAAGCCCCAGTCGAACCGAGGGTTGTGGCAGCAGGACCGGTAGCGGGATTGATAGCACACAAAGGGAGACCGGGCTGATCGTCGGCTTGCGCATTATGCCTCTTCGGCTGGCTCAGCGCCCGTACGCTCATTTTGTGGGATGACTTATGCATACGAAGTTCATCCCCAGTCTAAGATCGGATCAGACCAAGGGTTGTGGCAGTAGGATCGACAGCACGTAGGGGGGGACCAGGCTGATCCTCGGCTTATGCATTCTACCTCTCCGGCTGACTAAGCACCCACACGCTCATTTCGTGGGTTGGCTTAGGCATACGGAGTTCATTCCATGTCTAAGCATACGGAGTTCATTCCATGTCTAACCGATGGCATTGTGTGTTCTGGCGATTGGGATGGCCGGGGGGTGTGCGCACATGATGTGCGATAGGTGCTGGTACTTGGCCCTTATATTGGCCCCCTATCCGTCATCAAATCTCGAGAACTCACACCCCCTTAAATAGCATTTGAGATTTTATAGGTTTGCTGCCAGTAGCCAGTAAAGTGTCCGAAATGGGGACACTTTTTACAAATGGTCACAAAATCTTCTCCACTTCAAGTTTTTAACTGAATTTTTTTATGCACGCCAACAAAAATAAAAGGATCACCTCTACCACATTTCAGGACAAAACTCTCTCTAAAACAATTTAAAAAAATCCCAAACCGTAAAAAGTTTCAAAAATCATGAAAAATAGAAAATGGGTCGTCTTACCACGAAACTTCACATGAAGCCTTTGGGGACCATTGTATGAATTTACAAGCCATAAAAATTTAATTGGTAGGGTAGAAATATGAAGATGTGCTTGAACCCACCTAGCACCCGTTCGATCCCCGGCTAGCGCATCCTGCCTCTCTGGTTGACTGAGCGCCCGCACACTCATTTCGTGGGTTGACTTTGGCATACGGAGTTCATCTCCAGTCTAAGCATACAGAGTTCATTCCCAGTCTAAGATCGGACCAGACTGAGAGTTGCGATAGCAGGATCGGCAGCACACAGGGGGGACTGGGCCTATCTCCAGCTTGCGCATTCTGCCTCTCCGATCGGCTGAGCGCCCGCACGCCCGTTTCGTGGGTTGGCTTAGGCATAGGGACTTCATTCCATGTCTACGCCCCAGCTGGACCGAGGGTTGTGGCAGCGAGACCGGTAGGACGTAGAGGGGGATTGGGTCGATCCTCGATTTGTGCATTATGCCTCTCCAGCTAGCTCAGCGCCCGCACGCTCATTTTGTGGGTTGACTTAGGCATATGGAGTTCATTCCCAATCTAAGATCAGACCGGACTGAGAGTTGTGGTAGTAGGATCGATAGCACGCAGGGGGGACTGGGTCGATCCCTGACTTAAGCATTCTGCCTCTCCGTTCGGTTGAGCACCCGCACGCTCGTTTCGTGGGTTGGCTTAGGCATACGGAGTTCATTCCATGTCTAAGCATACGGAGTTCATTCCCAGTCTCAGATCAAACTGGAGCGAGGGTTGCGGTAGCAAGACCAGTAGCAGGATCGACAGCACGCAATGGGGGATCGAGCCGATCCCCGGCTTGTGCGTTCTGCCTCTCCAGTCAGCTAAGCGCCCGTATGCTCATTTCGCGGGTTGGCTTAGGCATACGGAGTTGATTCCATGTCTAAGCCCCAGCCGGACCGAGGGTTGTGGCAGTAGGACCGGTAGTGGGATCGACATCATGTAGAGGGAGATCGGGCTGATCCCCAGCTTGCACAATATGCCTCTCCGATCAGCCTTTCCGACCGGCTGAGCAATCGCACACTCATTTCATGGGTTGACTTAGGCATACGGAGTTCATCCCTAGTCTAACCATATGGAGTTCATTCCCAGTCTAAGATTGGATCAGACCGAGGGTTATGGCAGCAAGATCGGCAGCACGCAGGATGGATCAGGCCAATCCTTGGATTATGCATTCTGCCTCTCTGGCCGGCTGAGCGCCCGTACGCCCGTTTCGTGGGTTGGCTTAGGCATAGGGAGTTCATTCCATGTCTAAGCCCCAGCCGGATCGAGGGTTGTGGCAGCGGGACTGACAGCACACAGAGGGGGATTGGGCCGATCCCCGGCTTGCGTATTATGCCTCTTCGGCCAACTCAACGCCCGTACACTTGTTTCATGGGTTGACTTATGCATACAGAGTTCATTCCATTTCTAAGATCAAACCAGACTGAGGGTTGCGGTAGTAGGATCGACAGTATATAGGGGGGATTGGGTCGATCCCCGGCTTGTCCATTCTGCCTCTCCGATCAGTTGAGCACCCGCACGCTCGTTTCGTGGGTTGGCTTAGGCATACAGAGTTCATTCCATGTCTAAGCATATGGAGTTCATTCCATGTCTAAGCATATGGAGTTCATTCCCAGTCTAAGATTTTGAGCCACGGTGCACATGCTGGGCTCGGGCATGTGCTGGTGCCGCATTTTTTTCACCCAGGGCACCATCGTTGGAGCATCGTCGAGAGCCTAACCGACGGCATTGGGGGTTCCGACGATTGGGGGGGCCGGGGGGATGTGCACACATGATGTGTGATGGGTGCTGGTACTTGGCCCTTATATTGGCCCCCTATCTCTCATCAAACCTCAAGAACTCACACCTTCTTAAAGAGAATTTGAGATTTTATAGGCTTGCTGCTAGTAGCCGTTAAAGTGTCTGAAATGGGGACACTTTTTTCAAACGGTCACAAAATCTTCTCCACTTTGAGTTTTTAGTTGAATTTTTTTGTGCATGCCAACAAAAATACAAGGATCACCTCTACCAAATTTGGGGACAAAACTCTTTCTAAAAAATTTTTGAACAATCCCGAACCATAAAAAGTTTCAAAAATCATGAAAAATAGAAAACAGGTTGTCTTGCCATGAAACTTCACATGAAGGCTTAGGGGAGCATTGTATGAATTTACAAGCCATAAAAATGGCATTGGCACGTCAGAAATATGAAGATGTGCTTGAACCCACCTACTACCCGTTCGATCCCCGACTTGCGCATCCTGCCTCTCTGGTCGGCTGAGCGCCCGTATGCTCCTTTTGTGGGTTGGCTTAGGCATACGAGTTCATCCCTAGTCTAAGCATATGGAGTTGATTCCCAGTTTAAGATCAGATCGGACCGAGGGTTGCGGCAGCAGAATTTGCAGCATGTAGGAGGGATCGGGCCGATCTCCGGCTTGCGCATTCTGTCTCTCCTACCGGTTGAGTACCTGCACGTCCGTTTCATGGGTTGGCTTAGGCATAGGGAGTTCATTCCATGTCTAACCCCCAACCAGACCGAGGGTTGTGGCAGCAAGACCGACAGCACGCAGAGGGGGACCGGACCGATCCTCGACTTGTGCATTATGCCTCTCTGGCTGGCTTAGCACCCGCACGCTTGTTTCGTGGGTTGACTTAGGCATACGGAGTTCATTCCCAGTCTAAGATCAAACCAGATCGAGGGTTACAGTAGCAGGATCGATAGCACGCAAGGGGGACCCGGTCGGTCCCCGACTTGCACATTCTGCCTCTTCGATCGGCTGAGCGCCCGCATGCTCATTTCATGGGTTGGCTTAGGCATATGGAGTTCATTCCATGTCTAAGCATACAGAGTTCATTCCCAGTCTAAGATCAGATCAGACCGAGGGTTACGGCAGCAGGATCAGCAGCACGTAGGGGGGGATCGAGCCGATCCCCGACTTGCGCATTCTGCCTCTCCGGCTGGCTGAGCGCCCGTACGCTCAATTCGTGGGTTGGCTTAGGCATACGGAGTTCATTCCATATCTAAGCCCAAGCCAGACTGAGGGTTGTGGCAGCAGGACTGGCAGTGGGATCGACAGCACGTAGAGGGGGACCGGGCTGATCCCTGGCTTGTGCATTATGCCTCTCCGGTCGAGTGAGTGCCCGCACGCTCGTTTTGTGGGTTGACTTAGGCATATGGAGTTCATCCCAAGTCTAAGCATACGGAGTTCATTCCCAGTCTAAGATCGAACCAGACCGAGGGTTGCGACAGCAGGATCGACAACACGCAGGAGGGACCGGGCCGATCCCCGGCTTGCGCATTCTGCCTCTCCGGCTGGCTGAGTGCCCGCACGCCCATTTCGTGGGTAGCCTTAGCCATAGGGAGTTCATTCCATGTCTAAGCCCCAGCCAGACCGAGGGTTGTGGCAGCTGGATCAGCAGCACGTAGAGGGGGACTGGCTCGATCCTCGGCTTACGCATTATGCCTCTTTGATCGGCTCAGCGCCCGCACGCTCGTTTCCTGGGTTGACTTATGCATATGGAGTTCATTCCCAGTGTAAGATCAGATCAAACCAAAGGTTACGGTAGCAAGATCAATAGCATGCCGGGGGGACCAGGCCGATCCTCGGCTTTAGCATTCTGCCTCTCCGACCGGTTGAGCGCCCCACGCTAGTTTCATGGGTTGTCTTAGGCATACGGAGTTCATTCCATGTCTAAGCATACGGAGTTCATTCCCAGTCCAAGATTTTGAGCCACAGTGCACATGCTGGGCTCGGGCATGTGCTGGTGCCGCATTTTTTTCACCCGAGGCACCATCGTCGGAGCATTGCCAAAGAGCCTAACCGACGGCATTATGGGTTCAGCGATTGGGGGGGCCGGGGGGTGTGCACACATGATGTGCGATGAGTGCTGGTACTTGGCCCTTATATTGGCCCCCTATCCCTCATCAAACCTCGAGAACTCACACCCCCTTAAAGAGCATTTGAGATTTTATAGGTTTGCTGCCAGTAGCCATTAAAGTGTCTGAAATGGGGACACTTTTTTCAAACAGTCACAAAATCTTCTCCACTTCAAGTTTTTAGCTGAATTTTTTTAAGCATGCCAAAAAAAAATACAAGGATCACCTCTACCAAATTTGGGAACAAAAATCTTTCTAAAAAAGTTTTAAAAAATCCTGAACCGTAGAAAGTTTCAAAAATCATGAAAAAAATAAAACGGGTCATCTTGCCACGAAACTTCACATGAAGGCCTAGGGGACCATTGTATGAATTTACAAGCCATAAAAATGGCATTGGCATGGTATAAATATGAAGATGTGCATTAACCCACCTACCACCCGTTCGATCCCCGACTTGCGCATCCTGCCTCTCTGGTCGGCTGAGTGCCCGTACGCTCGTTTCTTGGGTTGACTTAGGCATACAGAGTTCATCCCCAGTCTAGGCATATGAAGTTCATTTCCAGTCTAAGATCGGACCGAACCGAGGGTTGCGGCAGTAAGATCGACAGCATGCAGGGGGGACCAGGCCGATCCTCGACTTGCGCATTCTGCCTCTTCGACCGACTGAGCGGCCGCACTCTCGTTTCATGGTTTGGCTTAGGCATATGAGTTCATTCCATGTCTAAGCATACGGAGTTCATTCTCAGCCTAAGATTTTGAGCCACGGTGCACATGCTGGGCTTGGGCATGTGCTGGTACCGTATTTTTTTCGCTCGGCGCACCATCACAAGAGCATCATTGGAGAGCCTAGACAGCTTTGGGGGTTCCGACGATTGGGGGGGCCAGGGTGGTGTGCGCACATGATGTGCGATGGGTGCTAGCACTTGACCCTTTTATTGGCCCTCTATCCCTCATCAAACCTCGAGAACTCACACCCCCTTAAAGAGCATCTGAGATTTTATAAGTTTGTTGCCAGTAGCTATTAAAGTGTCTGAAATGGGGACACTTTTTTCAAAGGGTCACAAAAACTTCTCCACTTTGAGTTTTAGCTAAATTTTTTTATGCATGCCAATAAAAATACAAGGATCACCTCTACCAAATTTGGGGACAAAAAATCTCAAGTCGTAAAAAGTTTAAAAAATCATGAAAAATAGAAAATGGGTCATCTTGCCACGAAACTTCACATAAAGGCCTATGGGACCATTGTATGAATTTACAAGCCATAAAAATGGCATTGGCATGGCAGAAATATGAAGATGTGCTTGAACCCACCTACCACCCGTTCGATCCTCGGCTTACGTATCTTACCTCTCCAGTCGGCTGAGTGCCCGTACGCTCATTTCATGGGTTGACTTAGGCATACAGAGCTCATCCCTAGTCTAAGCATACGGAGTTCATTCCCAGTCTAAGATCGAACCGGATCGAGGGTTGCAGCAGCAGGATCAGTAGCACATAGGGGGGACCAGGCCGATCCCCGGCTTGCGCATTCTGCCTCTCCTGCCGGCTGAGTGCCCCCATGCCCATTTTGTGGGTTGGCTTAGGCATAGGGAGTTCATTCCATGTCTAAGCCCTAGTCGGACCAAGGGTTGTGGCAGCGGGACTGATAGCACGTAGAGGGAACCGGGCTGATCCTCGGCTTGCGCATTATGCCTCTCCGATCGGCTCAGTGCCTGCACGCTCGTTTCATCGGTTGACTTAGGCATACAGAGTTCATTCCCAGTCTAAGATCAGACCGGACCAAAGGTTGCGATAGCAGGATCGACAGCACGCAGGGGGGATCGGACCGATCCCCGACTTGCACATTTTGCCTCTCCGACCGGCTGAGCGCCCGCACGCTCATTTCGTGGGTTGGCTTAGGCATACAGAGTTCATTCCATGACTAAGTATATGGAGTTCATTGCTAGTATAAGATCGCATCGGACTGAGGGTTGCAGCAGTAGGTCCAGCAGTAGGATCAACAGCACACAGGAGGAACCGAGTCGATCCTCGGCTTGTGTATTTTGCCTCTTCGGTCGGTTGAGCACCCGTACTTTTGTTTCATGGGTTGGCTTAGGCATACGGAGTTAATTCCATGTCTAAGCCATAGCCAGACTGAGGGTTGTGGTAGCAGGACCGACAGCGGGATCGGCAGCACGCAGAGGGGAACCAGGCTGATCCCCAGCTTGTACATTATGCCTCTCCGACCGGCCTCTCTGGTCGGTTGAGCGCCCGCACGCTCGTTTCATGGGTTGGCTTAGGCATACAGAGTTCATCCTTAGTCTAAGCAAACGAAGTTCATTCCCAGTCTAAGATCGGACTAGATCGAGGGTTGCGACAGCAGGATTGACAGCATGCAGGGGGGACCGGGCTAATCCCCGACTTGCGTATTCTGCCTCTCCAGCCGGCTGAGCGCCCACACGCCCATTTCATGGGTTGGCTTAGGCATAGGGAGTTCATTCCATGTCTAAGCCCTAACCGGACCGAGTGTTGTGGTAGCGGGACCGGCAGCATGCAGAGGGGGACCGGGTTGATCCTCGGCTTGCGCATTATGCCTCTTCGGTTGGCTTAACGCCCGCACGCTCGTTTCGTGGGTTGACTTATGCATACGGAGTTCTTTCCTAGTCTAAGATCAGACCAGACTGAGGGTTGCAGTAGCAGGATTGACAACATGCAGGGGGGACTGGGTCGATCCCCGGCTTACGCATTCTGCCTCTCCGACTGGCTGAGCGCCCGCACGCTCATTTCATGGGTTGGCTTAGGCATACAGAGTTCATTCCATGTCTAAGCATACGGAGTTCATTCCCAGTCTAAAATTTTGAGCCACGGTGCACATGCTGGGCTCGGGCATGTGCTGGTGCCGCATATTTTTCACCCAGGGCACCATCACCAGAGCATCGTAGGAGAGCCTAATCGACGACATTGGGGGTTTCGGCGATTGGGGGGGCCGGGGGGTGTGCGCACATTATCTGCGATGGGTGCTGGTACTTGGCCCTTATATTGGCCCCCTATCCTTCATCAAACCTCAAGAACTCACACCCCCTTAAAGAGCATTTGAGATTTTATAGGTTTGCTACCAGTAGCAATTAAAGTATCTGAAATTGGGACACTTTTTTCAAATGGTCACAAAATCTTCTCCACTTCCAATTTTTAGCTGAATTTTTTTATGGATGCCAAAAAAAATAAAAGGATCACCTCTACCAATTTTGGGGTCAAAACTCTTTCTAAAAAAATTTTAAAAAATCTAAAACCGCAAAAAGTTTCAAAAATCATGAAAAATAGAAAATGGGTCGTCTTGCCACGAAACTTCACATGAATGCTTAGGGACCATTGTATGAATTTACAAGCCATAAAAATGGAATTGGTATGGCAGAAATATGAAGATGTGCTTGAACCCTCCTACCATCCGTTCGATCCCCGACTTGCGCATCCTGCTTGTCTGGTCGACTGAGCGCCCGCACGCTCGTTTCGTGAGTTAACTTAGGCATACGGAGTTCATCCCCAGTCTAAGCATATGGAGCTCATTCCCAGTCTAAGATCAGACTGGACCGAGGGTTGCGGCAGCAGGATCAGTGGCACGCAGGGGGGACCGGGCCGATCCTTGGCATGCGCATTCTGTCTCTCTAGCCGACTGAGCGCCCGCACGCTTGTTTCGTGGGTTGGCTTAGGCATAGGGAGTTCATTCCATGTCTAAGCCCAGTCGGATCAAGGGTTGTGGTAGCGGGACCGACAGCACGCAGAAGGGGATCGGGTCGGTCCTCGGTGTCACAGACTAAGCTTTCTCTTAGCAAGTAATAGATCGTGCAGCATTTGAATGGGTGCTCCCAACCAAGTCAGCCTTCAATAGATCGATATTTGAACAAATAACCATAAGCCATGGTTAGTCCCAAGCATTCACAATAAGACACAATATGTCAAGATCGATCTTAAGCACACACACAAGAAGGCATATTCGCATCGAGAAAAAGAAAAACATATCGAGGCAACAATCGAGACATTCAATCGGGGTGAGTTTTATTATAGTTAGGAATCGTACATCGAGACCTCCCCCATCACCAGGGCCAGGGGGGAGCCCTTGGTGGGTGGCCTAGGCTCGCATAGCAACCGATGAGACAGCCCAACACTACACTGCCGGCTCACCCCCCTAAAGAGCCTTAGAGATTTTAGAGCTATGCTACTAGTAACCATTACAATGTTTGAAATGGGGACACTTTTCCTAGTGCAAGGGATCTACCCAGCCATGGCCCTATACATGGGTGGCTTATGGCAACCTAAGTCCCAGTCATGGCCCTATACAAGGTTGGCTCATGACATCCTTCCCCACCTATTCTATCGACATCTTCGTCGACTTGCTGCTCGAAATTCTTTGATCTTCTTTTGAAATCTCTGGAGGTCGTGTTCTCTCTCCCAACTGGTTTCTTCTAGTCCTAATCCCTTCCACTTCACTAAGTACTCCCGAAGTAGTCTTCAAGATATTTTGGTTTCCCTATCAGCTAAGATCTCTTCGACTCGACGTTTTGAGGGTGGCTTCATGGTGATGGTAGCTCTGGTTGGCTCCCTTTGGCTAGCATCTGTAAGATCTGTATGGAAAGGTTTCAGGTTGCTCACATGAAATACTGGGTGCACCTTCATCCACTTTGGTGGGTCGATTTTGTAAGAAGCATTCCCTACCTTGAAAATAACCCTTACTGGAGGTTCATATTTACGCACCAGTCTATGATCTCTCTTTCTTAAGAACCTAGTTTGTTCAGGAACTAGTCGGACAAGAACCAAATCACCAACTTGAAATTATTGAGCCCTACGACCCTTGTCTGCCCATTTCTTCATCCATTTTGATGCTTTCTCCAGGTAGGCTTGTGCAATCTCTGTGTTTTGTTTCCACTCCTTGCTGAGATTGAAGGCTCTCAGATTTTTTCCTCCATATTGTTCTAAGAAAGTGTGGGGTAGCCTTGGTAATTGTCTAGTGACCACCTCAAATGGGCTCTTATTGGTGGAAGAGCTTTTGTTGGAATTAAAGCAGAGTTTAGCCATGTCCAATAATGAAGGCCAGTCTTTTTGATTGGCTTGAACAAAGTGCCTCAAGTATTCCTCTAATAATCCATTGAACCGTTTTGTTTGACCATTGGTTTGAGGGTGATAGCTTGAGGAGATGTTGAGTTGGGACCCCAATATCTTGAAAAGTTTTCTCTAGAAGGACCCCGTGAATCTCGGATCTCGATCACTGATAATGTTTTGAGGGAGGCCCCAGTATTTGACCACATGTTTGAACAATAGTCGAGCTGTGTCTTCCACTGTGCAATACTTGTGAGCGGGAATGAATGTGGTGTACTTAGAGAACCGGTCAATCACCACCAAAATAGCTCCAAGGTCACAAACCTTAGGTAGGCTCGAAATTAAATCGAGGGAGATGCTTTCCCACGATTTGGCAGGTATTGGTAGTGGTTCAAGCATGCCTGCAGGTTTCTTCCTTTCAACCTTGTCTTGTTGGCAAATGAGGCAAGTCTTCGTATAGTCCATCACATCTTGTCGCATGTGAGGCCAATAGTATCCCTGTTTCAATAATGCCAAAGTGCGTTGCTAGCCCGGGTGTCCCACCCATGGTGTGTCATGACATTCCCTCATCAGCATTTGTCTCAGACCTTCTACTCTCGGCACAAACACTCGAGGCCCCTTGGTCCATAAGATCCCATTTTCTTGCCAGAAGTACTTGGACTTCCCTTCTTCCACTAGCTTTAGGATGGCACAAGCTTGCGGGTCCTTCCCTAAATGATCTCCAATCAACTTGTGAATGTCTGTGGTGGCTCTGCTAGCCGCCATTGGGGTAATTCTTCTAAGGGCCACTAAATTTGCTCGCCTGCTCAATGCATCAGCCACTTGATTGGTCTTTCTAGCGGTGTGCTCAAAATAAAAGTCAAACTCTACTAAAAATTCCTGCCACTTAGCTTGTTTTGCCGTAAGCCTTGGTTGGGTGAGAAAATGGCTAACGACCGCATTGTCTGTCTTCACGACAAAGTGTGAACCCAACAAGTAATGTCACCAAGCCCTCAAGCAGTGAACCACCTCCAGGAGTTCTTTTTCTTGGGCCGTATATTTCCTTTCAACTTCACTTAGCTTCTTACTTTCAAACACTACCGGTTGATGTTGTTGCAAAAGCACTCCTCCAATAGCAAAATTAGATGCATCCGTTTGAACTTCGAAAGGCTTTTCAATATCAGGGAGAGCTAAGATGGGATCCTTCATAATAGCATCTTTCAATCCCTCTAAGGCCTCTTGGCACTCACTCATCCAACACCATTTATGCTCCTTCTTCAATAGCTCCGTGAGGGCCGTGGTCTTGCGAGAGTACCCTTCCACAAACCTTCTATAATAGTTGGCTAGTCCCAAAAATGAGCGGAACTCACTAACGTTCTTCGGTGTTGTCCACTCCTTGATGGCCCTAACCTTTTCCATGTCCATTCGAATGTGGCCACGTTCAACAATGTGACCGAGAAAATGGATTTGGGTCTGAGCAAGTGCACACTTCTCCTTTTTTACGTATAACTAGTGGTCCTGTAATCTTTAAAGTACCTGGCACAGGTGTTCTTGATGTTCTTCCAAGGTGGAGCTATATACCACTATATCGTCTAAATAGATGACTATAAATTTGTTTAGGTAGTCATGGAATACCTGATTCATCAATGTACAAAATGTGGCAGGATCATTGGTCAGTCCAAAGGGCATAACAAGAAATTCAAATGCAGCATACCGTGTCATACAAGTGGTCTTTGGCTCATCTCCTTCAACGATTCTGGCCTGATGGTAGCCAGATCTCAGGTCCAATTTGGAGAAGTACTTGGGTCGGCTCAATTGATCAAACAAGTCTGCTATAAAGGGGATGGGATATTTGTTTCTTACGGTGACTTTGTTCAGGGCCCTGTAGTCAACACATAATCGCAAACTTCCATCATGCTTCTTCTAAAATAGCACTGGCACTCTGAAAGGAGCCTTTGATAGCCTGATGAACTCGGCTTGTAGTAGCTCATTTAACTATTTTCTTAGTTCAACCAACTCTGGTGGAGCCATGCGGTAAGGAGCTCTAGCAGGGGGTTTCACTCATGGGAGGAGCTCAATTTCATGGTCCACTACTCGTCAAGGGGGTAGAACTTTAGGCAACATCTCTGGGATCACCTCTTCGAATTCTTCCAACACTTTTCCCACACCATCAGGTATTGGTTCTACTTTCGACCCTTCTTTGTAGATCGGCATAGCCACAAAGAAGGGTTCCCCTCTTTTTCCCCCTTTCTTGAACTGCAAAGTTGAAATCATTTTCTTCCCACTCTTTGGTAAGATGTTGGCTGGCACCACACATAGGTTTTCCCCTAAGAACAACAAGCAGCTAGCGGCGGGGATAGGGATGACCTGAGCTAACATCATGAAGTCCAATCCGAGAACAACATCAAAGTCATCCATGGGGGAAACTGTAAAGTCTACCTTCCTTTCCCATGGCCCCAATCGGGTTGTCACACTCTTGGAGCTTCCACTGATCGTAAAGGCTGGTGAGTTGACTGTCTACATTTGTCCACAGTCTTTACTAATCTGAAGACCACACCTTTTTGCTTCTTCTGGTGTGATGAAAGTGTCGGTTGCACCCGTATCCACCATAGCCTTAGTGGCTTTCTCATTGATCGTCAAGTTCACATACATCAAGCTTCTACTCTGGTCTTTCTTTATAGTGTTCAATTGGGTGCGAAGGGCATTGAGGAACCTTATTGAACCCATCCTGGCTGGCTCCTCTTCAGCTTCTTCAACATTCTCTGGTGCTTTTATGGACTCTTGAGATGAGGTCCTTAAGGCATTAAGGGCTCCCCTGTGCGGGCATTCAGCCAACCGATGCGGCCCCTTGCAAAGAAAGCAAGCTAGCGGTTGCCTAGGCTTGAAAATCCCTATGTTGCTTGTCTTGGGTTGGGTGCTATCTTGACCAAAGGAGCTCCTGTCTGATCCCCCACTGAAGGGTCGGTCCAACCTGGTCATCTTTCCCCCACTCCCAAAGTTGAAGCTACTACCAGCTGATGAAGGATTTTTTCATTTTAAAGAGCCATCATTGTAATCGTGGAGACGTTCAGCTACAGCCACGACCGTGGCCACATTTTGCACTTTTTGCCTTTGTAGTTCTATCCTCGCCCAAGGCTTGAGGCCCTCAAGAAAATAGAACATCTTGTCCTTTTCGGACATGTCTCGAATATCCAACATCAGGGTAAAAAAGCTCCTTACAAAATCTCGCACCAATTCCTGTTTGCACCAATTCTCGAAGTCTCTTTCGAGCCATATACTCCACATTCTTAGGGAAAAATTGGTTTTTCAATTCTCGCTTTAGATCTATCCAAGTCTTAATCGCACAAACTTGGAGTGCCACCATAGCTTGGCATCCCCTGTGAGTACATCGACGCCATTGCTACCTTGTCTTCCTCTGAATCTGTGTGTACAGCTCGGAAGTACTGCTCCATATCAAACAAGAAATTTTCAAGTTCCTTAGCATCCCTTGCCCCCTCATAGCATCGAGGCTCCGGCACCTTGGGCCTTTTTCCTCTTTTCATCGAGCTCAAACCCGATCTGGCCATAGCCATTTGTAGGATGCTCACCTGTGCTATGAGCTCCTCAAACTCCTTTTGGAGAATGTTCAAGGCATCTCTAGCCTCTTCGCTCACATTGTGGAGAGTATCGGATAACTCCTGCTTGGTTGTCTCGATCTCTCTCACTCGATCTTTAGTCGCCATATGAGTTTTCATTGCGACCACCACTGCCTCAAGTTTCTCAATTCTCTGTTTATGATTGGGTCCACCACTTGTGGCCATCTCATCCATTTTTCTAGCACTTTTCAACCATGCTCTAATACCATGTGTCACGGACTAAGCTTTCTCTCAGCAAGCAATAGACCGTGCGGCACTTGAATGGGTGCTCCCAACCAAGTCAGCTTCAATAAATAGATATATGAACAAATAACCATAAGCCATGGTTAGTCCCAAGCATTCACAATAAGACACAATATATCAAGATCGATCTCAAGCACACACACAAGAAGGCATATTCACATCGAGAAAAAGAAAAACACATCGAGGCAACAATTGGGACATTCAATCGGGGTGAGTTTTATTATAGTTGGGAATCATACATCGGGACCTCCCACCATCACCAGGGCCAGGGGGTAGCCTTTGGTGGGTGGCCTAGGCTTGCATAGCAACCGGTGAGACAGCCCAATACTATGCTACCGGCTTACCCCCTAAAGAGCCTTAGAGATTTTAGAGCTATGCTACCAGTAACCATTACAATGTTTGAAATGGTTGTTTGAAATGGGGACACTTTTCCTAGCACAAGGGATCTACCCAGCCATGGCCTTATACATGGGTGGCTTATGGCAACCTAAGTCCCGATCATGGCCCAATACAAGGTTGGCTCATGACACCCGGCTTGCGCATTATGCCTCTCCGGTCGGCTCAGCGCCGCACGCTCATTTCATGGGTTGACTTAGGCATACGGAGTTCATTCCCAGTCTAAGATCGGACCAGACCGAGGGTTGTGGCAGTAGGATCGACAGCACACAGGGGGGATCGGGCCGATCCCCGACTTACGCATTCTGCCTCTCCGGTCGGCTGAGCGCCTGCACGCTCGTTTTATGGGTTGGCTTAGGCATACAGAGTTCATTCCATGTCTAAGCATACGGAGTTCATTCCCAGTCTAAGATTGGACCGAACCGAGGGTTGCGCCAGCAGGACTAGCAGTAGGATTGGTAGCACGTAGGGGGGATCGGGTCGATCCTCGGCTTGCGCATTCTGCCTCTCCAGCCAGCTGAGCACCTGCATGCTCGTTTCATGGGTTGACTTAGGCATACGGAGTACATCCCCAGTCTAAGCAAATGGAGTTCATTCCCAGTCTAAGATCGGATCAGACCGAGGGTTGCGGTAGCAGGACTCGCAGCACGCAGCGGGGACTGGGCTGATCCTCGGCTTACGCATTTTGCCTCTCCGACCAGTTGAGCGTCCGCATGCCCATTTTGTGCGTTGGCTTAGGCATAGGGAGTTCATTCCATGTCTAAGCCCCAGCCGGACTGAGGGTTGTGGTAGCGAAACCGGCAGCACGCAGAGGGGGACCGGGCCGATCTTCGGCTTGCGCATTATGCCTTTTCGACTGGCTCAATGCCCGCACGCTCATTTTGTGGGTTGACTTATGCATACAGAGTTCATTCCCAGTCTAAGATCAGACCGGACTGAGGGTTCTGGCAGCAGGATCGATAGCACGCGGGGGGGGACCGGGCCGATCCTTGGCTTACGCATTCTGCCTCTCCGGCCGGCTGAGCGCCCGCACACTCGTTTAGTTGGTTGGCTTAGGCATACGGAGTTCATTCCATGTCTAAGCATACGGAGTTCATTCCCAGTCTAAGATTTTGAGCCACAGTGCACATGCTGGTGCCGCATTTTTTTCACCTGGGGCACCATCGTCGGAGCGTCGTCGGAGAGCCTAACCGACGGCATTGGGGGTTCCGGTGATTGGGGGGGCTGGGGGGTGTGCGCACATGATGTGTGATGGGTGCTGGTACTTGGCCCTTATATTGGCCCCCTATCCCTCATCAAACCTCAAGAACTCACACCCCCTTAAAGAGCATTTGAGATTTTATTGGTTTGCTGCCAGTAGCCATTAAAGTGTCTGAAATGGGGACACTTTTTTCAAACGGTCACAAAATCTTCTCCACTTCGAGTTTTTAGATGAATTTTTTTGTGCATGCCAAAAAAAATACAAGGATCGCCTCTACCAAATTTGGAAAAAAAATCTTTCTAAACAAATTTAAAAAAATCCTGAACCGTAAAAAGTTTCAAAAATCGTGAAAAATAGAAAACAGGTCGTCTTGCCACGAAACTTCACATTAAGGCTTAGGGGACCATTGTATGAATTTAAAAGCCATAAAAATGGCATTGGCATGGTAGAAATATAAAGACATGCTTGAACCCACCTACCACCCATTCGATCCCCAACTTGCGCATCTTGCCTCTCTGGTCGACTGAGCGCCTGCACGCTTGTTTCGCGGGTTGACTTAGGCATACGGAGTTCATCCCTAGTCTAAGCATACGGAGTTCATTCCTAGTCTAAGATCAGACCGGATCACGGGTTGCGACAGCAGGATCGGTAGCACGTAGGGGGGACCGGGCTGATCCCCAGCTTGCGCTTCTGCCTCTCTGGCCGACTGAGCGCCCGAACATCCGTTTCGTGGGTTGGCTTAGGCATAGGGTGTTCATTCCATGTCTAAGCCCCAGTCGGACCGAGGGTTGTGGCAGCGGGAACGGCAGCACGTAGAGGGGGACCGAGCCGATCCCCGACTTGCGCATTATGCCTCTTCGACTAGCTCAGCACCCGCACGCTCATTTTGTAGGTTGACCTAGGCATACGGAGTTCATTCCCAGTCTAAGATCAGACCAGACTGAGGGTTGCAGTGGCAGGATCGACAGCACGTAGGGGGGAATCGGGTCGATCCCCGGCTTGCGTATTCTGCCTCTTCAGTCTGCTGAATGCCCGCACGCTCGTTTCATGGGTTGGCTTAGGCATACGGAGTTCATTCCATGGCTAAGCATACAGAGTTCATTCCCAGTCTAAGATTAGACCAGATCGAAGGTTGTGACAGTAGGACCAGCAACAGGATCGACAGCACGCAGGAGGGATCGGACCAATCCCCGGCATGTGCATTCTGCCTCTTCGATCGGCGGAGCGCCTGCATGCTCGTTTTGTGGGTTGGCTTAGGCATATAGAGTTCATTCCATGTCTAAGCCCCAGTCGGACAGAGGGTTGTGGCAGCAGGACCGGCAACGGGATCGATAGCACGTAGAGGGGGGTTGGGCCGATCCTCGGCTTGCACATTCTGCCTTCTCGGTCGGTTGAGCACCCGCACGCTTGTTTCGTGGGTTGGCTTAGGCATACGGAGTACATTCCATGTCTAAGCCCCAACCGGTCTGAGGGTTGTGGCAGCAAGACCGGCAACGGGATCAACAGCATGCAGAGAGGGACTGGGATGATCCCTGACTTTCGTAATACATCTTTTCGACCGGTTGAGCACCCGCACGCTCGTTTCATGGGTTGACTTAGGCATACGGAGTTCATCCCTAGTCTAAGCATACGAAGTTCATTCCCAGTCTAAGATCGGCTCAGACCGAGGGTTACGGTAGTAGGATCGATAGCACGCAGGGGGGACCGGGCCGATCCCCGGCTTACGCATTCTGCCTCTTCGACCGACTGAGCGCCCATACGCCCATTTCATGGGTTGGCTTAGGCATAGGGAGTTCATTCCATATCTAAGCCCCAACTAGACTGAGGGTTGTGGCAGCAGGACCGACAGCACACAGAGGGGGATCGGGCCAATCCTCGGCTTGCGCATTATGCCTCTTCGGTAGGCTCAGCATCCGCCAGCTCATTTTGTGGGTTGACTTTTGCATACGGAGTTCATTTCCAGTCTAAGATTGGACCGAACCAAGGGTCACGGCAGTAGGATTGATAGCACACAGGAGGGGATCGGGTCGATCCCCGGCTTGCGCATTCTGCCTTTTCGACCGACTGAGCGCCCACAGGCTCGTTTCGTGGGTTGGCTTAGGCATATGGAGTTCATTCCATGTCTAAGCATACGGAGTTCATTCCCAGTCTAAGAGTTTGAGCCATAGTGCACATGCTGGGCTCAGGCATGTGCTCGTGCTGCATTTTTTCACCCGGGGCACCATCATCGGAGCATCACCGGAGAGCCTAACCGACGGCATTGGGGTTTCGACGATTGGGGGTGCCGGGGGGTGTGCACCCATGATGTACGATGGGTGCTGGTACTTGGCCCTTATATTGGCCCCCTGTCCCTCATCAAACCTCGAGAACTCACACCCTCTTAAAGAGCATTTGAGATTTTATAGGTTTGCTGCCAGTAGCCATTAAAGTGTTTGAAATGGGCACACTTTTTTCAAACGGTCACAAAATCTTCTCCACTTTGATTTTTTAGGTGAATTGTTTTGTGCATGCCAAAAAATATACAAGGATCACCTCTACCAAATTTGGGGACAAAACTCTTTCTAAAAAAATTTTAAAAAATCCTTAACAGCAAAAAGTTTTGAAAATAATGAAAAATAGAAAACTGGTCGTCTTGCCACGAAACTTCACATGAAGGCTTAGGGGACCATTGTATGAATTTACAACCAATAAAAATGGCATTGCCAAGGCACAAATATGAAGATGTGCTTGAACCCACCTACCACACGTTCAATCCTTGACTTACGTATCTTGCCTCTCTGGTCGGCTAAGCGCCCGCATGCTCATTTCCTGGGTTGACTTAGGCATACGAAGTTTATCCCCAGTCTAAGCATACGGAGTTCATTCCCAGTCTAAGATTGAACCGGACCGAGGGTTACGACAGCAGGATCGAAAGCACGCAGAAGGGATCGGGTCTATCCCTGGCTTGCGCATTCTGTCTCTCCGGTCGACTGAGCTCCCGCAAGCCCGTTTCGTGGGTTGGCTTAGGCATAGGGAGTTCATTCCATGTCTAAGCCCCAGTCAGACCGAGGGTTGTGGCAGTGGGATCGACAACACACAGAGGGGGACTGGGCCAATCCCCTGCTTACTCATTATGCCTCTCCGGTTGGCTCAGCGCCCGAACGCTCGTTTCATGGGTTGGCTTAGGCATACAGAGTTCATTCCATGTCTAAGCATACAGAGTTCATTCCCAGTCTAAGATCGGGCCGAACCGAGGGTTGCGATAGCAGGACCAGCAGAAGGATAGACAGCACGTAGGGGGATCGGACCAGTCCTCGGCTTACGCATTCTGCCTCTTCGACTGGCTGAGCACCCGCACGCTCGTTTTGTGGGTTGGCTTAGGCATACGGAGTTTATTCCGTGTCTAAGCATACGGAGTTCATTCCCAAACTAAGATCAGATTGGATTAAGGGTTGCAGTAGCAGGACCAGCAGCAGGATCGATAGCACGCAGGGGGGATCGGGTCATTCCTCAGCTTACACGTTCTACCTCTTCGATCGGCCGAGCACCCGTACGCTCGTTTCATGGGTAGGCTTGGGCATACGGAGTTTATTCCATGTCTAAGCATACAGAGTTCATTCCCAGTCTAAGATCAGATCGGATCGAGGGTTGCGGTAGTAGGACCAGTAGTAGGATCGACAGCACGTAGGGGGGACCTGGCCAATCATCGGCTTATGCACTCTGCCTCTCGGTCGGCTGAGCACCCGCACTCTTGTTTCATGGGTTAGCTTAGGCATACGGAGTTCATTCCATGTCTAAGCATACGGAGTTCAATCCCAGTCTAAGATCGGACCGGACTAAGGGTTATGGTAGCAGGACCAGTAGTAGGATCGACAGCACATAGAGGGGATCAGACTGATCCCCAGCTTGCGCATTCTACCTCTTCGATCGACTGAGTGCCCGCACGCTCATTTCGTGGGTTGGCTTAGGCATACGGAGTTCATTCCATGTCTAAACCCCAGTCGGATCGAAGGTTGTGGCAATAGGACTGGCAGTGGGATCAGCAGCACAAAAAAAGGGACCGGGCTGATCCTCGGCTTACGCATTATGCCTCTCCGACTGGCCTTTCGGTCGGTTAAGTGCCCGCATGCTCATTTCATGGGTTGACTTAGGCATACGGAGTTCATCCCCAGTCTAAGTATACGGAGTTCATTCCCAGTCTAAGATCAGACCGGACTGAGGGTTGCAACAGCAGGATCGGCAGCATGCAGAGAGGACCGAGCCAATCCCCGACTTGTGCATTCTGCCTATCCGGTCGGTTGAGCACCCGCATGCCCGTTTCATGGGTTGGCTTAGGCATAGGGAGTTCATTCCATGTCAAGCCCTAGCCGGACCAAGGGTTGTGGCAGTGGGACCGGTAGCACGCAGAGAGGGACCGAGCCGATCCTCGACTTACGTATTATGCCTCTCCGGTTGGCTCAGTGCCCAAACGCTCGTTTCGTGGGTTGACATAGGCATACGAAGTTCATTCCCAGTCTAAGATTCGACCAGACCAAGGGTTGCGACTGCAGGATCGATAGCACGCAAGGGGGATCGAGTCGGTCCTCAGCTTACACATTCTGCCTCTCCGATTGGTTGAGTGCCCGCACGCTCGTTTTGTGGGTTGGCTTAGGTATACAGAGTTCATTCCATGTCTAAGCATACGGAGTTCATTCCAAGTCTAAGATCGGACCAGACCGAGGGTTGCGGCAGCAGGACCAGCAGCAGGATCGACAGCACGCAGGAGGGATCAGACCGATCCCCGGCTTGCGCATTCTGCCTCTCCGGTCAGCTGAGCGCCCACACGCTCGTTTCGTGGGTTAGCTTAGGCATACGGAGTTCATTCCATGTCTAAGCCCCAGCAGGATCGAGGGTTGTGGTAGCAGGACCTACAGCGGGATCGGCAACACGTAGAGGGGGACCGGACTGATCCCTAGCTTTCACATTATGCCTCTTCGGCCGACTGAACGCCCGCATGCTCGTTTTGTGGGTTGACTTAGGCATACGGAGTTCATCCCCAGTCTAAGTATACAGAGTTCATTCCCAGTCTAAGATAATATCGGACCCAGGGTTGCGATAGCAAGATCGACAGCACGTAGGGAGGACCGGGTCGATCCTTGGCTTGTGCATTCTGCCTATCCGGCCGGTTGAGCACCCGCACGCCCGTTTTGTGGGTTGGCTTAGGCATAGGGAGTTCATTCCATGTCTAAGCCCCAGCCGGACCGAGGGTTGTGGCAGCGGGACTGCTAGACGCAGAGGGGGACCGAGCCGATCCTCGACTTGCGTATTATGCCTCTCCGACCGGTTCAGTGCCCGAACGCTCGTTTCGTGGGTTGAGTTAGGCATACGGAGTTCATTCCCAGTCTAAGATTGGACCGGACTGAGGGTTACAACTGCAGGATCGACAGCACACAGGGGGATCAGGCCGATCCTCGGCTTGCACATTCTGCCTCTCCGGCCAGCTGAACGCCCGCACGCTCGTTTCGTGGGTTGGCTTAGGCATACGGAGTTCATTCCATGTCTAAGCATACGGAGTTCATTCCTAGTCTAAGATCGGATTGGACCGAGGGTTGCGGTAGCAGGACCAGTAGCAGGATCGACAGCACGTAGTGGGGACCGGGCCGATCCCCAGCTTGCGCATTCTACCTCTTCGATCGGTTGAGTGACCGCACGCTTATTTTGTGGGTTGACTTAGGCATACAGAGTTCATCCCCAGTCTAAGCATACGGAGTTCATTCTCAGCCTAAGATTGAATCGGACTGAAGGTTGCGGTAGCAGGATCGATAGCACGTAGGGGGGATCGGGCCGATCCCCGACTTGTGCATTCTGCCTCTCCGACCGACTGAGCGCCCGCACGCCTGTTTCGTGGGGTGGCTTAGGCATAGGGAGTTCATTCCATGTCTAAGCCCCCGTCAAACCGAGGGTTATGGCAGCACGCAGAGGGGGATCGGGTCGATCCCCAGCTTGCACATTCTGCCTCTCTGACCGATTGAGCACTTGTGTCACACCTTGGCAGGCGTGCCAAGCACATCAGGCGGACCAACAGGTGAGCCAAAGGTTGAGGCCCGCAAACAAGGCGTGCTGGTGGGTATCTGTGCACAAAGCCTAGTAAATGAGCTCAGAATGCCCGGCCAACTTGCAGGCCAGCCCGTGAGACCAAGGCCTCACATACAAGCTGCCCACACCACATCCAGAAGGGCCCAAGGTGCTAGACACGCAAGGGAAGCTTCTGGAAGCAGGCAGGATCAGCAAGAGCATCCTGGCAGATTTGGTTGACCCTGAAAATAAGGATTTAGCATCCTGATTGATTGTAATCTGTATAATCCCATGATTTTAGCCTTTATTCTAGGGATATTGCCATTAAGTTGTAGCTGGAGCCTCACGTATAAATAGAGGGCTGCTCCACCCTCATTTGTACACCATCAAACACTTTTGTTTCAGTGAATACAAGAGCATTTCTAGAATTCTGTCTTCTTATCCTATTTCTCTTTAACTTGCATAATCAGCCCTTCCCATTGTTCTAGTGCCCGCACGCTTGTGTTTTAGGCTGACTTAGGCATAAAGGAGGAGATTCCAAGCCTAAGGCTGCACGATTTCTGAGTCTAAGGTCAGAGCCCATGACAGTTGGTATCAGAGCAAGTTCGATTCTGCGTGTTTGTGTTGTGCAGGTTAGATTGTGATTAAGGAGATGGCATCCCAAAGTGACGTTGCTAGCCAATAACTAGAGTCCTAGGAGCATGAGTGTGGAAGAGGCAAGAAAGCCAGTTCTAGAGATATCTGGTCTACAATGGATGGTAGGTTGGCCAAGGTGCAGGTGACCGTAGGCAACATGGGGGAGAAGCTTGAGGAGGTAGAGAATCACATTGCATCGCTAGACTCCATGGGGGAGGAGATCTAAAGTGAGATGGAAGCTGCTTTCAACAAAGGCTTGGACATGTTCACCCAAAAGAATCAGACCTTAGAGGCTGAAGTGCTGACCTTGCGCAATGGCATGGAGGCCATGCACCAGTGGATGGAAGAGCTTGCCAGTGAGCTCATTGCTTGCAAGACTGCCATTGGGAATGGCATGTTTGTTGGAGTGTCCAAATCCAGATTGGATGTCCCCAAGCCTAAAGAGTTCAAGGGGACTAGGGTGGCCAAGGAAGTAGACAACTACCTATGGGGTATGGAGCAGTACTTCCAGGCGATGGGCATGTAAGACGAGGCAATAAAGGTAAGCACCACTGCTATGTATCTCACTAATGTAGCCTTATTGTGGTGGAGGCACAGGTGTGATGATGTCAGGTGTGGGAGCGCCAAGATTGGAACCTGAGCAGAGTTCCAAAAGGAGTTCAGAGAACAATTTTACCCGAAGAATGCTGATGATGAGGCATGGGTGGTGTCAGCCATCCAATTTGCCAAGGCGGTAAGCAGACAAGAAGACACCTTCTTGGCAGCCCTGAAATATGATGAGCCAAAGGAGAAGGAGACTAAGTCACCCTTGGAGGTGCTAAAGGTGCTGAAGACCTTTAGTGATGTGATGCCCGTAAAGTTGCCTAGCAAGCTACCACCTAAGAGGGAGGTGGACCACAAGATCGAGCTGGTGTCCGAGGCCAAGCCACCAGCCAGAGCCCTTTACCGAATGTCTCCACCAGAGTTGGAGGAGTTGAGGAAGTAGCTTAAAGAGTTAGTTGATATTGGCTTCATCAGGCCATTGAAGGCACCCTATGGTGCACCGATTTTATTCCAGCGTAAGCATGATGGGTCGTTACGATTGTGAATAGACTACCGGGCTTTGAACAAGCTGACCATCAAGAACAAGTACCCCATCCCACTCATTGCAGACTTGTTTGATCAACTCGGGAGCGCAAGGTGGTTCACCAAGTTGGATTTGAGGTTGGGCTACTATCAAATCAGGATCGCAGAGGGAGATGAGCCAAAGACAGCATGTGTCACTTGGTATGGTTCGTATGAGTTCTTGGTGATGCCTTTCAGACTCACGAATGCCCCAGTAACATTCTGCACCCTTATGAACAAGGTACTTCAGTCATTCCTTGATTGGTTTATTGTGGTTTATTTGGATGACATTGTGATCTACAGCCAGACTTTGAGAGAGCATGTAGACCACTTGAGATAGGTGTTCAAGGTGTTATGGGCGCACAAGCTGTTTGTCAAGAGGGAGAAGTGCTCATTCGCCCAGTAGGAGATCCCGTTCCTTGGCCACATAGTGGGAGGTGGCAGGATACGTATGGATGAAGGCAAGATACATGCCATTCTAGAGTGGCAACCACTAGCCAAGGTTACCGAGTTGAGATCGTTCCTTGGGCTGGTTAGCTATTACAGGCGTTTCGTCAAAGGTCACTCAACAATAGCCATGCCATTGACTGACTTGTTCAAAAAAGGGAGAGCATGGGAGTGGAGCGCATGTTGCCAGGAAGCCTTTGACAAGTTGAAGCGGGCTGTGACCGAGGAGCCAATCTTGGCCTTGCCAGACCATGCCAAGCTGTATGAGGTGCATACGGATGCATCAAACTTTGCCATAGGGGGCGTGTTAATGCAGGAGGGACGTCTAGTCACATTTGAGAGTAGGAAGCTGAATGAGACTGAGTGCAAGTACACGGTCCAAAAGAAAGAGATGACTGCAGAGGTGTACTGCTTGCGCACTTGGTGCCATTACCTATTGGGGTAGAGGTTCGTGGTGAGGACGGACAATGTGGCGACCAGCTACTTCCAGACGCAGAAGAAGCTGTCCCCCAATAGGCTAGATGGCAAGATTTTCTTGCAAAATTTGATTTCCAGATGGAGTACAAGCCAGGACGGGCGAACCTAGTGGCAGACGCCCTGAGCAGGAAGGCTAACCTTGCTGCCATTAGCCAACCAGGGGGGTCACTGGTGCCACGCATCAAGGAGGGACTTACACATGATCCTACAGCCAAGGCTTTGATGGAGTATGCCCAACAAGGTAAGACTAGGCGGTTTTGGTTACAGGATGGCTTGCTATACACCAGGGGGAATAGACTGTTTGTGTCGCAGTACGGGAAGCTCCGCAAGGAAGTTTTGCAAGAATGCCATGATTCAAGGTGGGCTGGACACCCCGGAGTGAGCCGCACTTTGGCACTGATCGAGGACCAGTACTACTGGCGGTATATAAGGGACGATGTGGAGGCCTATGTGAAGACTTGTCTTGTGTGCCAACAGGACAAGGTGGAGCTCAAGAAACCCGATAGTCTCTTGGAGCCATTGCCAGTGCCAGAGCGACCATGGGAGAGTGTTTCTCTGGACTTTATAGTCGGTCTACCCAAAGCAGAAGGGTTTGGAAGCATCATGGTAGTGGTGGACAGGTTTTCCAAGTATGGAATCTTCATTCCAGCAACCAATGAGTGCCCAGCCGAAGAGGCAGCTCGATTGTTCCTGAAGAACATGGTTAAGTACTAGGGAGTGTTAAAGACCATTGTTAGTGATCAGGACGGGCGTTTCACGGATAGGTTCTGGACTAAGTTGTTCAAGCTATTGGGATCAGACTTGAACATTTCCACTAGCATGCATCTATAGACTGATGGGCAGACAGAGCGAGTAAATGGACTATTGGAGGTCTACCTCAGGCACTATGTGAGTGCCACACAAAGGGACTGGCCAAAGCTACTAGACATTATGTAATTTTCCTACAACTTGCAAAGGAGTGAGGTAACGAACCAGAGCCCATTTGAGGTTGTGACAAGACAACAACCACTAACACCCGGTTCGATTGCTGCAAGTTATACAGGGCCAAATCCAGCAGCATACAAGTTTGCCAAGGCATGGCAGGAGCAAACTGACTTGGCCAGAGTTTGTCTACACAAGGCGGCCAAGAGGTCGAAGAAGTGGGCAGACCAGAAGAGACGGGATGTGCAGTTCCAGGTTGGAGACTTGGTATTGGTGAAGCTGCATCTCATTGTGCGCCGTAGGGGGTTGCACAAAGGCCTAGTCCGAAGGTGAGAGGGACCTTTTCAAGTAGTCAAGAGGGTAGGCAAGGTTGCCTGCAAGCTGGATATGCCACCCAAGCTGAGGGTACACCCGGTGTTCCATGCGAGCATGCTCAAGCCGTTCCATGAGGATAAGGGAGATCCAGGACGGGCAAAGTCAAAGCATGCACCATTGGGAGCAAGGGCCTCATATGAGAAGGAGGTCCACGGCATCATGGCTGACCAGGAGGTGAGATGGAAGAACTATCAACCAAGACATGAGTACTTGGTGCGTTGGAAGGGACTTTCAGACAATAAGGCGAGCTGGGAACCAGCAGATGACTTATGGCAGTTCGGGGACCAGATCAGGTAGTACCATGCAGAAGAAGCAATGAGGGCATTGCACAATCAGATGGGGGAGAATGTCACACCCTGGGCAGGTGCGCCAAGCACATCAGGCGGACCAGCAGGCGAGTCAGAGGTTGAGGCCTGCAGACCAAGCGTGCTGGCGGGTATCTGTGCACAAAGCATAGTAAATGAGTTCAGAATGCCCGTCCAACTTGCAAGCCAGCCCGTGAGACCAAGGCCTGGCATACAAGATGCCTGCACTACATCCAAAAGGGCCCAAGGTGCTGGACACACAAGTGAAGCTTCTAGAAGCAGGCAGGATCAGCAGGAGCATCCTGGCAGATTTGGTTGACCCTAAAAATCAGGAGTTAGCATCCTGATTGATTGTAATCTGTATAATCCCATGATTTTTGCCTTTATTCTAGGGATATTTCCATTAAGTTGTAGCTGAAGTCTCAACTATAAATAGAGGGCTGCTCCACCCTCATTTGTACACCAGCAAACACTTCTGTTTCAGTGAATACAAGAGCATTTCCAGAATTCTGTCTTCTTATTTTGTTTCTCTTTAACTTGCGTAATCAGCCCTTCCCATTGTTCTAGTGCCTGCACGCTTGTGTTTTAGGCGGACTTAGGCATAAAGGAGGAGATTCCAAGCCTAAAGCCGCACGGTTTCTGAGTCTAAAGTCAGAGCCCATGACACTTGCACGCTCGTTTGGTGGGTTGGCTTAGGCATACAGAGTTCATTCCATGTCTAAGCATATGGAGTTCATTCCCAATCTAAGAGTTTGAGCCACAATGCACATGCTGGGCTAGGGCATGTGCTGGTGCCGCATTTTTTTCGCCTCGGGCACCATTGTCGGAGAGCCTAACCGACGGCATTGAGGGTTCCGACGATTGGGGGGCCGGGGGGTGTGCGCACATGATGTGCGATGGGTGCTGGTACTTGGCCCTTATATTGGCCCCCTATCCCTCATCAAACCTTGAGAACTCACACCCCCTTAAAGAGCATATTAGATTTTATAGGTTTGCTGCCAGTAGCCATTAAAGTGGCTGAAATGGGACACTTTTTTCAAATGGTCACAAAACCTTCTCCACTTCAAGTTTTTAGCTGAATTGTTTTGTGCATGCCAAAAAAAATACAAGGATCACCTCTACCAAATTTGGGGACAAAACTCTTTCTAAAAAAATTTAAAAAAATCTCGAACCGTAAAAAGTTTCAAAAATCATGAAAAATAGAAAATGGGTCGTCTTGCCACGAAACTTCACATGAAGGCGTAGGGGACCATTGTATGAATTTACAAGCCATAAAAATGGCATTGGCATGGCAGAAATATGAAGATGTGCCTGAACCCACCTACCACCCGTTCGATCCCCGACTTGCGCATCCTGCCCCTTTGACCGGCTGAGCGTCTGCACGCTCGTTTCGTGGGTTGACTTAGGCGTACGGAGTTCATCCCCAGTCTAAGCATATGGAGTTCATTCCCAGTCTAAGATTACATGGATCGAGGGATGCGGCAGCAAGATCGACAGCACGCAGGGGGGACCGAGCCGATCCCCGGCTTACGCATTTTGCTTCTCCAGTCGACTAAGTGCCTGCGTGCCTGTTTCATGGGTTGGCTTAGGCATAGGGAGTTCATTCCATGTCTAAGCCCCAGCCGGATCGAGGTTTGTGGTAGCGGGACAGGCAGCACGCAGAGGGGGACCGGGCCCATCCCTGGCTTGTGCATTATTCCTCTCCGATCGCTCAGTGCCCGAACACTCGTTTCGTGGGTTGACTTAGGCATACAGAGTTCATTCCCAATCTAAGATCAGACCGGACTGAGGGTTGCGATAGCAAGATCGACAGCACACAGAGAGGGATCGAGCCGGTCCTTGGCTTGCTTATTATACCTCTCCGGTCGGCTGAGCGCCCGCACGCTCGTTTCGTGGGTTGGCTTAGGCGTACGGAGTTCATTCCATGTCTAAGCATATGGAGTTCATTCCCAATCTATATCGAACCAGACCGAGGGTTGTGGTAGTAGGATCGGCAGCACGCAAGGGGGACTGGGCTGATCTTCGACTTGCGCATTCTGCCTCTCCAGCCGGCTGAGCCCCCGCATGCCTGTTTCATTGCTTGGCTTAGGCATAGGGAGTTCATTCCATGTCTAAGCCCCAGCCAGATCGAGGGTTGTGGCAGTGAGACTGATAGCATGCAGAAGGGGATCGGGCTGATCCAAAGCTTGCACATTCTGCCTCTCCGATTGACTGAGCGCCCGCACGCTCGTTTTGTGGGTTGGCTTAGGCATACGGAGTTCATTCCATGTCTAAGCATACGGAGTTCATTCCCAGTCTAAGTGTTTGAGCCATGATGCACATGCTGGGCTTGAGCATGTGCTGGTGCCACATTTTTTTCGCTCGGGGCACCGGAGCATCACCGGAGAGCCTAACCGACGACATTAGGGGTTCTGGGGATTGAAGGGGCCGGGAGGGTGTGCGCACATGATGTGCGATGGGTGCTGGTACTTGGCCCTTATATTGGCCCCTATATTGGGCCCCTATGCCTTATCAGACCTCGAGAACTCACACCCCCTTAAAGAGCATATTAGATTTTATAGGTTTGCTACCAGTAGCCATTAAAGTGTCTAAAATGGGGACACTTTTTTCAAATGATCACAAAATCTTCTCCACTTCGAGTTTTTAGCTGAATTTTTTTGTGCATTCCAAAAAAAATACAAGGATCACCTCTACCAAATTTGGGGACAAAACTCATTCTAAAAAAATTTTAAAAAATCTGAAACCGAAAAAAGTTTTGAAAATCATGAAAAATAGAAAACGGGTCGTCTTGCCACGAAACTTCACATGAAGGCGTAAGGGACCATTGTATGAATTTACAAGCCATAAAAATGGCATTGGCATGGCAGAAATATGAAGATGTGCTTGAACCCACCTACCTCCCGTTCGATCCCCGGCTTACGCATCCTGCCTCTGTGGTCGACTGAGCGTCCGCACGCTCGTTTCGTGGGTTGACTTAGGCATACGAAGTTCAACCCCAGCCTAAGCATACAGAGTTCATTCCCAGTCTAAGATTGGACTAGACCGAGGGTTGCGATAGTAGGATCGGTAGCACGCAGGGGGGATCGGGCCGATCCTCGGCTTGGGCATTCTGCCTCTCCAGTCGACTGAGTGCCTGCACGCCCGTTTTGTGGGTTGGCTTAGGCATAGGGAGTTCATTCCATGTCTAAGCCCAAGCTGCACCGAGGGTTGTGGCAGCGGGACCGACAGCACGCAGAGGGGGATCGGGTCGATCCCCGGCTTGCGCATTATGCCTCTCCAGTCGGCTCAACACCCGCACGCTCGTTTTGTGGGTTGACTTAGGTATACGGAGTTTATTCCCAGTCTAAGATCAGACTGGACCAAGGGTTGCGGCAGCAGGATCCATAGCACGCAGGGGGACCGGGTTGGTCCCCGGCTTGCGCATTCTACCTCTCCGACCGGCTGAGCGCCCGTACGCTCGTTTCATGGGTTGGCTTAGGCATATGGAGTTCATTCCATGTCAAATCATACGGAGTTCATTCCAAGTCTAAGATTAGACTGGACCGAGGGTTGTGACAGCAGGATCGACAGCACACAGAGGGGGACCGGGCCGATCCCCGGCTTGCGCATTCTGCCTCTTCGATCGACTGAGCACCCGCACGCTCGTTTCATTGGTTGGCTTAGGCATACGGAGTTCATTCCATGTCTAAGGCCTAGCTGGACCGACGGTTGTGGCAGCAGGACTAGCAGCGGGATCGACAGCAAGCATAGGGGGACCGAGATGATCCCTGGCTTACACATTATGCCTCTTCGACCGGCTGAGTGCCCGCATGCTCATTTCGTGGGTTGACTTAGGCATACGGAGTTCATCCCCAGTCTAAGATATGGAGTTTATTCCCAGTTTAAGATCAGACCAGATCGAGTGTTGCGACAACAGGATCGGTAGCACACAGGGGGGACCAGGCTGATCTTCGGCTTGCACATTCTGCCTCTCCGACTGGCAGAGCACCCGCACGCCCATTTCGAGGGTTGGCTTAGGCATGCAGAGGGAGGCCGAGCCGATCCCCGACTTGCGCATTATGCCTCTCTGATCCACTCAGTGCCCGAACTCTTGTTTCGTGGGTTGTCTAAGCATACAGAGTTCATTCGCAGTCTAAGATAGGATCGAACTGAGGGTTAGGTAGCAGGACCAGTAGCAGGATCGGTAGCACGTAGGGGGGATCGGGTCGATCCTCGGCTTGTGCATTCTGCCTCTCCGGTCGGTCGTTCCGATAGGTTGAGCCCCCGCACGCTCGTTTTGTGGGTTAACTTAGGCATACGGAGTTCATCCCCAGTCTAAGCATACAGAGTTCATTCCCAATCTAAGATCGAATTAAACTGAGGGTTGTGGCAGCAGCATCAGCAGCATGCAGGGGGGACCGAGCCGATCCTTGGCTTACGCATTCTGCCTCTCCGGTCGGCTGAGCACCCGTACGCCCGTTTCATGGGTTGGCTTAGGCATAGGGAGTTCATTCCATTTCCAAGCCCCAGTCAGACCGAGGGTTGTGGCAGTGGGACCGACAACGTGCAGAGGGGGACCAGGCTGATCCTCCTCTAACACATTCTGCCTCTCCGGCCAACTGAGCGCCTGCACGCTCGTTTCATGGGTTGGCTGAGGCATACGGAGTTCATTCCATATCTAAGCATACGGAGTTCATTCCCAGTCTAAGAGTTTGAGCCACGGTGCACATGCTGGGCTCAGGCGTGTGCTGGTGCAGCATTTTTTTTTGCCTGAGGCACCATCGTCGGAGTATCACTGGAGCATCACCGGAGAGCCTAACCTGCAGCATTGGTGTTCCGACAATTGGGGGGGCCGGGGTGTGTGTGCACATGATGTGCGATGGGTGCTGGTACTTGGCCCTTATATTGGCCACTTATCCCTCATCAAACCTGGAGAACTCAAACCCCCTTAAAGAGCATTTGAGATTTTATAGGTTTGCTGCCAGTAGCCATTAAAGTGTCTGAAATAGGGACACTTTTTTCAAACGGCCACAAAATCTTCTCCACTTTGAGTTTTTAGCTGAATTTTTTTGTGTGTGCCAGAAAAAAAACAAGAATCGCCTCTACCAAATTTGGGGACAAAACTCTTTCTAAAAAAATTTTAAAAAATCCCGAACCGCAAAAAGTTTCAAAAATCGTGAAAAATAGAAAACGGATCGTCTTGCCACGAAACTTCACATGAAGGTGTAGGGGACCATTATATGAATTTGCAAGCCATAAAAATGGCATTGGCATGGCAGAAATATGAAGATGTGCTTGAACCCACCAACCACCCGTTCGATCCCCGGCTTGCGCATCCTACCACTATGGTCGGCTGAGCGTCTGCATGCTCATTTCATTGGTTGACTTAGGCATACAGAGTTCATCCCTAGTCTAAGCATACGGAGTTCATTCCTAATTTAAGATAGGATCGGACCGAGGGTTGCGGCAGTAGGATCGACAGCACGTAGGGGGGATCGGGCTGATCCCCGGCTTGCGCATTCTGCCTCTCCGACCGACTGAATGCCCGCATGCCCGTTTCATGGGTTGGCTTAGGCATAGGAAGTTCATTCCATGTCTAAGCCCCAGCCGAACCGAGGGTTGTGGCAGCGGGACCGACAGCATGCAGAGGGGGATCGGGCTGATCCCCGGCTTGCGCATTATGCCTTTCCGGCTGGCTCAACGCCCGTATGCTCATTTCGTGGGTTGACTTAGGCATACGGAGTTCATTCCCAGTCTAAGATCAGATCAGACCAAGGGTTGCGACAGCAGGATCAACAGCACGCAGGGGGGACCAGACCGGTTCCCAGCTTGTGCATTCTGTCTCTCCGGCTGGCTGAGCGCTAGCACTCTCTTTTCATGGGTTGGCTTAGGCATACGGAGTTCATTCCATGTCTAAGCATATGGAGTTCATTCCCAGTCTAAGATCAGACCGAACTGAGGGTTACGGTAACAGGACCAGTAACAGGATCGATAGCATGCAGGGGGGATCAAGCCGATCCTCGACTTACGCATTCTACCTCTTCAGCCTGCTAAGCGCTCACACGCTCGTTTTGTGGGTTGGCTTAGGCATACGGAGTTCATTCCATGTTAAGCCCCAGTCAGACCGAGATTTGTGGCAGCAGGACCGACAGTGGGATCGACAGCACGCAGAGGGGGACCGGGGTTATCCCTGGCTTGGGCATTATGCCTCTCCGGTTGAGTCAGTACCCGAACGGTTGTTTCATGGGTTGACTTAGGCATATGGTGTTCATTCCCAGTCTAAGATCGGACTGGACCAAGGGTTGCGGTAGTAGGATCGACAGCACGTTGGGGGGGACTGGGCCGATCGCTGGCTTGTGCATTTTGCCTCTCTGACCGACTGAGGGCCCGTACGCTCGTTTCGTGGGTTGGCTTAGGCATATGGAGTTCATTCCATGTCTAAGCATATGGAGTTCATTCCAAGTCTAAGATCAGACCGGACCGAGGGTTACAGTAGCAGGTCCAGCAGCAGGATCGATAGCATGTATGGGGAGGACCGGGTCAATCTCTGACTTGCGCATTCGACCTCTCCGGTCGGCTGAGTGCCCGTACGCTCGTTTTGTGGGTTGACTTAGGCATACGATGTACATCCCCAGTCTAAGCATACGGAGTTCATTCGTAGTCTAAGATCAAATCGGATCGAAGGTTGAGGCAGCAGGATCAGTAGCAGGTAGGGGGGATCAAGCCGATCCCCGGCTTGCGCATTCTGCCTCTCCGGCCGGCTGAGTGCCCGCACGCCCGTTTCGTGGGTTGGCTTAGGCATAGGGAGTTCATTCCATGTCTAAGCCCTAGCCAAACCGAGGGTTGTGGCAGCCAGACCGACAGCACGTAGAGGGGGACCGGGCCAATCCCCGGCTTGTGCATTCTGCCTCTCCGGTCGACTGAGCGCCCGCACACTCATTTTGTGGGTTGGCTTAGGCATACGGAGTTCATTCCATGTCTAAGCATATGGAGTTCATTCCCAGTCTAAGAGTTTGAGCCACGGTGCACATGCTGGGCTAGGGCATGTGCTGGTGCCGCATTTTTTTCGCCTGGGGCACCATCACCGGAACATCGTCGGAGAGCCTAATTGGCGACATTAGGGGTTTCGACGATTGGGGGGGTGTGCGCACATGATGTGCGATGGGTACTGGTACTTGGCCCTTATATTGGCCCCCTATCCCTCATCAAACCTTGAGAACTCACACCCCCTTAAAGAGCATTTGAGATTTTATAGGTTTGCTGCCAGTAGCCATTAAAGTGTCTGAAATGGGGACACTTTTTTCAAACGGTCACAAAATCTTCTCCACTTTGAGTTTTTAGCAGAATTTTTTGTGCATACCAAGAAAAAAACAAGGATCACCTCTACCAAATTTCGGGACAAAACTCTTTCGAAAAAAATTTTAAAAAATCTCAAACCACAAAAAGTTTTGAAAATCATGAAAAATAGAAAACGGGTCGTCTAGCCATGAAACTTCACATGAAGGCGTAGGGGACCATTGTATGAATTTACAAGCCATAAAAATGGCATTGGCATGGCAAAAATATGAAGATGTGCTTGAACCCACCTACCACCCGTTCGATCCCCGGCTTACGCATCCTGCCTCTCTGGTCGGCTGAGCGCTTGCATGCTCGTTTCATGGGTTGACTTAGGCATACGGAGTTCATCCCTAGTCTAAGCATATGGAGTTCATTCCTAGTCTAACATCAGACCGAGCCGATCCCCGACTTGTGCATTCTGCCTCTCCGACCGGCTGAGCGCTCGCACGCCCATTTCGTGGGTTAGCTTAGGTATAGGGAGTTCATTCCATGTCTAAGCCCCAACCAGACCGAGGGTTGTGGCAGCGAGACCGACAGCACGTAGAGAGGGATCGAGGCAATCCCCAGCTTGAGCATTATGCCTCTCCGACCAGCTCAGCGCCCGCACGCTCGTTTCGTGGGTTGACTTAGGTATACGGAGTTCATTCCCAGTCTAAGATCAGACCGGACCGAGGGTTGTGGTAGCAGGATTGACAGCACGTAGGGGGGACCGGGTCGGTCCCCGACTTGTGCATTCTACCTCTTCGGTCGGCTAAGTGCCTGCACGCTTGTTTCGTGGGTTGGCTTAGGCATATGGAGTTCATTCCATGTCTAAGCATACGAAGTTCATTCCCAATCTAAGATCGGATTGGATCGAGGATTGTGGCAGCGGGACCAGCAGCAGGATCGATAGCACGTAGGAGGAGATCGGGCTGATCCCCAGCTTGCGCATTCTACCTCTTCGACCAGCTGAGCGCCCGCACGCTTGTTTCGTGGGTTGGCTTAGGCATACAGAGTTCATTCCATGTCTAAGCCCCGGCTGATCCCCGGCTTGTGCATTATGCCTCTCCAGTCGGTTCAGTGCCCGCACACTCATTTCGTGGGTTGACTTAGGCATACGGAGTTCATTCCTAGTCAAAGATCAGACCGGACCAAGGGTTGTGGTAGCAAGATCAACAGCACGCAGGGGGGATCGGGCTGATCCCCGGCTTGCACATTCTGCCTCTCCGATCGACTGAGCGCCCGCATGCTCGTTTCGTGGGTTGGCTTTGGCATAGTGAGTTCATTCAATGTCTAAGCCCCAGCCAAACTGAGGGTTGTGGCAGCAGGACCAGTAGCACGTACAGGGGGATCGGGCTAATCCTCGGCTTGCGAATTATGCCTCTTTGGCCGGCTCAGCGCCCGCACGCTCATTTTGTGGGTTGACTTATGTATACAGAGTTCATTCCTAGTCTAAGATCAGACCAGACCGAGGGTTACGGTAGTAGGATCGATAGCACGCAGGGGGGACCGAGCCGATCCCCAGCTTGCGCATTCTGCCTCTTCGGTCGGCTGAGTGCCACACGCTCATTTCGTGGGTTGGCTTAGGCATGTAGAGTTCATTCCATATCTAAGCATACGATGTTCATTCCTAGCTAAGATTTTGAGCCACGGTGCACATGTTGGGCTCGGGCATGTGCTGGTGCCGCATTTATTTTGCCTGGGGCACCATCGTCGGAGCATCATCGGAGAGCCTAATCGGTGGCATTGGGGGTTTCGACGATTGTGGGGGCCACGGGGTGTGCGCACATGATGTGTGATGGCTGCTAGTTCTTGGCCCTTATATTGGCCCCCTATCCCTCATCAAACCTCGAAAACTCACACCCCCTTAAAGAGCATTTAAGATTTTATAGGTTTGCTGCCAGTAGCCATTAAAGTGTCCGAAATGGGGAGACTCTTTTCAAACGGTCACAAAATCTTCTCCACTTCAAGTTTTTAGCTGAAAGTTTTTGTGCATGCTAACAAAAATACAAGGATCACCACTACCATATTTGGGGACAAAACTCTTTCTAAAAAAATTTTAAAACATCTTGAACCGCAAGAAGTTTCGAAAATCATGAAAAATAGAAAACGGGTCATCTTGCCACGAAACTTCACATGAAGGCTAAGGGGACCATTGTTTGAATTTATAAGCCATAAAAATGGCATTGGCATGGCAGAAATATGAAGATGTGTTTGAACCCACCTACCACCCATTCGATCCCCGACTTGCGCATCTTGCCTCTCTGGTTGGTTGAGCACCCGCACGCTCGTTTCATGGGTTGACTTAGGCATACGAAGTTCATCCCCAATCTAAGCATATGGAGTTCATTCTCAGTCTAAGATCAGACCGGATCGAGGTTTGCAACAGCAGGATCGATAGCACATAGGGGGGACCGGGTCGGTCCCCGACTTGCGCATTCTGCCTCTCCGGCCGGTTGAGTGCCCGTACGTCAGTTTCATGGGTTGGCTTAGGCATAGGGAGTTCATTCCATGTCTAAGCCCTGGTCAGACCGAGAGTTGGGGCAGCGGGACTAGCAGCACGTAGAGGGGGACTGGGTCGATCCCTGGCTTGCACATTATGCCTCTCCGACTGGCTCGACGCCCACACGCTCGTTTCGTGGGTTGACTTAGGCATACGGAGTTCATTCCCAGTCTAAAATTGGATCGGACTGAGAGTTGCGCAATAGGATCGATAGCACGCTGGGGGGGATCGGGCCAATCCCCAGCTTACGCATTCTGCCTCTCCGGTCGGTTGAGTGCCTGCACGCTCATTTTGTGGGTTGGCTTAGGCCTACGAAGTTTATTCCATTTCTAAGCATACGAAGTTCATTCCCAATCTAAGATCAGATCGGATCAAGGGTTGTGACAGCAGGACTAGTTGCAGGATTGACATCATGCAGGGGGACCGGGCCGATCCCTGGCTTGTGCATTCTGCCTATCCAATCGACTGAGCGCCCGCACGCTCGTTTCGTGGGTTGGCTTAGGCATATGGAGTTCATTCCATGTCTAAGCCCCAGCCGAACCGAGGGTTGTGGTAGCGGGACTAGCAACACGCAGAGGGGGATCGGGCCGATCCCTAGCTTGCGCATTATGCCTCTTCAGCCGGCTCAGCACCCGGACACTCGTTTCATGGGTTGACTTATGCATATGGAGTTCAATCCCAGTCTAAGATCAGATCGGACCAAGGGTTGCATTAGCAAGATCGATAGCATGTAGGGGGGATCGGGTCGATCCCCGGCTTGCGCATTCTGCCTCTCCGATCGACCGAGTGCCTGCACGCTCGTTTCATGGGTTGGCTTAGGCATACGGAGTTCATTCCATGTCTAAGAATATGGAGTTCATTCCCAGTCTAAGATTTTGAGCCACGGTGAACATGCTGGGCTCGGGCATTTGCTGGTGCCGCATTTTTTTCGCCTGGGGCACCATCACTGGAGCATCGCCAAAGAGCCTAACCGACGGCATTGGGGGTTCCGGCGATTGGGGGGACCGGGGGGTGTTCGCACATGATGTGTAATGGGTTCTGGTTCTTGGCCCTTATATTGGCCGCCTATCCCTTATCAAACCTTGAGAACTCACACCCCCTCAAAGAGCATTTGAGATTTTATAGGTTTGCTGCAAGTAGCCATTAAAGTGTCTGAAATAGGGACACTTTTTTCAAACGGTCACAAAATCTTGTCCACTTCGAGTTTTTAGCTGAATTTTTTTGTGCATGCCAACAAAAATTTGGGGACAAAACACTTTCTAAAAAAATTTTAAAAAATCTCGAACCGTAAAAAGTTTCGAAAATCGTGAAAAATAGAAAACGGGTCGTCTTGCCAAGAAACTTCACATCCAGGCTTAGGGGACCATTGTATGAATTTACAAGAAATAAAAATGGCATTGGCATGGCAGAAATATGAAGATGTGCTTGAACCCACCTACCACCCGTTCGATCCCCGACTTGCGCATTCTGCCTCTCTGGCCGACTGAGCGCCCGCAGGCTCGTTTCATGGGTTGGCTTAGGCATACGGAGTTCATTCCATGTCTAAGCATACGGAGTTCATTCCAGTCTAAGATTTTGAGGCACGGTGCACATGCTGGGCTTGGGCATGTGTTGGTGCTGCATTTTTTTCGCCCGAGCACCTTCGTCGGAGCATCGCCGGAGAGCCTAGCCGACGGCGTTGGGGGTTCTGACAATGGGGGGTCAGGGGGTGTGCGCACATGATGTGCGATGGGTGCTGGTACTTGGCCCTTATATTGGCCCCCTATCCCTCATCAAACCTCGAGAACTCACACCCCCTTAAAGAGCATTTGAGATTTTATAGGTATGCTGCCAGTAGCTATTACAATGTCTGAAATGAGGACACTTTTTTCAAACGGTCACAAAATCTTCTCCACTATGAGTTTTTAGCTGAATTTTTTTTTTGCATGCCAACAAAAATACAAGGATCACCTCTAGCAAATTTGGGGACAAAAGTCTTTCTAAAAAAATTTTAAAAAATCTTGAACCGCAAAAAGTTTCAAAAATCGTTAAAAATAGAAAATGGGTCGTCTTGCCACGAAACTTCACATGAAGGCTTAGGGGACCATTGTATGAATATACAAGGCATAAAAATGGCATAGGCAGAAATATGAAGATGTTCTTGAACCCACCTACCACCCGTTCGAACCTCGGCTTGCACATCCTGCCTCTCTGGTCGGCTGAGCGTCTGCACGCTTGTTTCGTGGGTTGACTTAGGCATACGGAGTTCATACCCAGTCTAAGCATATGGAGTTCATTCCCAGTCTAAGATTGGACTGGACTGAGGGTTGCAACAGCAGGATCGGTTGGTGCCATTACCTGTTGGGGTCGAGGTTCGTGGTGAGGATGGACAATGTGGCAACCAGCTACTTCCAAACGCAGAAGAAGCTGTCCCCTAAGTAGGCTAGATGGCAAGATTTTCTTGTAGAATTTGATTTCTAGATGGAGTACAAGACAGGACAGGCGAACCTAGTGGCAGATGCCCTGAGCAGGAAGGCTAACCTTGCTGCCATTAGCCAACCAGAGGGGTCACTGGTGCCGTGCATCAAGGAGGGACTTGCGTATGATCCTACAGCCAAGGCTTTGATGGAATACGCCCAGCAAGGTAAGACTAGGCAGTTTTGGTTATAGGATGGCTTGCTATACATCAGGGGCAGTAGACTGTTTGTGCCGCAGCACGGGAAGCTTCGCAAGGAAGTTTTACAAGAATGCCATGATTCAAGGTGGGCTGGACACCCCGGAGTGGGCTGCACCTTGGCACTGATCGAGGACTAATAGTACTGGTTGCACATGAGGGACGATGTGGAGGCCTATGTGAAGACTTGTCTTGTGTGCCAACAAGACAAGGTAGAGCTCAAGAAACCAGGCGGTCTCTTAGAGCCATTGCAAGTGCCAAAGTGACCATGGGAGAGTGTTTCTCTGGACTTTATAGTCAGTCTACCCAAAGGAGAAGGGTTTGGAAGCATCATGGTAGTGGTGGAAAGGTTTTCCAAGTATGGAATCTTCATTCCAGCAACTAAGGAGTGCCCAGTCGAGGAGGCAGCTCGATTGTTCCTAAAAAACATGGTTAAGTACTAGGGAGTGCTGAGGACCATTGTTAGTGATCCGGATGGGTGTTTCACGGGCAGGTTCTAGACTGAGTTGTTCAAGCTGTTGGGATCAAACTTGAACTTTTCCACTAGCATGCATCCGCAGACCGATGGGCAGATAGAGCGAGTAAATGGACTATTGGAGGTCTACTTTAGGCACTATATGAGTGCCACACAAAGGGACTGGCCAAAGCTGCTAGACATTGTGCAGTTTTCCTACAACTTGCAAAGGAGCGAGGTAACGAACTAGAGCCCATTTGAGGTTGTGATAGGGCAACAACCACTAACACCCGATTCGATTGCTGCAGGTTATACAGGGCTGAATCCAGCAGTATACAAGTTTGCCAAGGCATGGCAGGAGCAAACTGACTTGGCTAGAGTTTGTCTACACAAGACGGCCAAGAGGTCGAAGAAGTGGGCAGACTAGAAGAGGTGGGATGTGTAGTTCCAGGTTGGAGACTTGGTGTTGGTGAAGCTGCATCCCATTGTGTGCCATAGGGGGCTGCACAAAGGCCTAGTCCGGAGGTATGAAGGACCTTTTCGAGTAGTCAAGAGGGTAGGTAAGGTTGCCTACAAGCTGGATATGCCACCCAAGCCGAGGGTACATCGGGTGTTCCATGTGAGCATGCTCAAGCCGTTCCATAAGGATGAGGGAGATCCAGGATGGGCAAAGTCAAAGCGTGCACCATTGGGAGCAAGGGCCTCATATGAGAAGGAGGTCCACAGCATCATGGCTGACCGAGAGGTGAGACAGAAGAACTATCAACCAAGACATGAGTACTTGGTGCGCTGGAAGGGACTTTCAGACAGTGAGGCAAGCTAGGAACCAGCAGATGACTTATGGTAGTTTGGGGACCAAATCAGGCAATACCATGCAGAAGATGCAATGAGGGCATTGCACAATCAGGTGGGGGACCGAGGGTTACGGTAGTAGGATCAACAGCACGAAGGGGGGGACCGAGGCGATCCCCAGCTTACGCATTCTGCCTCTTTGGCTGGCTGAGCGCCCGCACGCTCGTTTCGTGGGTTGGCTTAGGCATACGGAGTTAATACCATGTCTAAGCATACGGAGTTCATTCCCAGTCTAAGATAGGACCGGATCGAGGGTTGCGGTAGTAGGACTAGCAGCAGGATCGATAGCACGCACGGGGGACCGGGTCGATCCTCGGCTTACGCGTTCTGCCTCTCCGATCGATTGAGCACCCGCACGCCCGTTTCATGGGTTGGCTTGGGCATAGGGAGTTCATTCCATGTCTAAGCCCCAATCGGACCGAGGGTTGTGGCAGCTGGACCGACAGCACGCAGAGGGGGATCAGGTCGATCCTCGGCTTGCGAATTATGCCTCTTCGGCCCGCTCAATGATCGCACGCTCATTTCATGGGTTTACTTAAGCATACAGAGTTCATTCCCAGTCTAAGATCGGACAGAACCGAGGGTTACGACAGTAGGATCGATAACACGCAGGGGGGATCGGGTTGATCCTCGGCTTGCACATTTTACCTCTCCGATCAACTGAGCTCCCGCACGCTCGTTTCATGGGTTGGCTTAGGCATATGTAGTTCATTCCATGTCTAAGCATATGGAGTTCATTCCCAGTCTAAGATCGGACCGGACTGAGGGTTGCGGCAGCAGGACCAATAGCAGGATCGACAGCACGTAAGGGGGACCGGGCCAATTCTCGGCTTGCGTATTCTACCTCTTCGGTTGGCTGAGCACCCGCACGCTCGTTTTGTGGGTTGGCTTAGGCATACGGAGTTCATTCCATGTCTAAGCCCCAGCCGGACCGACGGTTGTGGCAGCAAGACCAGCAGCGGGATCGACAGCACACAGAGAGGGACCTTGCGTATTATGCCTCTCCGACCGGCTGAGCACCCGCACGCTCGTTTCATGGGTTGACTTAGGCATACGAAGTTCATCCCCAGTCTAAGCATACGGAGTTCATTCCCACTCTAAGATCGAACCAGACTGAGGGTTGCAGCAGCAGGATTGACAGCACGTGGGGGGGACCGGACCGATCCCTGGCTTGCGCAATCTACCTCTCAGGCCGGCTCAGCTCCCGCACACCCATTTCGTGGGTTGGCTTAGGCATAGGGAGTTCATTCCATGTCTAAGCCCCAGCTGGACCGAGGGTTGTGGTAACGGGACCGACAGCGCGCAGAGGGGGATCGGGCCGATCCTCGACTTGTGCATTATGCCTCTTCGGCTGGCTCAGCACCCGCACACTCGTTTCATGGGTTGACTTATGCATACGGTGTTCATTCCCAGTCTAAGATCAGACCAGACCGAGAGTTACGACAGCAGGATCGACAGCATGCAGAGGTGAACCGGGTCGATCCCCGATTTTCACATTCTGCCTCTCCGACTGGCCGAGCGCCAGCACACTCGTTTTGTGGGTTGGCTTATGCATATGGAGTTCATTCCATGTCTAAGCCCTAGCCGGATCGAGGGTTGTGGCAGCAGGACTGGCAGCAGGATCGATAGCATGCAGAGGGGGATCGGGCTGATCCCCGACTTGCGCATTATACCTCTCCGGCCGGCTAAGCACCCGCACGCTCATTTCGTGGGTTGACTTAGGCATACGGAGTTCATCCCCAGTCTAAGCATACCAAGTTCATTCCCAGTCTAAGATCAGACCGGACAAGGGTTGCGGCAGCAGGTTCGACAGAACGCTGGGGGGACCGGGCCGATCCCCGTCTTGCACATTCTGCCTCTCCGGTTGGCTGAGCGCCCTCACCCCAGTTTCTTGGGTTGGCTTAGGCATAGGGAGTTCATTACATGTCTAAGCCCCAGCCGAACCAAGGGTTGTGGTAGCAGGATCAGCAGCATGTAGAGGGGGATCGGGCTGATCCCTAGCTTGCGTATTATGCCTCTCCAGCTGGCTGAGTGCCCGCACGCTTGTTTCATGGGTTGACTTAGGCGTACGGAGTTCATCCCCAGTCTAAGCATACGGAGTTCATTCCTATTCTAAGATCGTATCAGACCGAGGGTTCTGGCAGCAGGATTCACAGCACACAAGGGGAACCAGGCCGATCGCCGGCTTGCGCATTATGCCTCTCTGGTCGGCTGAGCGCCCGCATGCTCGTTTCGTGGGTTGGATTAGGCATACGGAGTTCATTCCATGTCTAAGCATACGGAGTTCATTTGCAGTCTAAGATTTTGGGCCATGATGCACATGCTGGGCTCGGGCATGTGCTAGTGCTGCAATGTTTTCGCCCGGGGCACCATCGTCGGAGCATCACCGCAGAGCCTAACAGGCGGCATTGGGGGTTTCGACGATTGGGGAGGTCAAGGGGGTGTGCGCACATAATGTGCAATGGGTGCTGGCACTTGGCCCTTATATTGGCCCCCTATCCCTCATCAAACCTTGAGAACTCACACCCCCTTAAAGAGCATTTGCTGCCAGTAGCCATTAAAGTGTCTGAAATGGGGACACTTTTTTCAAACAGTCACAAAATCTTTTCCACTTCGAGTTTTTGTCTGAATTTTTTTGTGCAAGCCAAAAAAAATACAAGGATCACCTCTACCAAATTTGGGGACAAAACTCTTTCTAAAAAAAGTTTAAAAAATCCCGAACCGTAAAAAGTTTCAAAAATCGTGAAAAATAGAAAATGGGTCATCTTGCCACGAAACTTCACATGAAGGCTTAGGGGACCATTGTATGAATTTATAAGCGATAAAAATGGAATTGGCATGGCAGAAATATAAAGATGTGGTGGAACCCACCTACCACCTGTTCGATCCCCGGCTTGTGCATCCTGCCTCTCTGGTCGGCTGAGTGTCTGCACGCTCGTTTTGTGGGTTGACTTAGGCATACGAAGTTCATCCCCAGTCTAAGGATACGAAGTTCATTCCCAGTCTAACATCGGATCGGATCAAGGGTTGCGGTAGTAGGATCGGTAGCATGCAGGGGGGACCGAGCTGATCCCCGACTTGCGCATTCTATATATTCGGTCGGCTGAGCGCTCGCACACCCGTTTCGTGGGTTCGTTTAGGCATAGGGAGTTCATTCCATGTCAAAGCCCCAGCTGGACTGAGGGTTGTGGCAGCAGGACCGACAGCAAGCAGAGGGGGATCGAGCCGATCCCTCTCTTGCACATTATGCCTCTCCGGCCTGCTTGATGCCTGAATGCTCATTTCGTGGGTTGACTTAGGCATACAGAGTTCATTCTCAGTCTAAGATCAGACCAGATCGAGGGTTGTGGTAGTAGGATCACGAACACGCAGGAGGGACCAGGCCGGTCCCCGGCTTGTGCATTTTGCCTCTCCGATCAACTCAGCGCCCGCACGCTCATTCGTGGGTTGGCTGAGGCATACGGAGTTCATTCCATGTCTAAGCATACAGAGTTCATTCCCAGTCTAAGATCGGACCGGACTGAGGGTTGCGACAGCAGGACCAGCAGCAAGATCGGTAGCATGCAGGGGGTTCGAGTTGATCCTCGGCTTGCGTATTCTACCTCTCCGACCAGCCTCTCCGATCGGTTGAGCACCCGTACGCTCATTTCATGGGTTGACTTAAGCATACGGGGTTCATCCCCAGTCTAAGCATATAGAGTTCATTCCCAATCTAAGATCGAACTGGACCGAGGGTTACGGTAGCAGGATCGGTAGCACGTAGAGTGGATCTGACCGATCCCCAGCTTGCGCATTTTGCCTCTCCGGTCGACTAAGTGCTCGCATGCCCGTTTCGTGGGTTGGCTTAGGCATAAGGAGTTCATTCCATGTCTAAGCCCCAGTCCGACCGAGGGTTGTGGCAATGGGTCTAGCAGCATGCAGAGAGGGATCGGGTAGATCCTCGGCTTACGCATTATGCCTCTCCGGCCGGCTTAGCTCCCACACTCTTATTTTGTCGGTTAACTTAGGCATACGGAGTTCTGTCCCAGTTTAAGATCAGACCAGACCGAGCATTGCGGCAACAAGATTGACAGCATGCAGGGTGGACTGGGTCGGTCCCCAGCTTATGCATTTTGCCTTTCCGACCGGCTGAGTGCCCGCATGCTCGTTTCATGGGTTGGCTTAGGCATACCGAGTTCATTCCATGTCTAAGAATACGGAGTTCATTCACAGTCTAAGATCAGACCGAATCGAGGGTTGCAACTGTAAGACCAGTAGCAAGATTGGCAGCACACAAGGGGGGATCGGGTCGATCCCTGGCTTGCGCATTCTACCTCTCTGGTCGACTGAGCACCCGCACGCTCCTTTCATGGGTTAGCTTAGGCATACGGAGTTCATTCCACATCTAAGCCCCAGCCGGACCGAGGGATGTGGCAGCAGGACTGACAGTGAGGTCGACAACACGTAGAGAGGGACCGGGTTGATCCTCGGCTTACGCATTATGCCTCTCCGACCAGCCTCTCTGGTCGGCTGGGCGCCCGCACGCTCATTTCGTGCGTTGACTTAGGCAAACAGAGTTCATCCCCAATCTAAGCATACGAAGTTCACTCCCAGTCTAAGATTAGACCGGACTGAGGGTTACCGCAGCAGGATCGGCAACATGTAGGGGGGACCGGGCCGATCCCCGGCTTGCACATTCTGCCTCTCTGGCCGGTTGAGCGCCCGCACTCTCGTTTCGTGGGTTGGATTAGGCATAGGGAGTTCATTCCATGTCTAAGCCCCAGTTGGATCAAAGGTTGTGGTAGCGGGATCGGTAGCACACAGAGAGGGATCGGGTCGATCCCCAGCTTATGCATTATGCCTCTCCGATCGACTCAGCGCCCAAACGTTCATTTCGTGGGTTGAGTTAGGCATACGGAGTTCATTCCTAGTCTAAGATCGAACCGGACCGAAGGTTGCAGCAACAAGATCGACAGCACACAGAGGGGACCGAGTCGGTCCTCGACATGTGCATTCTACCTCTTCGGCCTGCTGAGGGCCCGCATGCTCATTTCATGGGTTGGCTTAGGCATATAGAGTTCATTCCTTGTCAAGCATACAGAGTTCATTCCCAGTCTAAGATCGGATCGATCCAAGGGTTACGGCAGCAGGACCATTAGCAGGATCTACAGCACGTAAGGAGGGATCGGGCCGATCCCCGGCTTGCGCATTTTGCCTCTCTGGCTGGCCGAGTGCCCGTACGCTCGTTTCGTGGGTTGGCTTAGGCATACGGAGTTCATTCCATGTCTAAGCCGCAATCGGACCAAGGGTTGTGGCAGCAGGATCGGCAGCATACAGTGGGGGATCAGGCTGATCCTCTGCTTACGGATTATACCTCTCTGGTCGACTGAGCGCCCGCACGCTCGTTTCATGGGTTGACTGAAGCATATGGAGTTCATCCCCAGTCTAAGCATACGGAGTTCATTCCCAGTCTAAGATCAGACTAGGCCGAGGGTTGCGGCAATAGGATCGGTAGCACGCAGGGGGGACCGAGTCGATCCCTGGCTTGCACATTCTACCTCTCCGACCGGCTGAGCGTCCGCATAGGGAGTTCATTCCATGTCTAAGCCCCAGCTGGACTAAGGGTTGTGGCAGCGGGACCGGTAGCACGTAGAGGGGGACCAGGTCCATCCCCGGCTTGCGCATTATGCCTCTCCGATCCGCTCAGCGCCCGTACGCTCATTTCGTGGGTTGACTTAGGCATACGGAGTTCATTCCCAGTCTAAGATCAGACTAGACTGAGGGTTGTGACAGCAGGATCGACAACACATAGGGGGGATCGAGCCGGTCCCCAGCTTACACATTCTGCCTCTTCGACTGGCTGAGCGCCCGCACGCTCGTTTTGTGGGTTGGCTTAGGCATACGGAGTTCATTCCATGTCTAAGCATACGGAGTTCATTCCCAGTCTAAGATCGGATCAGACCGAGGGTTACGACAGCAGGACCAGCAGCAGGATCGACAGCACGCACAGGGGGACCGGGTCGATCCTCGACTTGTGAATTCTCCCTCTCCGATTGGCTGAGCGCTGGCACGCTCGTTTCGTGGGTTAGGTTAGGAATACGAAGTTCATTCCATGTCTAAGCCCCAGCGGGATCGAGGGTTGTGGCAGCAGGACTGGCAGCGGGATCGGCAGCACGCAGAAAGGGACGAGGCTGATCCCTGGCTTGCGTATTATGCCTCTCCGACCGGCTGAGTGCCCACACGCATGTTTTATGGGTGGACTTAGGCATACGAAGTTCATCCCCAGTCTAAGCATATGGAGTTCATTCCCAGTCTAAGACCAGATAAGACCGAGGGTTACGACAGCAGGATCGACAGCACGCATGGGGGATCGACCCAATCCCCGGCTTGCGCATTCTACCTCTCCAGTCGACTGCACGCCTGCACGCCCGTTTCATGGGTTGGCTTAGGCATAAGGAGTTCATTCCATGTCTAAGCCCTAGCTGGACCAAGGGTTGTGGCAGCGGGACCGACAGCACACAGAGAGGGATCGGGTTGATCCTCGGCTTACGCATTATGCCTCTTCGGTCAGCTCAGCGCCCGCACGCTCGTTTCGTGGGTTGACTGTTGCAAACAGAGTTCATTCCCAGTCTAAGATTGAATTGGACTGAGGGTTGCAGCAGCAGGATTGATAGCATGTAGAGGGGCACCGGGCTGATCCCCGGCTTGTGCATTCTGCCTCTCCGGCCGACTGAGCGCCCGCACGCTCGTTTGGTGGGTTGGCTTAGGCATACGGAGTTCATTCCATGTCTAAGCATACGGAGTTCATTCCATGTCTAAGCATACGGAGTTCATTCCTAGTCTAAGATTTTTAGCCACGGTGCACATGTTGGGCTCAGGCATGTGCTGGTGCCGCATTTTTTTCACCCGGGGGCACCATCGCCGGAGCATCACCGAGCATCGACGGAGAGCCTAATCGCGGTATTGGGGGTTCCGGTGATTGGGGGCGCTGGGGGGTGTCCGGACATGATGTATGATGGGTGCTAGTACTTGGCCCTTATATTGGCCCCCTATCCCTCATCAGACCTCGAGAACTCACACCCCCTTAAAGAGCATTTGAGATTTTATAGGTTTATTGCCAGTAGCCATTAAAGTGTCTGAAATGGGGACACTTTTTTCAAATGGTCACAAAATCTTCTCCACTTCGAGTTTTTAGCTAAATTTTTTTGTGCATGCCAACAAAAATACAAGGATCACCTCTACCAAATTTGCGGACAAAACTCTTTCTAACAAAATTTTAAAAAATCTTGAACCGCAAAAAGTTTCAAAAATCGTGAAAAAAAGAAAACGGGTCGTCTTGACATGAAACTTCACATGAAGACTTAGGGGACCATTGTATGAATTTACAAGCCATAAAAATGGCATTGGCATGACAGAAATATGAAGATGTGCTTGAACCCACCTACCACTCGTTCGATCCCCGACTTGCGCATCCTGTCTCTCTGGTTGGCTAAGCGCCCGCACACTTGTTTCATCGGTTGACTTAGGCATACGGAGTTTATCCCCAGTCTAAGCATACGGAGTTCATTCCCAATCCAAGATCAGACCAGACCGAGGGTTACGGTAGTAGGATCGGCAGCACGCAGGGGGGATCGGACCGATCCCTGGCTTGCGCATTCTGCCTCTCCGACCGGTTGAGCGCCCGCACGCCCATTTCGTGGGTTGGCTTAGGCATAAGGAGTTCATTCCATGTCTAAGCCATAATCAGACCAAGGGTTGTGGCAGCAGGACTGGCAGCACGTAGAGGGGGACCGGGCCGATCCTCGGCTTGCGTATTATGCCTCTCCGACTGGCTCAGCGCTCGCACGCTAGTTTCATGGGTTGACTTAGGCATACAGAATTCATTACCAGTCTAAGATTGGATCGGACCGAGGGTTGAGGCAGCAGGATCAATAGCACACAAGGGGGGATCGGGTTGATCCCTAGCTTGCGCATTTTGCCTCTCCGACCGGCTGAGCTCCCGCACGCTCGTTTCGTGGGTTGGCTTAGGCATACGGAGTTCATTCCCAGTCTAAGATCAGACCGGACCGAGGGTTGCGACAGTAGGACCAGCAGTAGGATCGGCAGCACGTACGGGGGACCGGGCTGATCCCCGGCTTGCGCATTATGCCTCTTTGGCTGGCTCAGCACCCGCATGCTTGTTTCATGGGTTGACTTATGCATACGGAGTTCATTCCTAGTCTAAGATCAGACCAGGTCGAGGGTTGCGATAGCAGGATCAACAGCACGCAGGAGGGATCGGGCCGATCTCTGACTTGCGCATTCTACCTCTCCGATCGGCTGAGCGCTCGCACGCTCGTTTCGTGGGTTGGCTTAGGCATACCAAGTTCATTCCATGTCTAAGCCCCAATCGGACCGAGGGTTGTGCCAGCAAGACCGACAGTGGGGTCAGCAGCAGGTAGAGGGGGATCGGGTTGATCCCCGGCTTGCGTATTATGCCTCTCCGGCCGACAGAGCACCCGTACGCTTGTTTCGTAAGTTGACTTAGGCATATGGAGTTCATCCCCAGTCTAAGCATACGGAGTTCATTCCCAGTCTAAGATCAGATCAGACCAAGGGTTGCGACAGCAGGATCGGTAGCACGTATGGGGGATCGGGTCGACTCCTGGCTTGCGCATTCTACCAGTCTGGCCAGCTGAGCGCCCGCACACCCATTTCATGGGTTGGCTTAGGCATAGGGAGTTCATTCAATTTCTAAGCACTAGCTAGATCGAGGGTTATGGCAGCGGGACCGACAGCACGTAGAGGGGGACCGAACTGATCCCCTACTTGCGCATTATGCGTCTTTGGCCGGCTCAGCGCCCGCACGCTTGTTTCGTGGGTTGACTTATGCATACCGAGTTCATTCCTAGTCTAAGATCAGACCGGGCCGAGGGTAGCGGTAGCAGGATTAACAGCACGCAGGAGGGACCGAGTCGATCCCTGACTTGCGTATTCTACCTCTCCGGTCGGTTGAGTGCCCGCACGCTCGTTTCATGGGTTGGCTTAGGCATATAGAGTTCATTCTATGTCTAAGCATACGAAGTTCATTCCCAATCTAAGATTTTGAGCCACGGTGCACATGTTGGGCTCGGGCATGTGCTGGTGCCGCATTTTTTTCGCTCGGGGCACCATCGTCGGAGCATCACCAGAGAGTCTAACCGACGGCATTGGAGGTTCCGACGATTGGGGGGGTCGGGGGGTGTGCGCACATGATGTGCGATGGGTGCTGGTACTTGTGTCACGGGCTTCGACCTTAGACTTAGAAACCGTGCGGCCTTACGCTTGGAATCTCCTCCTTTATGCCTAAGTCAGCCTAAAACACAAGCGTACGGGCACTAGAAGAACAGGAGGGGCTGATTACGCAAGTGAAAGAGAAATAGGATAAGAAGGCATAATTCTGGAAGTGCTCTTGTATTCATTGAAGTGAAAGTGTTTGATGGTGTACAAACGAGGAATGATCAGCACTCTATTTATAGTTGAGGCTCCAGCTTACACTTAATGGCAATATCCCTAGAATAAAGGCTAAAATCATGGGATTATACAGATTACAATCAATCAGGATGCTAACTCTTGATTTTCAGGGTCAACCAAATCTACTAGGATGCTGCTGCTGATCCTGCCTACTTCCAGAAGCTTCCCTTGTGTGTCCAGCACCTTGGGCCCTTCTGGATGTGGTGCGACAGCTTGTATACCAGGCCTTGGTCTCATGGGCTAGCCTGCAAGTTGGGCGGGGGTTCTGAACTCGTTTGCTAGGCTTTGTGCGTAGATACCCTCCAGCACGCCTGGTCTACGGGCCTCAACCTCTGGCTCACCTGCTGGTGCGTCTGATGTGCCTGGCACGCCTGCCCAGGGTGTGACATTCTCCCCCACCTGATTGCGCAATGCCCTCGTTGTGTCTTCTGCATGGTACTACCTATTCTGGTCCCTGAACTGCCATAAGTCATCTGCTAGTTCCCAGCTCACCTCACTGTCTGGAAGTCCCTTCCAGTGCACCAAGTACTCTTGTCTTGGTTGATAGTTCTTCTGTCTCGCCTCTCGGTCAGCTATGATGCTGTGGACCTCCTTCTCATATGAGGCCTTTGCTCCCAATGGCGCACGCTTTGACTCTGCCCGTCCTGGATCTCCCTCATCCTTATGTAATGGCTTGAGCATGCTCACATGGAACACCAAGTGTACCCTCAGCTTGGGTGGCATATCCAGCTTGTAGGCAACCTTGCCTACCCTCTTGACTACTCGGAAAGGTCCCTCATACCTCCAGACTAGGCCTTTATGCAGCCCCCTATGGCACACAATAGGATGCAACTTCACCAACACCAAGTTTCCAACCTGGAACTACATGTCCCACCTATTTTGGTCTGCCCACTTCTTCGACCTCTTGGTCGCCTTGTGTAGACAAACTCTGGCCAAGTCAGTTTGCTTCTGCCATGCCTTGGTAAACTTGTATGTAGCTGGATTTGACCCTGTATAACCTGCAGCAATCGAACCACGAGTTAGTGGTTGTTGCTCTGTCACAACCTTAAATGGGCTCTGGTTCGTTGCCTCGCTCCTTTGCAAGTTGTAGGAAAACTACGCAATATCTAGCAGCTTTGGCCAGTCCCTTTATGTGGCCTCACATAGTGCCTGAGGTAGACCTCCAATAGTCCATTCACTCGTTCTGTCTGCCCATCAGTCTGCAGATGCATGCTGGTGGAAAAGTTCAAGTCTGACCCCAACAGCTTGAACAACTCAATCTAGAACCTACCTGTGAAACGCCCGTCCCGATCACTAACAATGGTCCTCGACACTCCCCAATACTTAACCATGTTCTTCAGGAACAATCGAGCTGTCTCCTCGGCTGGGCACTCCTTGGTTGCTGGAATGAAGATTCCATACTTGGAAAACCTATCCACCATTACCATGATGCTTCCAAACCCTTCTACTTTGGGTAGACCGACTATAAAGTCCAAAGAAACACTATCCCATGGTTGCTTTGGCACTGGCAATGGCTCTAAGAGACCGTCTAGTTTCTTGAGCTCCACCTTGTTCTATGGAACATAAGACAAGTCTTCACATAGGCCTCCACATCGTCCCTCATGTGCGGCCAGTAGTACCAGTCCTCAATTAGTGCCAAGGTACGACTCACTCCGGGGTGTCCAACCCACTTTGAATCATGGCATTCTTGCAAACTTCCTTGCGGAGCTTTCCGTGCTATGGCACAAACAGTCTATTGCCCCTGGTGTACAGCACGCCATCCTACAACCAAAATCACCTAGTCTTACCTTGCTAGGCGTACTCTATCAAAGCCTTAGCTGTAGATCATGCGTAAGTCCCTTCTTGATGCGCGACACTAGTGACCCTTCTGGTTGGTTAATGGCAGCAAGGTTAGCCTTCCTGCTCAGGGCATCTGCCACTAGGTTCACAAACCCCAGCTTGTACTCCATCTGGAAATCAAATTTCGTAAGAAAATCTTGCCATCTCACATGCTTGAGGGATAGCTTCTTCTGCGTCTGAAAGTAGCTGGTCGCCACATTGTTCGTCCTAACCATGAACCTCGACCCTAACAGGTAATGGCACCAAGTGCGTAAGCAGTGCACCGCTGCAGTCATCTCCTTCTGTTGGATCGTGTACTTGCGTTCAGTCTCGTTCAGCTTCTTACTCTCGAATGTGACTGGACGTCTCTCCTACATCAACACGCCCCCTATGGCAAAGTTTGATGCATCCGTATGCACCTTATAAGGCTTGGCATGGTCTGGCAAGGCCAAGACTGGCTCCTCAGTCATAGCCCGCTTCAACTTATCAAAGGCTTCCTGGCACCCTGCGCTCCACTCCCATGCTTTCTCTTTCTTGAGCAAGTCAGTCAATGGCGTGGCTATTACTGAGTGACCTTTGATGAGGCGCCTATAATAGTTGACCAGCCCAAGGAACGATCTGCCATTCCAGGATGGCATGTATCTTGCCTTCATCCATGCATATCCTACCACCTCCCACTATGTGGCCAACGAAAGGGATCTCCTGCTGGGAGAATGAGCACTTCTCCCTCTTAACAAACAGCTTGTGCACCCGCAACACCTCAAACACCTGTCTCAAATGGTCTACATGCTCTCCGAAAGTTTGGCTGTAGATCACAATGTCATCCAAATAAACCATAACAAATCGATCAAGGAATGACTGAAGTACCTTGTTCATAAGGGGGCAGAATGTTGCTGGGGCATTCGTGAGTTTGAAAGGCATCACCAAGAACTCATACGAACCATACCGAGTGACACATGTTGTCTTTGGCTCATCTCCCTCTGCGATCCTGACTTGATAGTAGCCTAACCTCAAATCCAGCTTGGTGAACAACCTTGCGCTCCCAAGTTGATCGAACAAGTTTGCAATGAGTGGGATGGGGTACTTGTTCTTGATGGTCAGTTTGTTCAAAGCCCGATAGTCTATGCACAATCGCAACAACCCATCATGCTTGTGCTGAAATAGAATCGGTGCCCCATAGGGTGCCTTCGATGGCCTGATGAAGCCAGCATCAACTAACTCTTTGAGCTGCTTTCTCAACTCCTCCAACTCTAGTGGAGACATTCGGTAAGGGGCTCTAGCTGGTGGCTTGGCCTCGAACACCAGCTCGATCTTGTGGTCCACCTCCCTCTTAGGTGGTAGCTTGCTAGGTAGCTTTACGGGCATCACATCACTAAAGGTCTTCAGCACCTTTAGCACCTCCAAGGGTGACTCGATCTCGTTCTCCCTTGGCTCATCATATTATAGGGCTACCAAGAAGGTGTCTTCTTGTCTGCTTACCGCCTTGGCAAATTGGATGGCTGACACCACCCACGACCCAACTCCAAACCCTCTCCTCAATGGCACTAGGCATTGGCACCGTGCATCCAAGATGCAAACACAATCGGCAAAAGGCACAAGGAGGGCGTTAATCCGAAGAAGGAAATCCAACCCAATCACAAACTCATAGTCGTCAAGGGGTATTACCTCAATGGTCTCCTTGCCTTTCCAGTCTCCAAGCTGTAACTCCACTCCTTGCGCTACTTCAATGGCTGGAACTTCATTGGAGTTCATCGTTTTGATGGTACCAGTCCCTTTCTGCACCTTTAGTCTGAGCTTCTAGGCTCTATCACCTGAAATAAAAAGATGTGAGGCACCTGTGTCCACTAGTATGCTCACCTTCTGACCCACAACCATCAGATCCGTAAACATCAAGCCCTTTGGCTTGCGGCTCCCCTTACTCTGGACAACAATGAGCACCAACGACCTAAGCTTTGCTACCCCTGACTCTGGCTCCTTGTCAGACTCCTTGTCTACACCAGCCAGCTTACCCTTCTACGGGTAATTATGCGCTATGTGGCTCCCTCCACATAGGTAGCATGCTAGTGGCTCTCGGTCCCCCTTTGCTTTCCACTTGCCTACTGGTGGCTTCCTCTCGCCATCCTTGGTTGAACGGTCTCGATCTCTATCCTTGGACTCTCGATCATGATCCTTCCCCTTGGACTACTTCTTCTGATCCCTATCATCCCTGCCTTTACCCTTGGGCTTGGTAGACTCGAACTTGTTCAGAGGCTTGAACTCTATCAAGGTCTCAGTAGTAGTCATGGCTTTAGCCAAGTCATGAACTCCTCTCCTTTGTAGCTCATGCTTCACCCATGGCTTTAGCCCATCCATGAAAGCAAATAAGGCATCCTTCTCACCTAGATCTGAGATCTATAGCATCAGCTCAGAGAATTTTTGGACATACTCCCTTATGTCCCTTTGCTAGCTCAGCCAGCGTAACTTTGCCCGCACCTCATCATCGGCATACTCCGAGTAAAATTGTTCTCTGAACTCCCATTGGAACTCTGCCCAGGTTCCAATCTTGGCACTTCCATGCCTGACATCATCACACCTGTGCCTCTACCATAATAAGGCTACATCAATGAGATACATAGCAGCGGTGCTTACCTTTATCGCCTCGTCTTGCATGCCCATGGCCTGGAAGTACTGCTCTATACCCCAAAGGTAGTTATCTACTTCCTTGGCCGCCCTAGTCCCCTTGAACTCCTTAGGCTTGGGGACATCCAATCTAAACTTGGACACTCCAGCAAACATGCCATTCCCAATGGCAGTCTTGCAAGCAACAAGCTCACTGGTAGGCTCCTCCATCTGCTGGAGCAAGGCCTCCATGCCATCGCGCAAGGTTAGCACTTCAGCCTCCAAGGTCTGATTCTTTTGGGTGAACACGTCCAAGCCTTTGTTGAGAGCAGCTTGCAGCTCACTTTGGATCTTCTCCCCCATAGAGTCTAGCGATGCAACGTGAGTCTCTACCCCCTCAAGCTTCTCCTTCACGTCGCCCATGGTCACCTCCACCTTGGCCAGCCTACCATCCATGGTATACTAAATATCTCTAGATCTGGCTTTCCTCCCTCTTCCACACCCATGCTCCTGGGCCTCTGGTTGTTGGTTAGCAGCGTCACTTTGGGATGCCATCTCCTCTAACCTACACAACACAAACACACAGAATCAAACTTGCTCTGATACTAACTGTCACGGGCTCTGACCTTAGACTCAGAAACCATGCGGCCTTAGGCTTGGAATCTCCTCCTTTATGCCTAAGTCAGCCTAAAACACAAGCGTACGGGCACTAGAACAACAAGAAGGGCTGATTACGCAAGTTAAAGAGAAACAAGATAAGAAGGCAGAATTCTGGAAATGCTCTTTTATTCACTGAAACAGAAGTGTTTGATAGTGTACAAATGAGGGAAGAGCAGCCCTCTATTTATAGTTGAGGCTCCAGCTTACACTTAATGGCAATATCCCTAGAATAAAGGCTAAAATCATGGGATTATATAGATTACAATCAATCAGGATGCTAACTCCTGATTTTCAGGGTCAACCAAATCTGTCAGGATGCTGCTGTTGATCCTGCCTACTTCCAGAAGCTTTCCTTGCGTGTCCAGCACCTTTGGCCCTTCTGGATGTGGTGCGGGCAGCTTGTATGCCAGGCCTTGATCTCACGGGCTGGCCTGAAAGTTGGGCAGGTGTTCTGAACTCGTTTGCTAGGCTTTGCGTACAAAAACCTGCCAGCACACCTGGTCTACGGGCCTCAACCTCTGGCTCGCTTGCTGGTGCGCCTGATGTGCCTGGCGCGCCTGCCCAAGGTGTGGCACTTGGCCCTTATATTGGCCTCCTATCCCTCATCAAACCTTGAGAACTCACACCCCCTTAAAAAGCATTTGAGATTTTATAGGTTTGCTACCAGTAGCCATTAAAGTGTCTGAAATGGGGACAATTTTTTCAAACGGTCACAAAATCTTCTCCACTTCGAGCTTTTAGCTGAAAGTTTTTGTGCATGCCAAAAAAAATACAAGGATACCTCTACAAAATTTGGGGACAAAACTTTTTCTAATAAAATTTTAAAAAATCCCGAACCGTAAAATGTTTCAAAAATCGTGACAAATAGAAAACAGGTCGTCTTGCCACGAAACTTCACATGAAGGCTTAGGGGACCATTGTATGAATTTACAAGCCATAAATATGGCATTGGCATGGCAGAAATATGAAGATGTGCTTGAACCGACCTACCACCCGTTCGATCCCTGGCTTGCGCATCCTACCTCTTTGGTCGGGTGAGCGCCCGCATGCTCGTTTCGTGGGTTGACTTAGGCATACAGAGTTCATCCCCAGTCTAAGCATACAGAGTTCATTCCCAGTCTAAGATCGGTCTGAACCGAGGGTTGCAGTAGCAGGATCGACAGCACGTAGGGGGGACCAGGCCAATCCCCGGCTTGCGCATTCTACCTCTCCGGCCGGTTGAGCGTCGGCACGCCCATTTCATGGGTTGGCTTAGGCATAGGGAGTTCATTCCATGTCTAAGCCCCAACCGGACTGAGGGTTGTGGCAGTGGGACTGGTAGCACGCAAAGGGGGACCGGGCCGATCCCCGGCTTGCGCATTATGCCTCCCCGGTCGGCTTAGTGCCCGCACTCTCGTTTCGTGGGTTGACTTGGGCATACAGAGTTCATTCCCAGTCTAAGATCAGACCGGACCAAGGGTTGCAGCAGCAGGATCGACAGCACTCAGGGGGGATCGGGTCAATCCCTGGCTTGGGCAATCTGCCTCTTCGGTCGGCTGAGCGCCCGTACGCTCATTTTATGGGTTGGCTTAGGCATACGAAGTTCATTCCATATCTAAGCATACGGAGTTCATTCCCAGTCTAAGATCGGACTAGACTAACGGTTTCTATAGTAGGACCAATAGTAGGATCGATAGCATGCAGGGGAGACCGAGCCAATCCCCGGCTTGCGCATTTTGCCTCTCCGACCGGTCGAGCGCTTGCACGCTCATTTCGTGGGTTGGCTTAGGCATACGGAGTTCATTCCATGTTTAAGCCCTAGCCGAACTGAGGGTTGTGGCAACAGGACCGACAGTGGGATCGGCAGCATGCAGAGGGGGATCGGGCTGATCCCCGGCTTGCGCATTATGCCTCTCAGGCCGGCCTCTCCGATCGACTGAGCGCCCGTACGCTCGTTTCGTGGGTTGACTTAGGCATACACAGTTCATCCCCAATCTAAGCATACGGAGTTCATTCCTAGTCTAAGATCGGACCGGACTGAGGGTTGCGACAGCAGGATCGGCATCATGCAGGGGGGACCAGGCCGATCCCCGGCTTGCGCATTCTGCCTCTCCGACTGGCTGAGCACCCGCACGCCTATTTCGTGGGTTGGCTTAGGCATAGGGAGTTCATTCAATGTCTAAGCCCCAATTGGACCGAGGGTTGTGGCAGCGGGACCAGCAGCACACAGAGGGGGATCGGGCCAATCCCCGTCTTGTGCATTATGCCTCTTCGACCGGCTAAGCGCCCACACGCTCGTTTCGTAGGTTGGCTTAGGCATACGGAGTTCATTCCATGTCTAAGCATACGGAGTTCATTCCTAGTCTAAGATTTTGAGCCACGGTGCACATGCTGGGCTCAAGCATGTTCTGGTACCGCATTTTTTTCGCCTGGGGCACCATCGCCGGAGCATCGCCAGAGAGCCTAACCGGCGGCATTGGGGGTTTCGACGAATAGGGGGGCCGGGGGTGTGCGCACATGATGTGCGATGGGTGCTGGTACTTGGCCCTTATATTGGCCCCCTATCCCTCATCAAACCTTGAGAACTCACACCCCCTTAAAGAGCATTTGAGATTTTATATGTTTGCTGCCAGTAGCTATTAAAGTGTCTGAAATGAGGATACTTTTTTCAAATGGTCACAAAATCTTCTCCACTTCAAATTTTTAGCTGAATTTTTTTGTGCAGGCCAACAAAAATACAAGGATAACCTCTACCAAATTTGGGGACAAAACTCTTTCTAAAAAAATTTTACAAAATCCCAAATCGTAAAACGTTTCAAAAATCGTGAAAAATAGAAAACGGTTCGTCTTGCCACGAAACTTCACATGAAGTCTTAGGGGACCATTGTATGAATTTACACGCCATAAAAATGGCATTGGCATGGCAGAAATATGAAGATGTGCTTGAACCCACCTACCACCCTTTCGATCCCCGGCTTGAGCATCCTGCCCCTCTGGTCGGCTAAGCACCCGCACGCTCGTTTCATTGGTTGACTTAGGCATACAGATTTCATCCCCAGTCTAAGCATACAGAGTTCATTCCCAGTCTAAGATCGAACTGGACCGAGGGTTGCGACAGCAGGATCAGCAGCACACAGGGGGGATCAGGCCGATCCCTGGCTTGCGCATTCTGCCTCTCCGACCGCTGAGCGCCCGCCTGCCCGTTTCGTGGGTTGGCTTAGGCATAGTGAGTTTATTCCATGTCTAAGCCCCAGCCGAACCGATGGTTGTGGCAGCGGGACCGACAGTACGCAGAGGGGGACCGGGTCGATCCCCGGCTTGCGCATTATGCCTCTCCGACCGGCTCAGCACCCGCACACTCATTTCATGGGTTGACTTAGGCATACGGAGTTTATTACCAGTCTAAGATCAGACCAGACCGAGGGTTGCGACTGCAGGATCGATAGCACTCAGGGGGGACCGAGCCGATCCCCGACTTGTGCATTCTGCCTCTCCGATCGGTAGAGTGCCCGCATGCTCATTTCATGGGTCAGCTTAGGCATACGGAGTTCATTCCCAGTCTAAGATCAGACCGGATTGAGGGTTGCAGTAGCAGGACCAACAGCAGGATTGCTAGCACGTAGGGGGGGATCGGGTCGATCCCCAGCTTGCGCATTCTGCCTCTCCGATCGGCTGAGTGCCCGCACGCTCGTTTCATGGGTTGGCTTAGTCATACGGAGTTCATTCCATGTCTATGCCCCAGTCGGATCGAGGGTGGTAGTAGGACCGGCAGTTGGATCGACAGCATGCAGGGGGGGACCAGGTTGATCCTCGGCTTGTGCATTATACCTCTCCGGTCGGTTGAGTGCCCGCACGCTCGTTTCGTGGGTTGACTTAGGCATACGAAGTTCATCCCCAGTCTAAGCATACGAAGTTCATTCCCAGTCTAAGATCGGACCGGATCGAGGGTTGTGGTAGCAGGATCGGTAGCACGCAGGGGGGATCGGGCCAATCCCTGGCTTACGCATTCTACCTCTTCGATCGGCTGGGCGGCCGCATGCCCGTTTCATGGGTTGGCTTAGGTGTAGGGATTTCATTCCATGTCTAAGCCCCAGTCAGATCGAGGGTTTTGGCAACGGGACCTGCAGCACGCAGAGGGGGACCGGGCCGATCCCTGACTTGTGCATTATGTCTCTTCGACCGACTCAGCGCCCGCACTCCCGTTTCATGGGTTGACTTATGCATAAGGAGTTCATTCCCAGACTAAGATCGTGTCGGACCGAGGGTTACGGCAGCAGGATCGATAGCATGTAGGGGGACCGAGCGGATTCTCGACTTGCGTATTCTACCTCTCTGGTCGGCTGAGCGCTCGTACGCTCATTTCATGGGTTGGCTTAGGCCTACGGAGTTCATTCCATGTCTAAGCATACGGAGTTCACTCCCAGTCTAAGATCAGACCAGATTGAGGGTTGTGGTAGTAGGACCAGTAGCAGGATCAGCAACACGCAGGGAGAGACCGGGTCGATCCTCGACTTGCGCATTCTACCTCTCCGGCCGACTGAGTACCCGCACGCTCATTTCGGGGGTTGGCTTAGGCATACGGAGTTCATTCCATGTCTAAGCCCCAGTCGGATCGAGGGTTATGGGAGCAGGACCGGTAGCGGGATCAGCAGCATGCAGAGAGGGACCGGGCTGATCTCTGGCTTGCACATTATACCTTTCCGGCTGGCCTTTCTGGCTAGCTAAGCACCCACATGCTCGTTTCGTGGGTTGACTTAGGCATACGAAGTTCATCCCCAATCTAAGCATACAGAGTTCATTCCCAGTCTAAGATCGGTCCAGATCGAGGGCTGCGACAGTAGGATCGATAGCACACAAGAGGGATCGGGCTGATCCTCGGCTTACGCATTCTGCCTCTCCGATCGGCTGAGCATACGCACGCTCGTTTCATGGGTTGGCTTAGGCATACGGAGTTCATTGCATGTCCAAGCCCTAGCCGGACTGAAGGTTGTGGCAGTAGGACTGGTAGCGGGATCGACAGCATGCAGAAGGGGACCGGCTGATCCCCGGCTTACGCATTATGCATCTCCGGTTGGTTGAGCACCCGCACACTCGTTTCATGGGTTGGCTTAAGTATACGGAGTTCATTCCATGTTTAAGCATATGGAGTTCATTCCTAGTCTAAGATTAGACCGGACCAAGGGTTGCGACAGTAGGACCAGCAGCAGGATAGGTAGCACGCAGGAGAGACCGGGCCAATCCCCGACTTATGCATTCTGCCTCTTCGACCGGCTGAGCACTCGCACGCTCGTTTTGTGGGTTAGCTTAGGCATACGAAGTTCATTCCATGTCTAAGCCCTAGCTGGACCAAGGGTTGTGGCAGTAGGACTGCCAGCGGGATCGGTAGCATGCAGAGGGGGACTGGGCTGATCCTAGGCTTGCGCATTATGCCTCTCCGGTCGGCCTCTTCGACCGGATGAGCACCTACACGCTCGTTTTGTGGGTTGACTTAGGCATACAAAGCTCATCCCAAATCTAAGCATACGGAGTTCATTCCTAGTCTAAGATCGGTTCGGACTGAGGGTTGCGGCAGTAGGATCGGTAGCACGCAGGGGGGACCGGGCCGATCCCCGGCTTATACATTATGCCTCTCCGACCGACTGAGCTGCCGCACGTCCGTTTTGTGGGTTGGCTTAGGCATAGGGAGTTCATTCCATGTCTAAGCCCCAGCTGGACCGAGGGTTGTGGCAGCGGACCGACAGCACGTAGAGGGGGACCGAGCCAATCCCTGTCTTGCGCATTATGCCTCTTCGGTCAGCTGAGCACCCGTACGTTCGTTTCGTGGGTTGACTTATGCATACAGAGTTCATTCCTAGTCTAAGATCCAACCGGATGGAGGGTTGTGGCAGTAGGATCGATAGCACGTAGGGGGGACCGGGCTGATACCCGACTTGCGCATTCTGCCTCTCTAGTCGGCTGAGCGCCCGCACGCTCATTTCATAGGTTAGCTTAGGCATACGGAGTTCATTCCATGTCTAAGCATACAGAGTTCATTCCCAGTCTAAGATTTTGAGCCACGGTGCACATGCTGGGCTTGGGCATGTGCTGGTGCCGCATTTTTTTCACCCGGGGCACCATCGTCGGAGCATCACCGGAGAGCCTAACCGGAGGCATTGGGGGTTCCGGTGATTGGGGGGCCAGGGCGTGTGCACACATGATGTGCGATGGGTGCTGGTACTTGGCTCATATATTGGCCCCCTATCCCTCATCAAACCTCGAGAACTCACACGCCCTTAAAGAGCATTTGAGATTTTATAGGTTTGTTGCCAGTAGCCATTAAAGTGTCTGAAATGGGGACACTTTTTTCAAACGGTCACAAAATCTTCTCCACGTCGAGTTTTTAGCTAATTTTTTTTTGCATGCCAACAAAAATAAAAGGATCACCTCTACCAATTTTGGGGACAAAACTCCTTCTAAAAAAATTTTAAAAAATCTCAAACCGTAAAAAGTTTCAAAAATCATGAAAAATAGAAACGGCTCGTCTTGCCACTAAACTTCACATGAAAGCTTAGGGGACTATTGTATGAATTTACAAGCCATAAAAATGGCATTGGCACAGCAAAAATATGAAGATGTACTTGAACCCACTTACCACCCATTCGATCCCCGGCTTGCACATCCTGCCCCTCTGGTCGGCTGAGCGACCGCACGCTCATTTCGTGGGTTGACTTAGGCATACGGAGTTCATCCCCAGTCTAAGCATATGGAGTTCATTCCCAGTCTAAGATAGGACTGGACCGAGGATTGTGGCAGCAAGATCGATAGCACGCAGGGAGGAACGGGTCGATCCCCGGCTTGCGCTTTTTGCCTCTCCGATTGGTTGAGCACCCGCACGCCCATTTCGTGGGTTGGCTTAGGCATAGGAAATTCATTCCATGTCTAAGCCCCAGCCAGATCGAGGGTTGTGTTAGTGGGACCGACAGCACGCAGAGGGGGATCGGGCCGATCCCTGGGTTACGCATTATGCCTTTCCGGCCAGCTCAGTGCCCGGACGCTCATTTCATGGGTTGACTTAGGCATACGGAGTTCATTCCCAGTCTAAGATCAGATTGGATCAAGGGTTACGATAGCAGGATCGATAGCAAGCAATGGGGGATCGGGCTGAACCCCGGCTTGCGCATTCTGCCTCTCCAGCCGGTTGAGTGCCTGTATGCTTGTTTCGTGGGTTGGCTTAGGCATACGGAGTTCATTCCATGTCTAAGCATGCGAAGTTCATTCCCAGTCTAAGATCGGACCGGACCGAGGGTTGCGGCAGTAGGACTAGCAGCAGGATCGACAGCATGTAGGGGGGATCGGGCCGATCTCCGGCTTGCGCATTCTGCCTCTCCGATCGGTTGAGCGCCCGCACGCTTTGTGTCGTGGGTTGGCTTAGGCATACGGAGTTCATTCCATGTCTAATCCCCAATTGGACCAAGGGTTGTGGCAGCAGGACCGGCAGTGGGATCGACAGCACGCAGAGAGGGACCGAGCTGATTCCTGGCTTATGTATTATGCCTCTCCGGCAGGTTGAGCGCCCGTGCGCTCGTTTCGTGGGTTGACTTAGGCATACGGAGTTCATCCCCAGTCTAAGCATATGGAGTTTATTCCCAGTCTAAGATTGGACCGGATCGAGGTTGCGGCAACAGGATCGGCAGCACGTAGGGGGGACTGGGCCGATCCCCAGCTTGCCCATTCTGCCTCTCCGACCGGCGGAGCACCCGCACGCCCGTTTCGTGGGTTGGCTTAGGCATCGGGAGTTCATTCCATGTCTAAGCCTCAGCCAGACCGAGGGTTGTGGCAGCGGGATCGACAGCACGCAGAGGGGGACCGAGCCGATCCCCAGCTTGCGCATTACGCCACTTCGGCCAGCTCAGTGCCCGAACACTCATTTCGTGGGTTGACTTAGGCATACAGAGTTCACTCCCAGTCTAAGATCAGACTGGATCGAGGGTTGCGGTAGCAGGATCGATAGCACGTAGGGTGGGATCGGGTCGGTCCTCGGCTTGTGCATTCTGCCTCTCTGGCCGACTAAGCGCCCGCACGCTCATTTAGTGGGTTGGCTTAGGCATACGGAGTTCATTCCATGTCTAATCCCTAGCCTGACCAAGTGTTGTGGCTGCGGGATCGGTAGCTCATAGAGGGGGACCGAGCCCATCCCCGACTTGCGCGTTATGCCACTTCGGCCGGCTCAGCTCCTGGACGCTCGTTTCATGGGTTGACTTAGGCATACGCAGTTCATTCCCAGTCTAAGATCGGATCAAACCGATGGTTGCTGTAACAAGATCGACAGCACGTAAGGGGACCGAGCCAGTCCCCAGCTTGCGCATTATGCCTCTCTGGCCGACTAAGCGCCTGCACGCTCGTTTCGTAGGTTGACTTAGGCATACGGAGTTCATCCCCAGTCTAAGCATACAGAGTTCATTCCCAGTCTAAGATCGGACCGGACCGAAGGTTGCGGCAGCATGCAGGGGGGACCGGGCCGATCCCTGGCTTGCGCATTCTGCCTCTCCGACCAGCTGAGCGCCCGCACGCCCGTTTTGTGGGTTGGCTTAGGCATAGGGAGTTCATTCCATGTCTAAGCCCTAGTCGGACCGAGGGTTGTGGCAACGGGACTGGCAGTACGCAGAGGGGGACCAGGCCGGTCCCCGGCTTATGCATTATGCCTCTCCGATCGGTGCAGCGCCTGAACTCTCGTTCCGTGGGTCGACTTAGGCATACGGAGTTCATTCCCAGTCTAAGCATATGGAGTTCAACCCTAGTCAAGCATATGGAGTTCATTCCCAGTCTAAGATCGGATCGGACCGAGGGTTGCGGTAGCAGGATCGACAGCACACAGGGGGGACCGGGCCCACCCTCGACCTAAGCATTTTGGCTTTCCAGTCGACTGAGTGCCCGTACGCCTATTTGACGGGTTGGCTTTGGCATAGGGAGTTCATTCCATGTCTAAGCCCCAGCCGAACCAAAGGTTGTGGTAGTGAGACTGGCAGTACACAGAAGGGGTCCGGGCCGATCCCCAGCTTGTACATTATGCCTCTCCGATAGGCTCAGCGCTCGAATGCTCGTTGTGTGGGTTGACTTAGGCATACAGAGTTCATTCCCAGTCTCAGATCAGAGCGGATCGAGGGTTGCGATAGTAGGATCGACAGCACGTACGGGGGGACTGGGTCAGTCCCTGGCTTGCACATTCTATCTCTCCGACCGATTGGCTCGATCCTCGACTCGTGCATTCTGTCGCTCTGATCGGCTGAGGGTTATGGCATAGGGAGTTAATTCCATTTCTAAGCCCCAGCCAGACCAAGGGTTGTGGCAGTGGGACCGGTAGCATGCAGAGGAGGATTGGGGCGATCCCTGACTTGCGCATTATGCCTCTCCGACTAGCTCAGCGCCCGCACGCTCATTTAGTGGGTTGACTTAGGCATACAGAGTTCATTCCTGGTCTAAGATCAAACCAGACCGAGGGTTACGACAGTAGGATCGACAGCATGCAGGGGGGAACAGGTCAGTCCCCGACTTGTGCATTCTGCCTCTCCGGCCAGACCGAGGGTTGTGGCAGTGGGACTAGTAGCACGCAGAGAGGGATTAGGCCGATCCCCGGCTTGCGCATTATGCCTCTTCGGTCGGCTCAGCGCCCGTACGCTTATTTCGTTGGTTGACTTATGCATACGGAGTTCATTCCCAGTCTAAGATCATATCGAACTGAGGGTTGCAGCAGTAGGATCAACAGCACATAGGGGGGACCGAGCTGATCCTTGGTTTGCGCATTCTGCCTCTCCGGTCGGTTGAGCACCCGCACGCTCGTTTCGTGGGTTGACTTAAGCATACGGAGTTCATTCCTTGTTTAAGCATACGGAGTTCATTCCCAGTCTAAGATTTTGAGCCATGGTGCACATGCTGCGCTCGGGCATGTACTGGTGCTGCATTTTTTTCGATCGGGGCACCATCGTCGGAGCATCGCTGGACAGCTTAACCGACAGTGTTAGGGGTTTCGACGATTGGGGGGGCCGGGGTGGTGTGCGCACATGATGTGCAATGGGTTCTGGTACTTGGCCCTTATATTGGCCCCCTATCCCTCATCAAACCTTGAGAACTCACACCCCCTTAAAGAGCATTTGAGATTTTATAGGTTTGCTGTCAGTAGCCATTAAAGTGTCTAAAATGGGGATACTTTTTTCAAACGGTCACAAAATCTTCTCCACTTCGAGTTTTTAGCTGAATTTTTTGGTGCATGCCAAAAAAAAATACAAGGATCACCTCTACCAATTTTGGGGACAAAACTCTTTCTAAAAAAGTTTTAAAAAATCTTGAACCGTAAAAAGTTTGAAAAATCATGAAAAATAGAAAACTGGTCGTCTTGCCACGAAACTTCACATGAAGGCTTAGGGGACCATTGTATGAATTTACAAGCCATAAAAATGGCATTGGCATGGCAGAAATATGAAGATGTGCTTGAACCCACCTACCACCTGTTCGATCCTCGGCTTGCGCATCCTGCCTCTCTGGTCAGCTGAACGCCCGCACGCTCATTTCATGGGTTGACTTAGGCATACGAAGTTCATTCCCAGTCTAAGCATACGGAGTTCATTCCCAATCTAAGATCGGACTGGACCGAGGGTTGCGGTAGCAGGATCGACAGCACCCAAGGGGGACCGGGTCGATCCCCGACTTACGCATTTTGCCTCTCCGACCGACTGAGTGCCCATGCACCCATTTCGTGGGTTGGCTTAGGCATAGGGAGTTCATTCCATGTCTAAGCCCCAGCCGGACCGAGGGTTGTGGTAGCGAGACCGACAGCACGCAGAGGGGGATCGGGCTGATCCTCGGGTTGTACATTATGCCTTTCCGGTCAGCTCAACGAATGCACGCTCATTTCATGGGTTAACTTAGGCATACGGAGTTCATTTCCAGTCTAAGATCAGATCGGACTGAGGGTTGCGGTAGCAAGATTGACAGCATGCAGGGGGGATCGAGCCGGTCCCCAGCTTGCGCATTCTGCCTCTCCAGCCGACTGAGCGCCTGTGTGCTCGTTTCGTGTGTTGGCTTAGTCATACGGAGTTTATTCCATGTCTAAGCATACGGAGTTCATTCCCAGTCTAAGATCATACCGAACTGAGGGTTATGGCAGTAGGACCAGTGCAGGATCAACAGCACACAGGGGGGACCGGGCCGATCCAGGACTTTGTTCATTCTGCCTCTCCGACCGGTTGAGCACGCTCGTTTCGTGGGTTGGCTTAGGCATACGGAGTTCATTCCATGTCTAAACCCCAGTCGGACCGAAGGTTGTGGTAGCAGGATCAGTAGCGGGATCGACAACACGCAGAGGGGGACCGAGCTGATCCCTGGCTTACGTAATATGCCTCTTCGACCAGCCTTTCCGACCGACTGAATGCCCGCGCACTCGTTTCGTGGGTTGACTTAGGCATACAAAGTTCATCGCCAGTCTAAGCATATGGAGTTCATTCCCAGTCTAAGATCGGACCGGACCGAGGGTTGCGGTAGCAGGACCAGTAACAGATCGACAGCATGCAGGGGGGATCGGGCCAATCCCCGCCTTGTGCATTCTGCCTCTCCGATCACTGAGTGCCCGCACGCTTGTTTCATTGGTTGGCTTAGGCATACGGAGCTCATTCCATGTCTAAGCATACGGAGTTCATTCCCAGTCTAAGATTTTGAGCCACGGTGCACATGCTGGGCTCGGGCATGTGCTGGTGCCACTTTTTTTTTGCTCGGGGCACCATCGTCGGAGCATCACCTGAGAGCCTAACCGGCGGCATTGGGGGTTCCGACGATTGGGGGGTGTGCGCACATGATGTGCGATGGGTGCTAGTACTTGTGTCACGGGCTCCGACCTTAGACTCAAAAACCATGCGGCCTTAGGCTTGAATCTCCTCCTTTATGCCTAAGTCAGCCTAAAACACAAGCATACGGGCACTAGAACAACGGGAAGGGCTGATTACGCAAGTTAAAGAGAAACAGGATAAGAAGGTAAAATTCTAGAAATGCTCTTGTATTCACTGAAACGAAAGTGTTTGATGGTGTACAAATGAGGGAGAAGCAGCCCTCTATTTATAGTTGAGGCTCTAGCTTACACTTAATGGTAATATCCCTAGAATAAAGGCTAAAATCATGGGATTATACAGATTACAATCAATCAGGATGCTAACTCCTGATTTTCAGGGTCAACCAAATCTACCAGGATGCTGTTATTGATCCTGCTTGCTTTCAGAAGCTTCCCTTGCGTGTCCAGCACCTTGGGCCCTTCTGGATGTGGTACGGGTAGCTTGTATGCCAGGCTTTGGTCTCACGGGCTAGCCTGCAAGTTGGTCAGGCGTTTTGAACTCGTTCGCTAGGTTTTGCGCCTAGATACCCGCCAGCACACCTGATCTGCGAGCTTCAACCTCTGGCTCACCTACTGGTGCGCCTGATGTGCCTGGCGTGCCCGCCCAGGGTGTGACATTCTCCCCCACCTGATTGCACAATGCCCTCATTATGTCTTCTGCATGGTACTACCTGATCTGATCCTCGAACTGCCATAAGTCATCTGCTAGTTCCCAATTTGCCTCACTATCTAGAAGTCCCTTCTAGCGCACCAAGTACTCTTGTCTTGGCTGATAGTTCTTCCGTCTCACCTCCCGATCGGCTATGATGCTGTGGACCTCCTTCTCATATGACGCCCTTGCTCCCAATGGCACACGTTTTGACTCTACCCATCCTGGATCTCCCTCATCCTCATGGAACGGCTTGAGCATGCTTACATGGAACACCGGGTGTACCCTCAGCTTGGGTGGCATATCTAGCTTGTAGGCAACCTTGCCTACCCTCTTGACTACTCGGAAAGATCGCTCATACCTCCAGACTAGGCCTTTGTGCAGCCCCCTATGGTGCACAATGGTATGCAGCTTCACCAACACCAAGTCTCCAACCTGAAACTGCACGTCTTGCCTATTCTGGTTTGCCCACTTCTTCGACCTCTTGGCCGCCTTGTGTAGACAAACTCTGGGCAAGTCAGTTTGCTCCTGCCATGCCTTGGCAAACTTGTATGCTGTTGGATTCAGCCCTGTATAACCTACAGCAATCGAACCAGGTGTTAGTGGTTGTTGCCCTATCACAACCTCAAATGGGCACCGGTTCGTTGCCTCGGTCCTTTGCAAGTTATAGGAAAACTATGCAATATCTAGCAACTTTGGCCAGTCCCTTTGTATGGCACTCACATAGTGCCTGAGGTAGACCTCCAATAGTCCATTCACTCGTTCTATCTGTCCATCGGTCTACGGATGCATGCTGGTGGAAAAGTTCAAGTCTGACCCCAACAGCTTGAACAACTTAGTCCAGAACCTGCCCGTGAAATGCCCGTCCCGATCACTAACAATGGTCCTCGGCACTCCCCAGTACTTAACCATGTTCTTTAGGAACAATCGAGCTGCCTCCTCGGCTAGGCACTCCTTGGTTGCTGGAATGAAGATTCCATACTTGGAAAACCTATCCACCACTACCATGATGCTTTCAAACCCTTCTGCTTTGGGTAGACCGCCTATAAAATCCAAAGAAACACTCTCTCATGGTCACTCTAGCACTGGCAATGGCTCTAAGAGATCGCCTGGTTTCTTGAGTTCCACCTTGTCCTGTTGGCACACAAGACAAGCCTTAACATAGGCCTCCACATCGTCCCTCATGTGCGGCCAGTAGTACCGGTCTTCGATCAACGCCAAGGAATGGCTCACTCTGTGGTGTCCAGCCTACCTTGAATCATGGCATTCTTTCAAAACTTCCTTGCGGAGCTTTTCGTGCTATGGCATAAACAGTCTACTTCCCCTGGTGTACAGCAAGCCATCCTGTAACCAAAATCGCCTAGTCTTACCTTGTTGGGCGTACTCCATCAAAGCCTTGGCTGTAGGATCATGCACAAGTCCCTCTTTGATGCACGACACCAGTGACCCCTCTGGTTGGCTAATGGCAGCAAGGTTAGCCTTTCTGCTCAGGGCATCTGCCACTAGGTTCTCCCACCCCAGCTTGTACTCTATCTGGAAATCAAATTTCGTAAGAAAATCTTGCCATCTCGCCTGCTTGGGGGATAGCTTCTTTTGCGTCTGGAAGTAGCTGGTCACCACATTGTCCATCCTAACCATAAACCATGGCCCCAACAGGTAATGGCACCATGTGCGCAAGTAGTGCACCACTGTAGTCATCTCTTTCTCTTGGATCGTGTACTTGCACTCAGTCTCGTTCAGCTTCTTGTTCTCGAACACAATTGGACGTCCCTCCTGCATCAACACGCCCCCTATGGCAAAGTCTGATGCATCCGTATGCACCTCATACGACTTGGCATGGTCTGGCAAGGCCAAGACTGGCTCCTCGATCACAGCCCGCTTCAACCTATCAAAGGCTTCTTGGCACCCTGTGCACCACTCCCATGCTTTCCCTTTCTCGAGCAAGTCAGTCAATGGCGTGGCTATTGCTGAGTGACCTTTGATGAAGTGCCTATAGTAGTTAACCAACCCAAGAAACGATCTCAACTCAGTGACCTTGGCTAGCGGTTGCCACTCCAGGATGGCATGTATCTTGCCTTCATCCATGCGTATCCTGCCACCTCCCACTATGTGGCCAAGGAACAGGATCTCCTGCTGGGTGAATGAGCACTTCTCCCTCTTGACAAATAGCTTGTGCACCCGTAACACCTCGAACACCTGTCTCAAGTGGTCTACATGCTCTCCCAAAGTTTGGCTGTAGATCACAATGTCATCCAAATAAACCACAACAAACCGATCAAGGAATGATTGAAGTACCTTGTTCATAGGGGTGCAGAATGTTGCTGGGGCGTTCGTGAGTCCGAAAGGCATCACTAACAACTTATACGAACCATACCGAGTGACACATGCTGTCTTTGGCTCATCTCCCTCCGCGATCCTGACTTGATAGTAGCTTGACCTCAAATCCATCTTGGTGAACCACCTTGCGCTCCCAAGTTGATCGAACAAGTCCGCAATGAGTGGGATGGGGTACTTGTTCTTGATGGTCAACTTGTTCAAGGCCCGATAGTCTATGCATAGCCGCAACGACCCATCATGCTTGCACTAAAATAGAACTGGTGCACCATAGGGTGCCTTCGATGGCCTGATGAAGCCAACATCAACTAACTCTTTGAGCTACTTCCTCAACTCCTCCAACTCTAGTGGAGACATTCGGTAAGGGCTCTAGCTGGTGGTTTGGCCTCGAACACTAGCTCGATCTTCTGGTCCACCTCTCTCTTAGGTGGTAGCTTGCTAGGTAGCTTTGCAGGCATCACATCACTAAAGGTTTTCAGCACCTTTAGCACCTCCAAGGGTGACTCGGTTTCTTTTTCCCTTGGCTCATCATATTTCAGGGCTGCCAAGAAGGTGTCTTCTTGTCTGCTTATCACCTTGGCAAATTGGATGGCTGACACCACTCGCGACCCAACTCCAGACCCTTTCTTCAATGGCATTAGGCATTGGCACCGCATCCAAGATGCAAACACAACCGGTAAAAGGCACAAGGAGGGCATTAATCCAAACAAGGAAATCCAACCTAATCACAAACTCATAGTCGTCAAGGTGTATTACCTCAATGGTCTCCTTGCCTTTCCAGTCTCCAAGCTACAACTCCACTCCCCACGCTACTCCAATGGCTAGAACTTCCTTGGAGTTCATCGTTTTGATGGTACTAGTCCTTTTCTGCACCTTTAGTCTAAGCTTTTGGGCTCTATCACCTGAAATAAAAAGATGTGAGGTACCTGTGTCCACCAGTGCACTCACCTTCTAACCCACAACCATCAGATCCACAAACATCAAGCCTTTTGGCTTGCGACTCCCCTTACTCTGGACAGCATTGAGCACCAATGACCTAAGCTTTGCTACTCTTGACTCTGGCTCCTCATCAGACTCCTTGTCTACAACAGCCAGCTTGCCCTTTTGCGGGTAATTGTGCGCTATGTGGCTCCCTCCACATAGGTAGCAGGCTAGTGGCTCTCGATCCTCTTTTGCTTTGCACTTGCTTGCTGGTGGCTTTCTCTCGCCATCTTTGGTTGAACTGTCTCGATCTCCATCTTTGGACTCTCGATCACGGTCCTTCCCCTTGGACTGCTTCTTTCAATCCCTATCATCCCTACCCTTACCCTTGGGCTTGGTAGACTCGAACTTGTTCAGAGGCTTGAACTCTATCAAGGCTTTGGCAGTAGTCATGGCGTTAGCCAAGTCATGAACTCCTCTCCTTTGTAGCTTATGCTTCACCCATGGCTTCAGCCCATCCATGAAAGCAAATAAGGCATCCTTCTCACCTAGATCTGAGATCTGTAGCATCAGTTCAGAGAATTTCTGGACATACTCCCTTATGTCCCCTTGCTAGCTCAGCCTGTGCAACTTTACTCGCGCCTCATCATCAGCATACTCCGGGTAAAATTGTTCTCTGAACTCCTTTTGGAACTCTATCTAGGTTCCAATCTTGACGCTCCCACGCCTGACATCATCACACTTGCACCTCTATCACAATAAGGCTACATCAGTGAGATACATAGTAGCGGTGCTTACCTTTATCGCCTCGTATTGCATGCCCATGGCTTGGAAGTACTGCTCCATACCCCAAAGGTAGTTATCTACTTCCTTGGCCACCCTAGTCCCCTTGAACTCCTTAGGTTTGGGGACATCCAATCTGGACTTGGACACTCCAGCAAACATGCCATTCCCAATGGTAGTCTTGCAAGCAACGAGCTCACTGGTAAGCTCCTTCATCCGTTGGCACATGGCCTCCATGCCATCGTGCAAGGTCAGCACTTCAGCCTCCAAGGTCTGATTCTTTTGGGTGAACACATCCAAGCCTTTGTTGAGAGCAGCTTGCAGCTCACTTTTGATCTCTTCCCCCATGGAGTCTAGCAATGGAATGTGAGTCTCTACCCCCTCAAGCTTTTCCCCTATGTCGCCCATGGTCACCTCCACCTTGGCCGGCCTACCGTCCATGGTAGACCAGATATCTCTAGAACTGGCTTTCCTCCCTCTTCCACGCCCATGCTCTTGGGCCTCTGGTTGTTGGTTAGCAGCGTCACTTTGGGATGCCATCTCCTCTAACCTGCACAACACAAACATGCAGAATCGAACAACACAAACATGCACAAGGATCACCTCTACCAATTTTGGGGACAAAACTCTTTCTAAAAAAGTTTTAAAAAATCTCGAACCGTAAAAAGTTTGAAAAATCGTGAAAAATAGAAAACTGGTCATCTTGCCATGAAACTTCACATGAAGGCTTAGGGGACCATTGTATGAATTTACAAGCCATAAAAATGGTATTGGCATGGCAGAAATATGAAGATGTGCTTGAACCCACCTACCACCCGTTCGATCCATGGCTTGCGCATCCTGCCTCTCCGGTCGGCTAAACGCCCGCACGCTCATTTCGTGGGTTGATTTAGGCATACAGAGTTCATCCCCAGCCTAAGCATACAGAGTTCAATCCCAGTCTAAGATCAGATCGGACAGAGGGTTGCGACAGCAGGATCGACAGCATGCAGGGGGACCAGGCCGATCCCCGACTTGCTGCCTCTATGACCGGCTGAGCACCCGCACGCCCATTTCATGGGTTGGCTTAGGCATATGGAGTTCATTCCTAGTTTAAGATTGGACCGGACCAAGGATTACGATAGCAGGATCAGCAGCACGCAGGGGAGGACCGGGCCTGTCCCCGGCTTCTGCTTTTCTGCCTCTCCAGCTGGTTGATCGCCGGCACGCTCGTTTCATGGGTTGGCTTAGGCATACGGAGTTCATTCCATGTCTAAGTATACGGAGTTCATTCCCAATCTAAGATCAGATCAGACCAAGGGTAGCAGCAGCAGGACCAGCAGTAGGATCGACAACGTGCAGAGGGAGAGGGCGCGCCAGGCACATCAGGCCCACCAACAGGTGAGCCAAAGGTTAAGGCCCATAGACCAGGCATGCTGGCGGGTATCTGTGCGCAAAGCCTAACAAATGAGTTCAGAACGCCCGCCCAACTTGCAGGCCAGCCCATGAGACCAAGGCCTGGCATAGAAGCTGCCCACACCACATCCAGAAGGGCCCAAGGTGCTGGACACGCAAGGGAAGCTTCTGGAAGCAGGCAGGATCAGCTAGAGCATCCTGGCAGATTTGGTTGACCCTGAAAATTAGGAGTTAGCATCCTGATTGATTGTAATCTGTATAATCCCATGATTTTAGCCTTTATTCTAGAAATATGCCACTAAGTTGTAGCTGGAGCCTCAACTATAAATAGAGGGCTGCTCCACCCTCATTTGTACACCATGAAACACTTCTGTTTCAATGAATACAAGAGCATTTCCAAAATTCTGTCTTCTTATCCTGTTTCACTTTAACTTGCGTAATCAGCCCTTCCCATTGTTCTAGTGCCCGCACGCTTGTCTTTTAGGCTGACTTACGCATAAAGGAGGAGATTCCAAGCCTAAGGCCACACGGTTTCTAAGTCTAAGGTCAGAGCCCGTGACATCCGCACGCTCATTTCGTGGGTTGGCTTAGGCATACGAAGTTCATTCCATGTCTAAGCCCCAGTCGGACTGAGGGTTGTGGCAGCCGGACCGGCAGTAGGATCGGCAGCACATAGAGGGGGATTGAGCTGATCCCCGGCTTACGTATTATGCCTTTCCGATCGGCCTCTCCAGCCGGCTGAGCGCTCGTACGCTCATTTCATGGGTTGACTTAGGCATACAGAGTTCATCCCTAGTCTAAGCATACGGAGTCAATTCCCAGTCCAAGATCAGACCAGACCGAGGGTTGCTGTAGTAGGATCAGCAGCACGTAGGAGGGATCGGGCCAATCCCTGGCTTGCACATTCTGCCTCTCCGACTGGTTGAGCACCCGCACACCCGTTTCGTGGGTTGGCTTAGGCATAGGGAGTTCATTCCATGTCTAAGCCCCAGTCAGATCGAGGGTTGTGGCAGCGGGACCGACAATACGCAGAGGGGGACCGGGCCGATTCTTGGCTTACGCATTATGCCACTTCAATCGGCTCAGTGCCCGTACGCTTGTTTCATGGGTTGACTTATGCATACGGAGTTCATTACCAGTCTAAGATCATACCAGACCGAGGGTTACGATAGCAGGATTGACAGCACGCAAGGGGGGACCGGGCCGATCCTCGACTTGCACATTCTGCCTCTCCTGCTGGCTGAGGGCCCGCACGCTCATTTCGTGGGTTAGCTTAGGTATACGGAGTTCATTCCATGGCTAAGCCCGAGTCAAACTGAGGGTTGTGGTAGTAGGATCGACAGCGGGATCGATAGCACACAAAGGGAGATCGGGCTGATCCCCGGCTTGCGCATTATGCCTTTCCGACCGGTTGAACACCCGCATGCTCATTTTGTGGGTTGACATAGGCATACGGAGTTCATACCTAGTCTAAGCATACAGATTTCATTCCCAGTCTAAGTTCAGACTGGACTGAGTGTTGCGACAGCAGGATCAACATCACGTAGGGGGGACCGGGCCGATCCCCGACTTGCACATTCTACCTCTCCGACCGGCTGAGTGCCCGCACGCTCGTTTCGTGCGTTTGCTTAGGCATACGAAGTTCATTCCATGTCTAAGATTTTAAGCCACGGTGCACATGCTGGGCTCAAGCATGTGCTGGTGCCGTATTTTTTTCGCCTGGGGCACCATCGACGGAGCATCGTCGAAGCATCGCCGGAGAGCCTAACTGGCGGCATTGGGGGTTCTGACGATTGTGGGGGCCAGGGGGTGTGCGCACATGATGTGCGATGGGTGCTGGTACTTGGCCCTTATATTGGCCCCCTATCCCTCATCAAACCTCGAGCCCTTAAAGAGCATTTGAGATTTTATAGGTTTGCTGCCAGTAGCCATTAAAGTGTCTGAAATGGGGACACTTTTTTCAAATGGTCACAAAATCTTCTCCACAGCGAGTTTTTAGCTGAATTATTTTGTGCTAGCCAACAAAAATACAAGGATCACCTCTACCAAATTTAGGGACAAAACTCTTACTAAAAAAATTTTCAAAAAATCCCGAACCGCAAAAAGTTTTGAAAATCGTAAAAAAAAGAAAACGGGTCGTCTTGCCACAAAACTTCACATGAAGGCTTAGGGGACCATTGTATGAATTTACAAGCCATAAAAATGGCATTGGCATGGCAGAATATGAAGATGTGCTTGAACCCACCTACCACCCGTTCGATCCCCGGCTTGCGCATCCTGCCTCTCTAGTCGACTGAGCGTCCGCATGCTCGTTTCATGGGTTGACTTAGGCAAACGGAGTTCATCCCCAGTCTAAGCATATGGAGTTCATTCCTAGTCTAAGATCAGATCCGACCGAGGGTTGCGGTAGTAGGATCAGCAGCACGTAGGGGGATCGAATCGATCCTCAACTTGCGCATTCTGCCTCTCCGGCTGGCTGAGCGCCCGCACGCCTGTTTCATGGGTTGGCTTGGGCATAGGGAGTTCATTCCATTTCTAAGCCCCAGCCGTACCGAGGGTTGTGGCAATAGGACTGGCAGCATGCAGAAGGGGATCGGGTCGATCCTCAACTTGTGCATTATGCCTCTTCGGTCGGCTCAATGCCCGAACGCTCATTTTGTTGGTTGACTTAGGCATACGGAGCTCATTCCCAGTCTAAGATCGGACCGGACCGAGTGTTGCGACAGTAGGATCGACAGCATGCAAGGGGGACCGGGTCGATCCCCGGCTTGCGCATTCTACCTTTCTAGTCGACTGAGCGCCCACACGCTCATTTCGTGGGTTGGCTTAGGCATACGGAGATCATTCCATGTCTAAGCCCCAGCCGGACCGAGGGTTATGGTAGCAGGACCGACAGCAGGATCGGCAGCACGTAGAGGGGGACCCAGTTGATCCCCAGTTTACGCATTATGCCTCTCCGACCGGCTGAGTGCCCGTACGCTCGTTTCGTGTGTTGACTTAGGCATACGGAGTTCATCCCCAATCTAAGCATACGGAGTTCATTCCCAGTCTAATATCGAATCAGATCGAGGGTTGCGACAACAAGATTGGTAGCACGTAGGGGGGATCGGGCCGATCCTCAGCTTGTGCATTCTGCCTCTCCAACCAGCTGAGCGCCCGCACGCTCATTTCGTGGGTTGACTTAGGCATAGGGACTTCATTCCATGCCTAAGCCCCAGCCAGATCGAGGGTTGTGGCAGCAGGACTGACAACATGCAGAGGGGGATCGGGTCGATCCCCGACTTGTGCATTATGCCTCTCCGACCGGCTCTGTGCCCGAACGCTCGTTTCGTGGGTTGACTTAGGCATACGTAGTTCATTCCCAATCTAAGATCGGACCGGATCGAGTGTTGCGGCAGCAGTATTGATAGCACGCAGGGGGGATCGAACCGATCCCCGACTTATGCATTCTGCCTCTCCGACCGACAGAGCGCCTGCACGCTCGTTTCATGGGTTGGCTTAGGCATACGAAGTTTATTCCAAGTCTAAGATCGGACCGGACTGAGGGTTATGGTAGCAGGACCAGCAGTAGGATCGGCAGCACGTAGGGGGGAATGGACCAATCCTCAGCTTGCGCATTCCACCTCTCCGGTCGGCTGAGTGCCCGCATGCTCATTTCATGGGTTGACTTAGGCATACGAAGTTCATCCCCAGTCTAAGCATACGGAGTTCATTCCCAGTCTAAGATCGGACCAGACCAAGGGTTACGGTAACAGGATCGATAGCACGCAAGGGGACCGAGCCGATTCTCGGCTTACGCATTATGCCTCTCCGACCGGCTGAGCGCCCGCACACCTGTTTCGTGGGTTGGCTTAGGCATAGGGAGTTCATTCCATGTCTAAGCCCTAGACAGACCGAAGGTTGTGGCAACGGGATCGACAGCACACAGAGAGGGACCGGGCTGATCCTCGACTTATGCATTATGCCTCTTCGGTTGGGTCAGCGCCCGTACGCTCGTTTCGTGGGTTCACTTAGGCATACGGAGTTCATTCCCAGTCTAAGATCAGATCGGACCGAGGGTTGCGGCAATAGGATCGACAGCACACAGGGGGGATCAGGCTGGTCCCTGGCTTGTGCATTCTGCCTCTCTGGCCGGTTGAGAGCCCGCATGCTCGTTTCGTGGGTTGGCTTAGGCATACAGAGTTCATTCCATGTCTAAGCATACAAAGTTCATTCCCTGTCTAAGATCAGATCGGACCGAGGTTTGTGGTAGCAGGACCTGTAGCTAGATCGGTAGCACGTATGAGGGGATCGGACCGATCCCTAGCTTGCGCTTTCTGCCTCTCTGGTTGGTTGACCACCTGTAAGCTCATTTTGTGGGTTGACTTAGGCATACGGAGTTCATCCCCAGTCTAAGCATACAAAGTTCATTCGCAATCTAAGATCAGACTGGACCAAGGGTTACGGCAGCAGGTTCGACAGCACGTAGGAGGGATCGGGCCGATCCCTAGCTTGCACATTTTGCATCTCCGACCGGCTGAGCGACCGTACGCCCGTTTCGTGGGTTGGCTTAGGCATACGGAGTTCATTCCTAGTCTAAGATCGGATCGGACCAAGGGTTACGGTAGCAGGATCAACAGCACCTAGGGGGGACCGGGTCGGTCCCTGACTTGTGCTTTCTGCCTCTCTGGCTGGTTGATCGCTCGCACGCTCGTTTCATGGGTTGGCTTAGGCATACAGAGTTCATTCCATGTCTAAGCATACGGAGTTCATTCCCAGTCTAAGATCAGATCGGATCGAGGGTTGCAGCAACAGGACCAACAGCAGGATCGACAACACGCAGAGGGGGATCAGGCTGATCCCCAGCTTGCGCATTCAGCCTCTCCAGCCGACTGAGCACCGCACGCTCGTTTCGTGGGTTGGCTTAGGCATACGGAGTTCATTCCATGTCTAAGCCCCAGCTAGACCAAGGGTTGTGATAGCGAGACCGGCAGCGAGATTGACAGCACGAAGAAGGGGACCGGGGCTGATCCCTGACTTGCGCATTATGCCTCTCCGATCGACTGAGTGCCCGCACGCTCATTTCGTGGGTTGAATTAGTCATACGGAGTTGATCCCCAGTCTAAGCATAAGGAGTTCATTCCCAGTCTAAGATCGGACCGAACCTAGGGTTGCGGCAGCAGGATCGACAACACATAGGGGGGACCAGGCCATCCTCGGCTTGCGCATTATGCCTCTCCGGTCGGCTAAGTGCCCGTACACCCGTTTCATGAGTTGGCTTAGGCATAGGTAGTTCATTCCATGTCTAAGCCCCAGTCGGACCGAGGGTTGTGGCAACAAGACTGGCAGCACGCAGAGGGGGATCGGGCCGATCCCCGGCTTGCGCATTATGCCTCTCCGGCCGGCTCAGCACCCGCACGCTCGTTTTGTGGGTTGACGTAGGCATACGGAGTTCATTCCCAGTCTAAGATCGGATCGGACCAAGGGTTACAGTAGTAGGATCGACAGCACGGAGGGGGGGACTGGGCCGGTCCCCAGCTTGCAGTTTCTGCCTCTCTGACCGGCGGATCACCCGCATGCTCGTTTCGTGGGTTGCCTTAAGCATACAGAGTTCATTCTATGTCTAAGCATACGGAGTTCATTCCCAGTCTAAGATCGAATCGGACTGAGGTTTAAGGTAGTAGGACCAGCAGTAGGATCGACAGCACACAGAAGGGGATCGAGCCAATCCCCAGCTTACACATTCTACCTTTTCGTCCGGCTAAGCACTCGCACGCTCGTTCCATGGGTTGGCTTAGGCATACAGAGTTCATTCCATGTCTAAACCCCAGCCCGACCGAGGGTTGTGACAGCAAGATCGATAACGGGATTGGCAGCACGCAGAGAGGGACCGGGTTGATCCTCGACTTACGCATTATGCCTTTCTGGCTGGCCTCTTCGACCGGCTGAGCGCCCGCACGCTCGTTTCATGGGTTGACTTAGGCATATAGAGTTCATCCCCAGTCTAAGCATACGGAGTTCATTCCTAGTCTAACATCAAACCGGATCGAGGGTTGTGACAGCAGGATCGACAGCACGTAGGGGCAACCGAGCCAATCCCCAGCTTACGCATTCTACCTCTCCGGCCGGTTGACTGCCTGCACGCTCGTTTCATGGGTTGGCTTAGGCATAGGGAGTTCATTCCATGTCTAAGCCCCAGTCAGACCGAGGGTTGTGGCAGCGGGACCGACAGCACGCAGAAGGGGACTGGGCCGATCCTCGGCTTGCGCATTATGCCTCTCCGATTGGCTCAGTGCCCGAACGCTCGTTTGGTGGGTTGACTTAGGCATACGGAGTTGATTCCCAGTCTAAGATCGGACCGGACCGAGGGTTGCAGCAGCAGGATCGACAGCACGTAAAGGGGATCAAGCCGGTCCCCGACTTACGCCTTCTGCCTCTTTGGTCAGCTGAACGCCCGCACGCTTATTCCCAGTCTAAATTTAGATCGAATCGAGGGTTGCGGTAGCAGGATCGGCAGCATGCAAAGGGGGACCAAGCCGATCCCCGGCTTGCACATTCTACCTCTCCTGTCGACCTCTCCGGCGGACTGAGCGCCCGCACGTTCGTTTCATGGGTTGACTTAGGCATATGGAGTTCATCCTCAGTCTAAGTATACGGAGTTCATTCCCAGTCTAAGATCTAACCGGACCGAGGGTTGTAGTAGCAGGATCGATAGCACGCAAGGGGGACCGAGCCGATCCTCGGCTCGTGCATTCTGCCTCTTTGACCGGCTGAGTGCCCGCATGCCCGTTCCATGGGTTGGCTTAGGGATAGGGAGTTCATTCCATGTCTAAGGCCCAGCCAGATGAGGGTTGTGGTAGCGAGACTGACAGAAGATAGAGGGGGACTGAGTCGATTCCCGGCTTGCACATTCTACCTCTCCGACTGGCTGAGCGCCTGCGCGCTCGTTCCGTGGGTTGCCTTAGGCGTACAAAGTTCATTCCATGTCTAAGCATACGGAGTTCATTCCCAGTCTAAGAGTTTGACCCACAATGCACATGCTGGGCTCGAGCATGTGCTGGTGCTGGTGCTGCATTTTTTTTGCCCGGGGCACCATCGCCATAGCATCACCGGAGCATCGTCGGAGAGCCTAACCGACGGTATTAGGGGTTCCGACGACTGGGGGGGCTGGGGGGTGTGCGCACATGATGTGCGATGGGTGGTGGTACTTGGCCCTAAATTGGCCCCCTATCCTTCATCAAACCTCAAGAACTCACACCCCTTTAAAGAGCATTTGAGATTTTATAGGATTGCTGCCAGTAGCCATTAAAGTGTCTGAAATAGGGACACTTTTTTCAAACGGTCACAAAATCTTCTACACTTTGAGTTTTTATCTGAATTGTTTTGTACATGCCAACAAAAATACAAGGATCACATCTACCAAATTTGGGGACAAAACTCTTTCTAAAAAAATTTTAGAAAATCCCTAACCATAAAAAGTTTCAAAAATCGTGAAAATAGAAAACGGGTCGTCTTGCCATGAAACTTCACATGAAGGCGTAGGGGACCATTGTATGAATTTACAAGCCATAAAAATGGCATTGGAATGGTAGAAATATGAAGATGTGCTTGAACCCACCTACCACCCGTTCGATCCCCGGCTTGCGCATCCTGCCTCTCTGGTCAGCTGAGCGTCCGCACGCTCGTTTCATGGGTTGACTTAGGCATACGGAGTTCATCCCTAGTCTAAGCATACGGAGTTCATTCCCAGTCTAAGATTGGATCGGACCGAGGGTTACGGTAGCAGGATCGGCAGCACACAGGGGGGACCGAGCCGATCCCCAGCATGCGCATTCTGCCTCTCCGACCGGTTGAGGCCCCACACGCCCGTTTCATGGGTTGGCTTAGGCATAGGGAGTTCATTCCATGTCCAAGCCCCAGTCGGACCAAGGGTTGTGGCAGCGGGATCGACAGCACGTAGAGGGGGATCAAGACGAGCCCCGGCTTGCGCATTATGACTCACCGGTCGGCCCAGCGCCCGCACGCTCATTTCGTGGGTTGACTTAGGCATACGAAGTTCATTCCTAGTCTAAGATCAGACCAGACTGAGGGTTGTGGTAGCAGGATCGATAGCACGCAGTGGGAGATCGGGTTGGTCCCTGGCCTGTGCATTCTGCCTCTTCGACCGACTAAGCGCCCGCATGCTCGTTTCATGGGTTGGCTTAGGCATACGGAGTTCATTCCATGGTTAAGCATACAGAGTTCATTCCTAGTCTAAGATCGGACCAGACCGAGGGTTGCGGTGGCAGGACCAATAGCAGGATCGGCAGCACACAGGGGGGGACTGAGCCGATCCTCGGCATACGCAGTCTACCTCCCAGGCTGGCTGAGCACCCACATGCTCATTTCATGGGTTGGCTTAGGCATACAAAGTTCATTCCATGTCTAAGCCCCAGCCGGATCGAGGGTTGTGGCAGCAGGACCGGCAACAAGATCAACAACACGCAGAGGGGGACTGGGCTGATCCCCAGCTTATGCTTTATGCCTTTCCGGTCGGTTGAGTACCCGTACACTCGTTTTGGGGGTTGACTTAGGCATACGGAGTTCATTCCCAGTCTAAGCATATGGAGTTCAGTCCCAATCTAAGATCGGACCAGACCGAGGGTTGCGGCAGCATGATCGACAGCACGCAAGGGGATCGAGCCGATCCCCAGCTTGCATATTCTACATCTCTGGCCGGCGGAATGCCCGCATGCCCGTTTCGTGGGTTAGCTTCGGCATAGGGAGCTCATTCCATGTCTAAGCTCCAGCCAGACCGAAGGTTGTGGCAGCGGGACTGACAGCAATCAGAGGGGGATCGAGCCGATCCTCGACTTGCGCATTATGCCTCTTCGACCGGCACAGCGCCCGAACTGTCGTTTCCTGGGTTGACTTAGGCAAACGGAGTTCATTCCCAGTCTAAGATCAGACCAGACCGAGGGTTACAGTAGCAGGATTGATAGCACGTAGGGGGGATCGGGTCAATCCCCGACTTGCGCATTCTGCCTCTCCGACCGGTTGAGCGCCCACACGCTCGTTCTGTGGGTTGGCTTAGGCCTACGGAGGTTATTCCATGTCTAAGCATATGGAGTTCATTCCCAGTCTAAAATTTTCAGCCACGGTGCACATGCTGGGCTCGAGCATGTGCTGGTGCCGTAGTTTTTTTGCCCGGGGCACCATCGTCAGAGCATCGCCGGAGAGCCTAACCGGCGGCATTGGGGGTTCCGGCGATTGGGGGGCCGGGGGGTGTGTGCACATGATGTGCGATGGGTGCTGGTAGTTGGCCCTTATATTGGCCCCCTATCCATCATCAAACCTTGAGAATTCACACCCCCTTAAAGAGTATTTGAGATTTTATAGGTTTGCTGCCAGTAGCCATTAAAGTGTCTGAAATAGGGATACTTTTTTCAAACGGTCACAAAATCTTCTCCACTTTGAGTTTTTAGCTGAATTTTTTTGTGCATGCCAACAAAAATACAAGGATCACCTCTACCAAATTTGGTGACAAACTCTTTCTAAAAAAATTTTAAAAAATCCCGAACCGTAAAAAGTTTCAACAATCATTAAAAATAGAAAATAGGTCGTCTTGCCATGAAACTTCACATGAAGGATTAGGGGACCATTGTATGAATTTACAAGCCATAAAAATGGCATTGGCACGACAAAAATATGAAGATGTGCTTGAACCCACCTACCACCCATTCGACGGCTTACGCATCCTGCCTTTCTGATCGGCTGAGCACTCGCACACTCGTTTCGCGGGTTGGCTTAGGCATAGGGAGGTCATTCCATGTCTAAGCCCCAGTCGGACCGAGGGTTGTGGCACGGGATCGGTAGCACGCAGAGGGGATCGGGCCGATCCTCGGCTTGCGCATTATGCCTCTCCAGCCGGCTTAGTGCCCGCATGCTCGTTTCGTGGGTTGACTTAGGCATACAGAGTTCATTCCCAGTCTAAGATTAGACCGGACAGAGGGTTGTGGTAGCAGGATCGATAGCACGCAGGGGGCACCGAGCCGATCCCCGGCTTGCACATTCTGCCTCTCCGATCGGCTAAGTGCTCGTACGCTCGTTTCGTGGGTTGGCTTAGGCATACAGAGTTCATTCCATGTCTAAGCCTACGAAGTTCATTCCCAGTCTAAGGTCAGACCGGATCGAGGGTTACAGTAGCAGGACCGCAGTAGGATCGACGGCACGTAGGGGGGATCGGGCTGATCCTCGGCTTGTGCATTTGTCTCTCCGGTCGGCTGAGTGCCCGCACGCTCATTATGTGGGTTGGCTTAGGCATACGGAGTTCATTCCATGTCTAAGCCCCAGCCGGACCGAGGGTTGTGGCAGCAGGACTGACAGTGGGATCGACAGCACGCAGAGAGGGATCGGGCTAATCCTCGACTTACGAATTATGCCTCTCTAGTCGGCTGAGCGCCCGTACGCTCGTTTCATGGGTTGACTTAGGCATACGGAGTTCATCCCCAGTCCAAGCATACGGAGTTCATTCCCAGTCTAAGATCGGATTGGACTGAGGGTTACGGCAGTAGGATCGGTAGCACGCAGGGGGGACCGGGCTAATCCTTAGCTTGCGCATTTTGCCTCTCTAGCCGACTAAGCACCCGCACGATCATTTCATGGGATGGCTTAGGCATAGGGAGTTCATTCCATGTCTAAGCCCCAGCCAGTCCGAGGGTTGTGGCAACGGGGCCTGTAGCACAGAGGGGGATCGGGCTGATCCCTGACTTGCGCATTATGCCTCTCCGGTCGGCTCAGCGCTCGCACGCTCGTTTCGTGGGTTGACTTAGGCATACGGAGTTCATTCCCAGTCTAAGATTGAATTAGACCCAAGGTTGCGGCAGCAGGATCGACAACACCAGGGGGGACCGGGTTGATCCTCGGCTTGCGCATTCTGCCTCTCCGACCGGCTGAGTTCCCGTACGCTCGTTTCGTGGGTTGTCTTAGGCATACGGAGTTCATTCCTTGTCTAAGCATACGGAGTTCATTCCCAATCTATGATTTTGACCCACGTACACATGCTGGGCTCAGGCATGTGCTAGTGCCGCATTGTTTTTGCCTGGGGCACCATCGCTGGAGCATCGTTGGAGAGCCTAACCGGTGGCATTGGGGGTTCCGACGATTGGGGGCGCCGGAGGTGTGCGCACATGATGTGCGATGGGTGCTGGTACTTGGCCCTTATATTGGCCGTCTATCCCTCATCAAACCTCGAGAACTCACACCCCCTTAAAGAGCATTTGAGATTTTATAGGTTTGCCGCCAGTAGCCATTAAAGTGTCTAAAATGGGGACACTTTTTTCAAACGGTCACAAAATCTTCTCCACTTCGAGTTTTTAGCTGAATTTTTTTGTGCATGCCAAAAAAAATAAAAGGATCACCTCTACCAAATTTGGGGACAAAACTCTTTCTATAAAAATTTTAAAAAATCCTGAACATTAAAAAGTTTCAAAAATCATGAAAAATAGAAAACGTGTCGTCTTGCCACGAAACTTCACATGAAGGCTTAGGGGACCATTGTATGAATTTACAAGCCATAAAAATGGCATTTCCATGGCAGAAATATGAAGATGTGCTTGAACCCAACTACCACCCATTCGATCCCCGGCTTGCGCATCCTGCCTATTTGGTTGGCTGAGTGCCCGCACGCTCATTTCATGGGTTAACTTAGGCATACGGAGTTCATTCCATGTCTAAGCATACAGAGTTCTTTCCCAGTCTAAGATCGGATCAGACCGAAGGTTGCGGCAGCAGGATCAGCAGCACGTAGGGGGGACTAGGCCGATCCCCGGCTTGCGCATTCTGCGTCTTCGGTCGACTGAGCGCCCGAATGCCTGTTTCGTGGTTGGCTTAGGCGTAGGGAGTTCATTCCATCTCTAATCTCCAACCGGATCTAGGGTTGTGGCAGCGGGACCGGCAGCATGCAGAGGGTGACTGGGCCGATTCCTGGCTTGCCCATTATGCCTTTTTGGCTGGCTCAGTGCCTGCACACTCGTTTAATGGGTTGACTTACGTATACGGAGTTCATTCCCAGTCTAAGATCGGATCAGACCGAGGGTTGTGGCAGTAGGATCGATAGCATGTAGGGGGGACCGGGTCGATCACTGGCTTAGGCATTCTGCCTCTCCGATCGGCTAAGCGCCCGCACACTCGTTTCATAGGTTGGCTTAGGCATACAGATTTCATTCCATGTCTAAGCATACAGAGTTCATTCACAGTCTAAGATCGATCCGGATCGAGGGTTGCGACAGCAGGATAGGCAGCAGGATCGGCATCACGCAGGAGGGGACCAGACCGATCCCCAGCTTGCACATTCTACCTCTCCGGCCGGCTGAGCACCCACATGCTCGTTTCGTGGGTTGGCTTAGGCATAAGGAGTTCATTCCATGTCCAAGCCCCAACTGGACCGAAGGTTGTGGCAGCGAGATTGGTAGCACGCAGCGGGGGATCGAGCTGATCCCCGACTTTCGCATTATGCCTCTCCGACCGACTGAGTGCCCACACGCTCATTTCGTTGGTTGACTTAGGCAAGCGGAGTTCATCCCCAGTCTAAGCATACAAAGTTCATTCTTAGTCTAAGATCAGACCGGACTAAGGGTTGCGGCAGCAGGATCGATAGCACGCAGGGGGATCAGGCCGATCCCTGGCATGCGCATTCTGCCTCTCCGACTGGCTAAGCGCCCGCACGCCCATTTCATGGGTTGGCTTAGGCATAGGTAGTTCATTCCATGTCTAAGCCCCAGTCGGACCGAGGGTTGTGGTAGTGTGACCGACAGCACGCAGCGAGGGATCGAGCTGATCCTCGACTTACGCATTATGCCTCTCCGGCCGGTTGAGCGCCCCGACGCTCGTTTCGTGGGTTGACTTAGGCATACGGAGTTTATCCCCAGTCTAAGCATACAAAGTTCATTCCCCGTCTAAGATCGAGCCAGATCGAGGGTTGCTACAGCAGGATCGGCAGCACCTAGGGGGGATCGGGTCGATACCCGGCTTACGCATTCTGCCTCTCCAACCGACTGAGCACCCGCACGCCCATTTCGTGGGTTGGCTTCGGCATAAGGAGTTCATTCCATGTCTAAGCCCCAGCCGGATCAAAGGTTATGGCAGCGGGACCGACAGCATGCAGTGGGGGATCGGGCTAATCCCCGACTTATGCATTATGCCTCTCTGGCTGGCTGAGCGCCCACACACTCATTTCGTGGGTTGACTTAGGCATACGGAGTTCATCCTCAGTCTAAGCATACGGAGTTCATTCCCAGTCTAAGATTGGACCAGATCGAGGGTTACAGTAGCAGGATCGACAACACGCTGGGGGGGACTAGGCCGATCCCCAGCTTTCGCATTCTGCCTCTCCGGTCGACTGAGCGCCCGTATGCCCATTTCGTGGGTTGGCTTAGGCATAGGGAGTTCATTTCATGTCTAAGCCCCAGTCAGATCGAGGGTTGTGGTAGCGGGACTGGCAGCACGTAGAGGGGGACTGGGCCGATCCTCGGCTTGTGCATTATGCCTATTCGACTGGCTTAACGCCCGCACGCTCGTTTTGTGGGTTGACTTATACATACGGAGTTCATTCCCAGTCTAAGATCAGACCAGACCGAGGGTTGCGATAGCAGGATCGACAGCACACAGAGGGGGATCGAACTGATCTTCGGCTTGTGCATTCTACCTCTCTGGCCGGCTAAGTGCCCGCACACTCGTTTCATGGGTTGGCTTAGGCATATGGAGTTCATTCCATGTCTAAGCATACGGAGTTCTTTCCCAGTCTTAGATTTTGAGCCACGGTGCACATGTTGGGCTCGGGCATGTGCTGGTGCCATATTTTTTTTGCCCGAGGCACCATTGTCGGAGCATCACTGGAGAGACTAACCGACGACGTTGGGGGTTCCGATGATTGGGGGGCCAAGGGGGTGTGCGCACATGATGTGCGATGGGTGCTGGTACTTGTGTCACGGGCTCCGACCTTAAACTTAGAAACCATGCGGCCTTTAGGCTTTGAATCTCCTCCTTTATGCCTAAGTCAGCCTAAAACACAAGCGTACGAGCACTAGAACAACGGGAAGGGCTGATTACACAAGTTAAAGAGAAACAGGATAAGAAGGCAGAATTCTGGAAATGCTCTTGTATTCACTGAAACGGAAGTGTTTGATGGTGTACAAATGAGGCAGGAACAACCCTCTATTTATAGTTGAGGCTCCAGCTTACACTTAATGGCAATATCCCTAGAATAAAGGCTAAAACCATGAGATTATATAGATTACAATCAATCAGGATGCTAACTCTTGATTTTCAGGATCAACCAAATCTACCAGGATGCTACTGCTGATCCTACTTGCTTCCAGAAGCTTCCCTTGCATGTCGAGCACCTTGGGCCCTTCTGGATGTGGTACGGGCAACTTGTATGCCAGGCCTTGGTCTCATGGGCTGGCCTGCAAGTTGGGCGGGCATTCTGAACTCTTTTGCTAGGCTTTGCGTGCAGATACCTGCCAGCACGCTTGGTCTGCGGGCCTCAACCTTTGGCTCGTCTGCCGGTGCACCTAATGTGCCTAGCACGCCTGCCCAGGGCATGATATTCTCCCCCACCAGATTACGCAATGCCCTCGTTGCATCTTCTGCATGGTACTGCCTGATCTGGTCCCCGAACTGCCATAAGTCATCTGCTGGTTCCCAGCTCGCCTCACTATCTGAAAGTCCCTTCCAATGCACCAAGTACTCTTGTCTTGGCTGATATTTCTTTCATCTCACCTTTCGGTCAGCTATGATGCTGTGGACCTCATTCTCATATGAGGCCCTTGCTCCCAATGGCACACACTTTGACTTTGCCCGTCATAGATCTCCCTCATTCTCATGGAATGGCTTGAGCATGCTCACATGGAACATCGGGTGTACCCTTGGCTTGGGTGGCATATCCAGCTTGTAGGCAACCTTGCCTACCCTCTTGACTACTCAGAAAGGTCCCTCATACCTTCAGACTAGGCCTTTGTGCAGCCCCCTATGGCGCACAATGGGATGCAGCTTCACCAACACCAAGTCTCCAACCTGGAACTGCACGTCCCACCTATTCTGGTCTGCCCACTTCTTTGACCTCTTGGCCGCCTTGTGTAGACAAACTCTGGCCAAGTCAGTTTGCTCCTGCCATGCCTTGGCAAACTTGTATACTGCTGGATTCAGCCCTGTATAACCTATAGCAATCGAACCGGGTGTTAGTGGTTGTTGCCCTGTCACAACCTCAAATGGGCTCTGGTTCGTTGCCTTGCTCATTTGCAAGTTGTAGGAAAACTATGCAATATCTAGTAGCTTTGGCCAGTCCCTTTATGTGGCACTCACATAGTGCCTGAGGTAGACCTCCAATAGTCTATTCACTCGTTCTGTCTGCCCATCGGTCTATGAATGCATGCTGGTGGAAAAGTTCAAGTCTAACCCCGATAGCTTGAACAACTCAGTCCAGAACTTGCCCCTGAAACGCCCATCCCGATCACTAACAATGGTCCTCAGCACTCCCCAATACTTAACCATGTTCTTCAGGAACAATCGAGCTGCCTCCTCGGTTGGGCACTCCTTGGTTGCTGGAATGAAGATTCCATACTTGGAAAACATGTCCACCTCTACCATGATGCTTCCAAACCCTTCTACTTTGGGTAGACCGACTATAAAGTCCAGAGAAACACTCTCCCATGGTCGCTCTGGCACTGGCAATGGCTCCAAGAGACCGCCTGGTTTCTTGAGCTCCACCTTGTCCTGTTGGCACACAAGACAAGTCTTCACATATGCCTCCACATAGTCCTTCATGTACGGCTAGTAGTACCGATCCTTGATCAGCGCCAAGGTACGACTCACTTCGGGGTGTCCAGCCCACCTTGAATCATGGCATTCTTGCAAAACTTCCTTGCAAAGCTTCTCGTGCTGCGACACAAATAATCTACTGCCCCTGGTGTACAGCAAGCCATCCTGCAACCAAAATCACCTAGTCTTACCTTGCTGGGCATACTCCATCAAAGCCTTGGCTGTAGGATCATGCGCAAGTCCCTTCTTGATGTGTGGCACCAGTGACCCCTCTGGTTGGCTAATGGTAGCAAGGTTAGCCTTCCTGCTCAGGGCGTCTGCCACTAGGTTCGCCCGTCCCAGCTTGTACTCCATCTGGAAATCAAATTCCGTAAGAAAATCTTACCATCTCGCCTGCTTGGGGGATAGCTTCTTTTACGTTTAGAAGTAGCTGGTCACCACATTGTCCATCTTAACCATGAACCTCGACCCTATCAGGTAATGGCACCAAGTGCACAAGTAGTGCACCACCGCGTCATCTTTTTCTCTTGGACCATGTACTTGCGCTCAATCTCGTTCAGCTTTTTGTTCTCGAACGCAACTGGACATCCCTCCTGCATCAACACGCCCCATATGGCAAAGTCTGATGCATCCGTATGCACCTCATATGGCTTGGCATGGTCTGGCAAGGCCAAGACTAGCTCCTCGATCACAGCCCACTTCAACCTGTCAAAGGTTTCCTGACACCCTGCGTTCCACTCCCATGCTTTCCCTTTCTTTAGCAAGTCAGTCAATGGCGTGGTTATTGCTGAATGACCTTTGATGAAGCGCCTGTAGTAGTTGGCCAACCCAAGGAACGATCTCAACTCAGTGACCTTAGCCGGCGGTTGCCACTCCAGGATGGCATGTATATTGCCTTCATCCATGCATATCCTACCACCTCCCATTATGTGGCCAAGGAACGGGATCTCCTGCTGGGCAAATGAGCACTTCTCCCTATTAAAAAATAGCTTGTCCACCCACAACACCTCGAACACCTGTTTCAAGTGGTCTACATGCTCTCCCAAAGTCTGGCTATAGATCACAATGTCATCCAAATAAACCATAACAAACCGATCAAGGAATGACTGAAGTACCTTGTTCATAAGGGTGCAGAATGTTGTTGGGGCATTCGTGAGTCCAAAAGGCATCACCAAGAACTCATACAAACCATACTGAGTGACACATGCTGTCTTTGGCTCATCTCCCTCCGCGATCCTGACTTGATAGTAGCCTGACCTGAAATCTAGCTTGGTGAACCACCTTGCGCTCCCAAGTTGATCGAACAAGTCTGCAATGAGTGGGATGGGGTACTTGTTCTTGATGGTCAGCTTGTTCAAAGCCCGATAGTCTATGCACAGTCACAACGACCCATCATGCTTGTGCTGAAATAGAATCGGTGCACCATAGGGTGCCTTCGATGGCCTGATGAAGCCAGCATCAATAAACTCTTTGAGCTGTTTCCTCAACTCCTCCAACTCTAGTGGAGACATTCAGTAAGGGGCTCTAGCTGGTGGCTTGGCCTCGGACACCTGCTCGATCTTGTGGTCCACCTCCCTCTTAGGTGGTAGCTTGCTAGGTAGCTTTACGGGCATCACATCACTAAAGTTCTTTAGCACCTCCAAGGGTAACTCGATCTCTTTCTCCCTTGGCTCATCATATTTCAGGGCTGCCAAGAAGGTGTCTTCTTGTCTGCTTACCGCTTTGGCAAATTGGATGGCTGACACCACCCGTGACCCAACTCCAGACCCTCTCTTCAATGGCACTAGGCATTGGCACCGTGCATCCAAGATGCAAACACAATCAGCAAAAGGCACAAGGAATGCGTTAATCTGAACAAGGAAATCCAACCCAATCACAAACTCATAGTCGTCAAGGGGTATTACCTCAATGGTCTCCTTACCTTTCCAGTCTCCAAGCTACAACTCCACTCCTCGCGCTACTCCAATGGCTGGAACTTCATTGGAGTTCATCGTTTTGATGGTACCAATCCCTTTCTGCACCTTTAGTTCGAGCTTCCGGGCTCTATCCCCTTAAATAAAAAGATGTGAGGCACCTGTGTCCACCAGTGCACTCACCTTCTGACCCACAACCATCAAATCCATAAACATCAAGCCCTTTGGCTTACGACTCCCCTTACTATGGATAGCATTGAGCACCAACGACCCAAGCTTTGCTGCCCCTGACTCTGGCTCCTCGTCAGACTCTTTGTCTATAGCAGCTATCTTGCCCTTCTGTAGGTAATTACGCGCTATGTGGCTCCCTCCACATAGGTAGCATGCTAGTGGCTCTCGGTCCCCCTTTGCTTTCCACTTGCTTGCTGGTGGCTTCCTCTCGCCATCTTTGGTTGAACGGTCTCGATCTCCATCCTTGCACTCTCGGTCACGGTCCTTCCCCTTGGACTGCTTCTTTCGGTCCCTATCGTCCTTGCCCTTACCCTTGGGCTTGGTAAACTTGAACTTGTTCAGAGGCTTGAACTCTATCAAGGCCTCGGCAGTAGTCATGGCTTTAGCCAAGTCATGAACTCCTCTCCTTTGTAGCTCATGCTTCACCCACGGCTTCAGACCATCCATGAAAGTAAATAAGGCATCCTTATCACCTAGATCCGAGATCTGTAGCATCAGTTCAGAGAATTTTTGGACATACTCCCTTATGTCCCCTTGTTGGCTTAGCCTGCACAACTTTGCCTGTGCCTCATCATCGGCATACTCCGGGTAAAATTATTCTCTGAACTCCTTTTGGAACTCTGCCCAGGTTCCAATCTTGGCGCTTCCACGCCTGACATCATCACACCTGTGCCTCTACCATAATAAGGCTACATCAGTGAGATACATAGTAGCGGTGCTTACCTTTATCGCCTCATCTTGCATGCCCATAGCCTGGAAATACTGCTCTATAACCCAAAGGTAGTTATCTACTTCCTTGGCCACCCTAGTCCCCTTGAACTCCCTAGGCTTAGGGACATCCAATCTGGACTTGGACACTCCAGCAAACAGGCCATTCCTAATGGCAGTCTTGCAAGCAATGAGCTCACTGGTAAGCTCCTCCATCCGCTCAGACATGGCCTCCATGCCATCGTGCAAGGTCAGCATTTTAGCCTCCAAGGTCTGATTCTTTTGGGTGAACACATCCAAGCTTTTGTTGAGAGCAGCTTGCAGCTCACTTTGGATCTCCTCCCTCATGGAGTCTAGCGATGCAATGTGAGTCTCTACCCCCTCAAGCTTCTCCCCCATGTTGCCTATGGTCACCTCCACCTTGGCCAGCCTATCATCCATGGTAGACCAGATATCTCTAGAATTGGCTTTTCTCCCTCTTCCACACCCATGCTCCTGGGCCTCTGGTTGTTGGTTAGCAGCGTCACTTTGGGATGCCATCTTCTTTAACCTGCACAACACAAACAAGTAGAATCGAACTTGCTCTGATACCAACTATCATGGGCTCTGACCTTAGACTCAGAAACCGTGTGGCCTTAGGTTTGGAATCTCCTCCTTTTTGCCTAAGTCAGCCTAAAACACAAGTGTACGGGCACTAGAACAATAGGAAGGGCTGATTACGCAAGTTAAAGAGAAACAGGATAAGAAGGTAGAATTCTGGAAATGCTCTTGTATTCACTGAAACAGAAGTGTTTGATGGTATACAAATGAGGGAAGAGTAGCCCTCTATTTATAGTTGAGGCTCCAACTTACACTTAATGGCAATATCCCTAGAATAAAGGCTAAAATCATGGGATTATACAGATTACAATCAATCAGGATGCTAACTCCTGATTTTCAAGGTCAACCAAATCTACTAGGATGCTACTGCTGATCCTGCTTGCTTTCAGAAGCTTCCCTTGTGTGTCCAGCACCTTGGGCCCTTCTGGATGTGGTGCGGGCAGCTTGTATGCCAGGCCTTGGTCTCACGAGCTGGCCGGCCAGTTGGGCAGATGTTCTAAACTCGTTTGCTAGGCTTTGCGCGTAGATAGCCGCCAGCATGCCTGGTCTACGGGCCTCAACCTCTGGCTCACCTGCTGGTGCGCCTGATGTGCCTGGCGTGCCCCTCCCAAGGCATGACAATTGGCCCTTATATTGGCCCCCTATCCCTCATCAAACCTCAAGAACTCACACCCCCTTAAAGAGCATTTGAGATTTTATAGGTTTGCTGTCAGTAGCCATTAAAGTGTCTGAAATGGGGACACTTTTTTCAAACATTCACAAAATCTTCTCCACTTCGATTTTTTAGCTGAATTTTTTTGTGCATGCCAACAGAAATACAAGGATCACCTTTACCAAATTTGGGGACAAAACTCTTTCTAAAACAATTTTAAAAAATCTCGAACTGTAAAATGTTTTGAAAATCGTGAAAAATAGAAAACGAGTCGTCTTGCCATGAAACTTCACATGAAGGCTTAGGGGACCATTGTATGAATTTACAAGCCATAAAAATGGCATTGGCATGGCAGAAATATGACGATGTGCTTGAACCCACCTACCACCCATTCGATCCTCGGCTTACGCATCCTGCCTCTCTGGTCGGCTGAGAGCCGCACACTCGTTTCGTGGGTTGACTTAGGTATACAGAGTTCATCCCCAGTCTAAGCATACGGAGTTCATTCCCAGTCTAAGATCGGATTGGACCGAGGGTTGCGACAGTAGGATCAACAACACGCAGGGGTGACTGAGCCAATCCCTGGCTTGCGCATTCTACCTCTCCGACTGACTGAGCACCCGCACGCCCGTTTCGTGGGTTGGCTTAGGCATAGGGAGTTTATTTCATGTCTAAGCCCCAACCGGACCGAAGGTTGTGGCAGTGGGACCGGCAGCACGCAGAGGGGGACTGGGCCGATCCCTGGCTTGTGCATTATGCCTCTCCGACCGACTCAGCACCTGCACGCAAGTTTCATGGGTTGACTTAGGCATACGAAGTTCATTCCCAGTCTAAGATCAGACCGGACCGAGGGTTGTGATAGCAGGATCGATAGCACGCTGACTGCCTGCACGCTCATTTCGTGGGTTGGTTTAGGCATACGGAGTTCATTCCATGTCTAAGCATATGGAGTTCATTCCCAGTCTAAGAGTTTGAGCCACAGTGCACATGCTGGGCTCGAGCATGTGTTAGTGCCACATTTTTTTCGCTCGGGGCACCATCACCGGAGCATCGTCGGAGAGCCTAATCCTTATCATGATGTGCAATGGCTGCTAGTACGTGGCCCTTATATTGGCCCCCTATCGCTCATCAATTGTCGAGAACTCACACCCCCTTAAAGAGCATTTGAGATTTTATAGGTTTGCTGCCTGTAGCCATTAAAGTGTCCGGAATGGGGACATTTTTTTCAAACGATCACAAAATCTTCTCCACTTTGAGTTTTTAGCTGAATTGTTTTATGCGTGCAACAAAAATACAAGGATCACCTCTACCAAATTTGGGGACAAAACTCTTTCTAAAAAAATTTAAAAAAATCTTGAACCGCAAAAAGTTTTGAAAATTGTGAAAAATAGAAAACGGGCCGTCTTGCCACGACACTTCACATGAAGGCTTAAGCAACCATTGTTTGAATTTACAAGCCATAAAAATGGCATTGGCATGGCAGAAATATGAAGATGTGCTTGAACCCACCTACCACCCGTTCGATCCCCGGCTTACGCATCTTGCCTCTCTGGTCGGCTGAGCGCCCGCACACTCGTTTCGTGGGTTGACTTAGGCATACGGAGTTCATCCCCAGTCTAAGCATACAGAGTTCATTCCCAGTGTAAGATCGGACTAGACCGAGGGTTACAGCAGTAGGATCGGCAGCACGAAGGGGTATCGGGCTGATCCTTGGCTTGCGCATTCTGCCTCCTCGATCGGCTGAGCGCCCGTATGCCCATTTCGTGGGTTGCCTAGGCATAGGGAGTTCATTCCATGTCTAAGCCCTGGTCGGACCGAGGATTGGGGTAGCGGGACCGACAGCACGTAGAGGGGGACCGGGTCGATCCCCGGCTTGCACATTATGCCTCTCCGATTGGCTCAGTGCCCGTACACTCGTTTCGTGGGTTGACTTAGGCATATGGAGTTCATTCCCAATCTAAGATCGGACCGGACCAAGGGTTGCGCAGTAGGATCGACAGCATGCAGGGGGGACCAGGTCGATCTCGAACTTACGCATTCTACCTCTCTGACCGGTGGAGTGCCCACACACTCGTTTCATGGGTTGGCTTAGGCATACGGAGTTTATTCCATCTCTAAGCATACGAAGTTCATTCCTAGTCTAAGATCGGATCATATCGAGGGTTGCGACAGTAGGACCAGTAGCAGGATCGACAGCACGTAGGGGGGATCGGGCCGATCCCTGGCTTGTGCATTCTGCCTCTCCAACCGGCTGAGCGCCCGTACACCCGTTTCGTGGGTTGGCTTAGGCATAGGGAGTTCATTCCATGTCTAAGCCCCAGCCGAACAGAGGGTTGTGGCAGTGGGACCGATAGCTCGCAGAGGGGGACTGGGCCAATCCCTGGCTTGCGCATTATACCTCTTCGGCCGGCTCAGTGCCCGCACGCTCATTTCGTGGGTTGACTTATGCATACGGAGTTCATTCTCAGCCTAAGATCGAATCAAACCAAGGGTTGCATTAGCAGGATCAACAGCACATAGGGGGGACCGGGCCGATCCCTAGCTTGTGCATTCTGCCTCTTCGGTCGGCGGAGTGCCAGCATGCTCCTTTCGTGGGTTGGCTTAGGCATATGAAGTTCATTCCATGTCTAAGAATACGGAGTTCATTCCCAGTCTAAGATTTTGAGCCACGATGCACATGCTGGGCTCGAGCATGTGCTGGTGCCGCATTTTTTTCGCCTGGGGCACCATCGTCGGAGCATCGCTGGAGAGCCTAACCGGCGACATTGAGGGTTCCGACGATTGGGGGGACTGGGGGGGTGTGCACACATGATGTGCGATGGGTGCTGGTACTTGGCCCTTATATTGGCCGCCTATCCCTCATAAAACCTCAAGAACTCACACCCCCTTAAAGAGCATTTGAGATTTTATAGGTTTGCTGCCAATAGCCATTAATGTGTTGAAATGGGGACACTTTTTTCAAACGGTCACAAAATCTTCTCCACTTTGAGTTTTTAGCTGAATTTTTTTGTGCATGCCAACAAAAATACAAGGATCACCTCTACCAAATTTGGGGACAAAACTCTTTCTAAAAAAGTTTAAAAAATCTCAAACCGTAAAAAGTTTCAAAAAACATGAAAAATAGAAAATGGGTCATCTTGCCACGAAACTTCACATGAAGGCTTAGGGGACCGTTGTATGAATTTACAAGCCATAAAAATGGCATTGGCATGGCAGAAATATAAATATGTGCTTGAATACCACCCGTTCGATACCCGGCTTACGTATCCTATCTCTCTGGTCAACTGAGCACCCGCACGCTCGTTTCGTGGGTTGACTTAGGCATATAGAGTTCATCTCCAGTCTAAGTATACGGAGTTGTGTAAGATCGGACCGGATCGAGGGTTGCGGCAGCAGGATCGACAGCTCGCAAGGGGGGACCGGGTTGATCCCTGGCTTGCACATTCTGCCTCTCCGATCGGTTGAGCCTCCGCACGCCCATTTCATGAGTTGGCTTAGACATAGGGAGTTCATTCCATGTCTATGCCCCAACCGGACTGAGGGTTGTGGCAGTGGGACCGACAGTATGCAGAGGGGGACTGGGCCGATCCACAGCTTGCGCATTCTACCTCTCTGGTCAGTCGAGCGCCCGCACGCCCGTTTCATGCATTGGCTTAGGCATAGGGAGTTCATTCCATGTCTAAGCCCCAGCCGGACCAAGGGTTGTGGCAGCGGGACCAGCAACACGCAGAGGGGGATCGGGCCGATCCCCGGCTTGCGCATTTTGCCTCTCCGGCTGGCTGAGCGCTCGCACGCTTGTTTCGTGGGTTGGCTTAGGCATACGGAGTTCATTCCCAGTCTAAGAGTTTGAGCCACGGTGCACATGCTGGGCTCGGGCATGTGCTGGTGCCACATTTTTTTCGCTCAGGGCACCATCGTCGAAGCGTCGCCGAAGAGCCTAATCGGTGGCATTGGAGGTTTTGACGATTGGGGGCCCGGGGGGGTGTGCGCACATGATGTGCGATTGGTGCTAGTACTTGGCCCTTATATTAGCCCACTATCCCTCATCAAACCTCGAGAACTCACACCCCCTTAAAGAGCATTTGAGATTTTATAGGTTTGCTACCAATAGCCATTAAAGTATCTGAATGGGGACACTTTTTTCAAATGGTCACAAAATCTTCTCCACTTCGAGTTTTTAGCTGAATTTTTTTATGCATGCCAACAAAAATACAAGGATCACCTCTACCAAATTTGGGGACAAAAATCTTTCTAAAAAAATTTAAAAAATCCCGAACCGTAAAAAGTTTCAAAAATCATGAAAAATAGAAAACGGGTCATCTTGCCACGAAACTTCACATGAAGGCTTAGGGGACCGTTGTATGAATTTACAAGCCATAAAAATGGCATTGGCATGGCAGAAATATGAATATGTGCTTGAATACCACCCGTTCGATCCTCGGCTTACGCATCCTGCCTCTCTGGTCAGCTAAGTGCCCGCACGCTCGTTTCGTGGGTTGACTTAGGCATATGGAGTTCATCACCAGTCTAACCATACGGAGTTCATTCCCATTCTAAGATCAGACCGGATCGATGGTTGCAGAAGCAGGATCGACAGCACGTAGGGGGGACCGGGCTGATCCCTGGCTTGCGTATTCTACCTCTCCGACCAGCTAAGCATCCGCACGCTCGTTTCATGGGTTGGCTTAGACATAGGGAGTTCATTCCATGTCTACGCCCTAGGCAAACCGAGGGTTGTGGCAGCGGAACCGACAGGACGCAGAGGGGGACCGGGCCGATCCCTGGCTTGCACATTCTGCCTCTCTGATCGGTTGAGTGCCCGCATGCCTGTTTCATGCATTGGCCTAGGCATAGGGAGTTCATTCCATGTATAAGCCCCAGTCAGACCGAGGGTTGTGGCAGCGGGACCAGCAACACGTAGTGGGGGATCAGGTCGATCCTTGACTTGCGTATTTTGCCTCTCTGGTCGGCTGAGCGCCCGTACGCTTGTTTCATGGGTTGGCTTAGGCATACAGAGTTCATTCCCAGTCTAAGAGTTTGAGCCATGGTGCACATGCTGGGCTCGGGCATGTGCTGGTGCCACATTTTTTTCGCTCGGGGCACCATCGTCGGAGCGTCGTCGAAGAGCCTAACCGGTGGCATTGGGGGTTTCAACGATTAGGGGGGCCGGGGGGGTGTGCCCACATGATGTGCGATGGGTGCTGGTACTTGGCCCTTATATTAGCCCCCTATCCCTCATCAAACCTTGAGAACTCACACCCCCTTAAAGAGCATTTGAGATTTTATAGGTTTGCTACCAATAGCCATTAAAGTATCTAAAATGGGGACACTTTTTTCAAATGGTCACCAAATCTTCTCCACTTCGAGTTTTTAGCTGAATTTTTTTGTGCATGCCAACAAAAATACAAGGATCACCTCTACCAAATTTGGGGACAAAACTCTTTTTAAAAAAATTTAAAAAATCTCGAACCGTAAAAAGTTTCAAAAATCATGAAAAATAGAAAACGGGTCATCTTGCCACGAAACTTCACATGAAGGCTTAGGGGACCGTTGTATGAATTTACAAGCCATAAAAATGGCATTGGCATGGCAGAAATATGAATATGTGCTTGAATACCACCCGTTCGATCCTCGGCTTATGCATCCTGCCTCTCTGGTCAGCTGAGCGCCCGCACGCTCATTTCGTGGGTTGACTTAGGCATACGGAGTTCATCTCCAGTCTAAGCATACGGAGTTCATTCCCATTCTAAGATCAGACCAGATCGAGGGTTGCGGTAGCAGGATCAACAGCACGCAGGGGGGACCGGGCTGATCCCTGGCTTGTGCATTTTGCCTCTCCGGTCGGCTGAGCATCCACACGCCTGTTTCATGGGTTGGTTTAGACATAGGGGGTTCATTCCATGTCTACGCCCCAGCCAGACCGAGGGTTGTGGCAGTGGAACCGAAAGCACGCAGAGCGGGACCGGGCTGATCCTCGGCTTGTGTATTCTGCCTCTTCGGTAGGTTGAGTGCCCGCACGTCTGTTTCATGCATTGGCTTAGGCATAGGGAGTTCATTCCAAGTCTAAGCCCCAGCTAGACCGAGGGTTGTGGCAGCGGGACCAGCAACACGTAGTGGGGGATCGGGTCGATCCTCGGCTTGCGCATTTTGCCTCTCCGGTCGGCTGAGCGCCTGCACGCTTGTTTCGTGGGTTGGCTTAGGCATACAGAGTTCATTCCCAGTCTAAGAGTTTGAGCCATGGTGCACATGTTGGGCTCGGGCATGTGCTGGTGCCACATTTTTTTCGCTCGGGGCACCATCGTCGGAGCGTCGTCGAAGAGCCTAACCGGTGGCATTGGGGGTTTCGACGATTGGGGGAGCCGGGGGGTGTGCCCACATGATGTGCGATGGGTGCTGGTACTTGGCCCTTATATTAGCCCCCTATCCCTCATCAAACCTCGAGAACTCACACACCCTTAAAGAGCATTTGAGATTTTATAGGTTTGCTACCAATAGCCATTTAAGTATCTGAAATGGGGACACTTTTTTCAAATGGTCACAAAATCTTCTCCACTTCGAGTTTTTAGCTGAATTTTTTTGTGCATGCCAACAAAAATACAAGGATCACCTCTACCAAATTTGGGGACAAAACTCTTTCTAAAAAATTTTTATAAAATCTCGAACCGTAAAAAGTTTCAAAAATCATGAAAAATAGAGAACGGGTCATCTTGCCACGAAACTTCACATGAAGGCGTAGGGGACCATTGTATGAATTTACAAGCCATAAAAATGGCATTGGCATGGCAGAAATATGAAGATGTGCTTGAACCCACCTACCACCTGTTTGACCCTCGGCTTACGCATCTTGCCTCTCTAGTCGGCTGAGCGTCCGCAAGGTCGTTTAGTGGGTTAACTTAGGCATACGAAGTTCATTCCCAGTCTAAGCATATGGAGTTCATTCCCAGCCTAAGATCAGACCAGACTGAGGGTTGCGGCAGCAGGATCGGTAGCACGCAGGGGGGATCGGGTCGATCCCCGGCTTGCGCATTCTGCCTCTCCGGTTGGCTGAGCACCCATACGCCCGTTTCGTGGGTTGGCTTAGGCATAGGGAGTACATTCCATGTCTAAGCCCCAGTCAGGCTAAGGGTTGTGGCAGCGGGACCGGCAGCACGCAGTGGCGGATCGCATCGATCCCCAGCTTGCGCATTATGCCTCTCCGGCCTGCTCAGCGCCCGCACACTCGTTTCGTGGGTTGACTTAGGCATGCAGAGTTCATTCCCAGTGTAAGATTGAACCAGATCGAGGGTTGCGGTAGCAGGATTGGTAGCATGCAAGGGGGACTGGGCCGATCCCCGGCTTGCACATTCTGCCTCTCCGGTAGGCTGAGCACCCGCACACCCGTTTCGTGGGTTGGCTTAGGCATAGGGAGTTCATTCCATGTCTAAGCCCCAGCCGGATCGAGGGTTTTGGCAGCGGTTTCGACAGCACACAGAGGGGGAATGGGTCGATCCTCGGCTTGCACATTCTGCCTCTCTAGTCGGCTGAGCGCCTGAACGCTCGTTTCGTGGGTTGGCTTAGGCATACGGAGTTTATTCCATGACTAAGCATACGGAGTTCATTCCCAGTCTAAGAGTTTGAGCCATGATGCACAAGCTGGGCTTGGCATGTGCTGGTGCCGCATTTTTTTCTCCTGGGGCACCATCGCCGGAGCATCGCCAGAGAGCCTAATCGGTGGCATTGGGGGTTTTGATGATTGGGGGGGCCGGGGGGTGTGCACACATGATCTGCGATAGGTCCTGGTACTTGGCTCTTATATTGGCCCCCTATCCATCATCAAACCTCGAGAACTCACACCCCCTTAATGAGCGTTTGAGATTTTATAGGTTTGCTGCCAGTAGCCATTAAAGTGTCTGAAATTGGGACACTTTTTTCAAACGGTCACAAAATCTTATCCACTTCGAGTTTTTAGCTGAATTTTTTTGTGCATGCCAAAAAAAATACAAGGATCACCTCTACCAAATTTGGGGACAAAACGCTTTCTAAAAATTTTTTCAAAAATCCAGAACCGCAAAAAGTTTTGGAAATTGTGAAAAATAGAAAACAGGTCGTCTTGCCAAGAAACTTCACATGAAGGCGTAGGGGACCATTGTATGAATTTACAAGCCATAAAAATGGCATTGGTATGGCAGAAATATGAAGATGTGCTTGAACCCACCTACCACCCGTTCGATCCCCAGCTTGCGCATCCTACCTCTCTGGTCGGCTAAGCGTCCGCACGCTCATTTCATGGGTTCGCTTAGGCATACGGAGTTCATCCCTAGTCTAAGAGTACAGAGTTCATTCTGAGTCTAAGATTGGACCGAATCGAGGGTTACGGTAGTAGGATCGATAGCACGTAGGGGGGATCGGGCCGATCCTCGGCTTGCGCATTCTGCCTCTCCAGCCGGCTGAGCGCCCATAAACTCGTTTCGTGGGTTGACTTAGGCATGCGGAGTTCATTTCCAGTCTAAGATTGGATTGGACCGAGGGTTGCGACAGTAGGATCGACAGCACGCAGGGGGGATGGGGCTGGTCCTTGGCTTGCGCATTCTGCCTCTCTGGCCGGCTGAGCTCCTGTACGCTCATTTAATAGGTTGGCTTAGGCATACGAAGTTCATTCCATGTCTAAGCATATGGAGTTCATTCCCAATCTAAGATCGGACCGAATCGAGGGTTGCGGCAGCAGGACCAGCAGTAGGATCGGCCGCACGTAGGGAGGAATTGGGTCGATCCCCGGCTTGTGCATTCTGCCTCTCCGGCTAGCCTCTTCGACCGGCTGAGCGCTTGCATGCTTATTTCGTGGGTTGACTTAGGCATACGGAGTTCATCCCCAATCTAAGCATACGGAGGTCATTCCCAATTTAAGATCGAACCATACCGAGAGTTACGATAGCAGGATCGACAGCACGCAGGGGGGATCGGGTCGATCCCCGGCTTACGCATCTGGCTCTCCGGTCGACTGAGCGCCCGCACGTTCGTTTCGTGGGTTGGCTTAGGCATAGGGAGTTCATTCCATGTCTAAGCCCTAGTCAGACCGAGGGTTGTGGCAGCGGTATCGATAAGACACAGAGGGGCATCAGGTCGATCCTCGGCTTGCACATTATGCCTCTCCTGTCGGCTCAGTGCTGCACGCTTGTTTCGTGGGTTGACTTAGGTATACAGAGTTCATTCCCAGTCTAAGATCAGACCGGATCGAGGGTTGCGGCAGTAGGATCGACAGCACACATAGAGGATCAGGCTGGTCCCCGGCTTGTGCATTCTGCCTCTCTGGCCGGTTGAGCGCTCGCACGCTCGTTTCTTGGGTTGGCTTAGGCATACGAAGTTCATTCCATGTATAAGCATACGGAGTTCATTCCCAGTCTAAGATCAGATCAGACTGAGGGTTGCGGCAGTAGGACCAGTAGTAGGATCGACAGCACGCAGGGGGGACCGGGTCAATCCTCGACTTGCGCATTCTGCCACTCCAGTTGGCTGAGCACCCGCACCATGGTTTCGTGGGTTGGCTTAGGCATACGAAGTTTATTCCATGTCTAAGCCCCAGTCAGACTGAGGGTTGTGGCAGCGGGATCGACAGCATGCAGAGGGGGATCGGGACAATCCTTGGCTTACGCATTATGCCTCTCCCACCAGCTCAGTGCCTGAACGCTCATTTCATGGGTTGGCTTAGGCATACGGAGTTCATTCCCAGTAAAAGATTGGATCAGACCAAGTGTTGTGATAGCAGGATCGACAGCACGCAGGTGGGGATCGAGACAATCCTCGGCTTGTGCATTCTGCCTCTCTGGCCGGCTAAGCGCCCGCACGCTCATTTCATGGGTTGGCTTAGGCATACGGAGTTCATTCCATGTCTAAGCATACAGAGTTCATTCCCAGTCTAAGATCAAACCGGATCGAGTGTTGCGGCATCAGGACCAACAGCAGGACCGGCAGCATGCAGAAGGGGATCGGGTCGATCCCCAGCTTACGCATTCTGTCTCTCCGACCGACCTTTTCGACCGGTTGAGCACCTGCACTCTTGTTTCATGGGTTAACTTAGGCATACGAAGTTCATCCCCAGTCTAAGCATGCGGAGTTCATTCCCAATGTAAGATCAAACCAGACTGAGTATTGTGGCAGCAGGGGGGACCATGTCGATCCCCAGCATGCGCATTCTGCCTCTCCGGCCGGCTGAGCGCCCGCACGCCCGTTCTGTGGGTTGGCTTAGGCATAGGGAGTTCATTCCATGGCTAAGCCCCAGCCGGACTGAGGGTTGTGGCAGCGGGATCGACAGCATGCGGAGGGGGACCGAGTCGATCCCCGTCTTGTGCATTCTACCTCTCCAGTAAGCTGAGCGTCCGCACGCTCGTTTCGTCGATTGGCTTAGGCATACGAAGTTTATTCCATGTCTAAGCATACAGAGTTCATTCCCAGTCTAAGAGTTTGAGCCATGATGCACATGCTGGGCTCAGGCATGTGCTGGTGCCGCATTTTTTTCGCTCAGGGCACCGTCACCAGAGCATCGTCGGAGAGCCTAATCGACGACATTGGGGGTTCCAGTGATTGGGGGTGCAGGGGGGTGTGCCCACATGATGTGTGATGGGTGCTGGGACTTGGCCCTTATATTGGCCCCCTATGCCTCATCAAACCTCGAGAACTTACACCCCCTTAAAGAGCATTTGATATTTTATAGGTTTGCTGCCAGTAGCCATTAAAGTGTCTGAAATGGGGACACTTTTTTCAAACGGACACAAAATCTTCTCCACTTCAAATTTTTTGCTGAATATTTTTATGCATGACAATAAAAATACAAGGATCACCTCTACCAAATTTGGGGACAAAACACTTTCTACAAAAATTTTAAAAAATCCCGAACTGTAAAACATTTTGAAAATCATGAAAAATAGAAAACGGGTCGTCTTGCCATGAAACTTCACATGAAGGCATAGGGGACCATTGTATGAATTTACAAGCCATAAAAATGGCATTGGCATGGCAGAAATATGAAGATGTGCTTGCACCCACCTACCACTCGTTCGATCCCCAGCTTGCGCATCCTGCCTCTCTGGTCGGCTGAGTGTCCGCACGTTCATTTCATGAGTTGACTTAGGTATAGGGAGTTCATCCCTAGTCTAAGCATACTGAGTTCATTCCCAGTCTAAGATTGGACAGAATCGAGGGTTACGGTAGTAGAATAGGCAGCACGCAGGGGGGACCGGACCGATCCCCGGCATGTGCATTCTGTCTCTCCGACCGGCTGAGCGCCTGCACGCCCGTTTCGTGGGTTGGCTTAGGCATAGAGAGTTCATTCCATGTCTAAGCCCCAACTGGACCGAGGGTTGTGGCAACGGGACCGGCAGCACGTAGAGGGGGATCGGGCCGATCCCTGGCTTGCGCATTATGCCTCTCCGGCCGGCTCAACGCCCGTACACTTGTTTCGTGGGTTGACTTAGGCATACGGAGTTCATTCCCAGTCTAATATCGAACCGGACTGAAGGTTGTGGTAGTAAGACCAGCAGCAGGATCGGCAGCACGCAGGGGGGACCGGGTTGATCCCCGACTTGCGCATTCTGTCTCTCCGGCTGGCTGAGCACCCACACGCTCGTTTTGCGGGTTGGCTTAGGCATACGGAGTTCATTCCATGCCGAAGCCCTAGCTGGACCGAGGGTTGTGGCAGTAGGACCGATAGTGGGATCGGCAGTACGCAGAGAGGGATCAGGCTGATCCCCGGCTTACGTATTATGCCTCTCCGGTCGGCCTCTTCGGTCAGCTGAGCACCCGTACACTCGTTTCGTGGGTTGAGTTAGGCATATGAAGTTCATCCCCAGTCTAAGCATACGGAGTTCATTCACAGTCTAAGATCAGACTGGACCGAGGGTTGTGGCAGTAGGATCGGTAGCACGCAAGGAGGACCAGGCCAATCCTCGGCTTGCGCATTCTGCCTCTCCGACCGGCTGAGTGCTTGCATGCCCATTTCGTGGGTTGGCTTAGGCATAGGGAGTTCATTCCATGTCTAAGCCCCAGCTAGACTGAGGGTTGTGGCAACGGGACCGGCAGCACGCAGAGGGGGATCAGGCTGATCCTCGATTGTGCATTATGCCTCTTCGATCGGCTTAGCACTCGAACACTCATTTCATGGGCCAACTTAGGCATACGGAGTTCATTCCCAATCTAAGATCAGATCGGATCGAGGGTTGCGACAGTAGGATCGACAGTACGCAAGAAGGGACCGGGTCAATCCCTGGCTTACGCATTCTGCCTCTCTGGCCGGTTGAGTACCCGCACACTCATTTCATGGGTTGGCTTAGGGATACGGAGTTCATTCCATGTCTAAGCATACGGAGTTCATTCCCAGTCTAAGATCGGACCAGACCGAGGGTTACGGTAGTAGGACCAGCAGCAGGATCGACAACACACAGGGGGGGATGGGCTGATCCCCAGCTTGCACATTCGTATGCCCAAGTCATCCCATAAAACGAGCATGCGGGTGCTGAGTCAGCCGGAGAGGCATAATGCGCAAGCCGGGGATTGGCCCGATCACCCTCTGCATGCTGTCGGTCACGCTGCCACAACCCTCAGTCTGGTTGGGGCTTAAACATGTAATGAACTCCCTATGCCCAAGCCAATCCACAAAACGGGTGTGCGGGTGCTCAATCGGTCGGAAAGGCAGGATGTGCAAGCCAGGATTCAAACGGGTGGTAGGTGGGTTCAAGCACATCTTCATATTTTTGCCTTGCCAATGCCATTTTTATGGCTTGTAAATTCATTCACTGGTCCCCTATGCCTTCATGTGAAGTTTCGTGGCAAGACGACCCAGTTTCTATTTTTCACGATTTTTAAAACTTTTTGTGGTTCGGGATTTTTTAAATTTTTTTAGAAAGATTCTGTCCCAAAATTTGGTAAAGGTGATCCCTGTATTTTTGTTGGCATGCATAAAAAATTCAGCTAAAAACTCAAAGTGGAGAAGATTTTGTGACTGTTTGAAAAAAGTGTCCCCATTTCAGACACTTTAATGGCTACTGGCAGCAAACCTATAAAATCTCAAATGCTCTTTGAGGGGGTGTGAGTTCTCAAGGTTTGATAAGGGATAGGGGGTGAATATAAGGGCCAAGTACCAGCACCCATCGCACATCATGTGCGCACACCCCCCGGCCCCCCAATCGTCGGAACCCCAACGCTGTCGGTTAGGCTCTCTGGTGATGCTCTGGCGATGGTGCCCCGGGCGAAAAAAATGTGGCACCAGCACATGCCCAAGCCCAACATGTGCACCGTGGCTCAAACTCTTAGACTGGGAATGAACTCCGTATGCTTAGACATGGAATGAACTACGAATGCCTAAGCCAACCCATGAAATGAGCGTGTGGGTGCTCAGCCTGTCGGAGAGGTAGAATGTGCAAGCCGGGGATCGACCCAGTCCCCCTCTGCATACTGCCGGTCCCGCTGCCATAACCCTCGATTCGGTTGGGGCTTAGACATGGAATGAACTCCTTATGCCTAACCAACCCAAGAAACGGGCGTGCGGCCGCTCAGCCGGTCGGAGAGGTAGAATGCGTAAGCCGAGGATCGACTTGGTCCCCCCTATGTGCTGCCGATCCTGTAGCCGCAACCCTCAGTCTAGTTTGATCTTACACTAGGAATGAACTTCGTATGCTTAGACTAGGGATGAACTCCGTATGCCTATGTCAACCCACGAAACGAGCGTGCGGGTGCTCAACCGGCCGGAGAGGCAGAATGCGTAAGCCGAGGATAGACCCGATCCCCCCTGTGTGCTACCGATCTTGCTGCTGGTCCTGCTACCGCAAGCCTCGGTCTGGTCTGATCTTAGACTAGGAATGAACTCCGTATGCTTAGACATGGAATGAACTTCGTATGCCTAAGCCAACCCACGAAACGAGCGTGCAAGCGTTCAACCGGCCGGAGACGTAGAATGCACAAGCCGGGGACCGACTCGGTCCCCCCTATGTGCTATCGATCCTACTGCCACAACCCTCGGTCTGGTCTGATCTTAGACTAGGAATGAACTCCGTATCCGTAAATCAACCCATGAAACCAGCGTTCGGGCGCTGAGCCGATCGAAGAGGCATAATGCACAAGCCGGGGATCGGCCTGGTCCCCCTCTCCATGCTGTCGGCTCCACTGCTACAACCCTCGGTCTGGTTGGGGCTTAGACATGGAATAAACTCCCTATGCCTAAGCCAACCCACGAAACGGACGTGCGGTCGGTAAGTCAGTCGGAGAGGCAGAATGTGCAAGCCAGGGATTGGCCCGGTCCCCCCTGCATGTTACCGATCCTGCTGTCGCAACCCTTGGTCTGGTCCGATCTTAGACTGGGAATGAACTCCGTATGCTTAGACTGGGGATGAACTCCGTATGCCTAAGCCAACCCACGAAACGAGCATGTGGGCGCTCAACCGACTGAAGAGGTAGAATGCGCAAGCCAGGGACCGCCTTGGTCCCCCGTACGTGCTGTCGATCCTGCGATCACAACCCTCGGTCCGGTTCAATCTTAGACTCGAAATGAACTCCGTATGCTTAAGTCAACCCACGAAACGAGCGTGTGGGCGCTGAGCCGGTCGGAGAGGCATAATGCGCAAGCTGGGGATCGACCCGATCCCCCTCTGTAACCTATCGGTCCCGCTGCCACAACCCTCGGTCCGACTGGGGCTTAGACATGGAATGAACTCCCTATGCCTAAGCCAACCCGCGAAACGAGCGTGCGGGCTTTCAGCCGGCCGAAGAGGCATAATGCGCAAGCTAGGGATCGGCCCGGTCCCCCATGCGTGCTGTCGATCCTACTGCCGCAACCCTCGGTCCGATCTGATCTTAGACTGGGAATGAACTCCATATGCTTAGACTGGGGATGAACTCCGTATGCCTAAGTCAACCCACGAACCGAGCGTGCAGACGCTCAGTCGGCCAGAGAGGTAGGATGCGCAAGCCAGGGATCGAACGGATGGTAGGAGGGTTCAAGCACATCTTCATATTTCTGCCATGCCAATGCCATTTTTATGGCTTGTAAATTCATGCAATGGTCCCCTTCACCTTCACGTGAAGTTTCGTGGCAAGACGACCCGTTTTCTACTTTTCACGATTTTTGAAACTTTTTTCGGTTCGGGATTTTTTAAAATTTTTTTAGAAAGAGTTTTGTCCCCAAAGTTGGCAGAGGTGATCCTTGTATTTTTGTAGGAATGCACAAAACATTTCAGCCAAAAACTCGAAGTGGAGAAGATTTTGTGACCGTTTGAAAAAAGTGTCCCCATTTCAAACACTTTAATGGCTACTGGCAGCAAACCTATAAAATCTCAAATGCTTTTTAAGGGGGTGTGAGTTCTTGAGGTTTGATGAGGGATAGGGGGCCAATATAAGGGCCAAGTACCAGCACCCATCCCACATCATGTGCGCACACCCCCCGGCCCCCCCAATCGTCGGAACCCCCAATGCCGCCGGATAGGCTCTCCGGCGATGCTCCGACGATGGTGCCCCGGGCAAAAAAAATGCGCCACCAGCACATGGCCGAGCCCAGCATGTGCACCATGGCTCAAACTCTTAGACTGAGAATGAACTCCATATGCTTAGACATGGAATGAACTCCGTATGCCTAAGCCAACCCACGAAACGAGCGTGCGGGCGCTCAGCCGGTCAGAGAGGTAGAATGCGCAAGCCGAGGATCGACCCAGTCCACCTTTGTGTGCTGTCGGTCCCACTACCACAACCCTCAGTCTGGTTGGGGCTTAAACATGGAATGAACTCCCTATGCCTAAGCCAACCCACGAAATGGGCGTGCGGGCGCTCAGCCGGTCGGAGAGGCATAATGCGCAAGCCAGGGATCGGCCCGATCCCCCCCGCGTGCTGTCGATCCTACTGCCGCAACCCTCGGTCCGATCCGATCTTAGATTAGGAATGAACTCCATATGCTTAGACTGGGGATGAACTCCGTATGCCTAAGTCAACCCACGAAACGAGCATGCAGACACTTAGCCGGCCATAGAGGTAGGATGCGCAAGCCAGGGATCGAACGGATGGTAGGTGGGTTCAAGCACATCTTCATATTTCTGCCATGCCAATGCCATTTTTATGGCTTGTAAATTCATGCAATGGTCTCCTTCACCTTCACGTGAAGTTTCGTGGCAAGATGACCCATTTTTTATTTTTCATAATTTTTGAAACTTTTTACGGTTCAGGATTTTTTAAAATTTTTTTAGAAAGAGTTTTGTCCCCAAAGTTGGCAGAGGTGATCCTTGTATTTTTGTTGGAATGCACAAAACATTTCAGCCAAAAACTCGAAGTGGAGAAGATTTTATGACCGTTTGAAAAAAGTGTCCCCATTTCAAACACTTTAATGGCTATTAGCAGCAAACCTATAAAATCTCAAATGCTTTTTAAGGGGGTGTGAGTTCTTGAGGTTTGATGAGGGATAGGGGGCCAATATAAGGGCCAAGTACCAGCACCCATCACACATCTTGTGTGCACACCCCTCGGCCCCCCCAATCGCCGGAACCCCCAATGCCGCCAGATAGGCTCTCCAGCGATGCTCTGACGATGGTGCCCCGGGCAAAAAAAATGCGGCACCAGCACATGCCTGAGCCCAGCATGTGCACCTTGGCTCAAACTCTTAGACTAAGAATGAACTCTGTATGCTTAGACATGGAATGAACTCCGTATGCCTAAGCTAACCCACGAAACGAGCGTGCGGGCGCTCAGCCGGTCTAAGAGGCAGAATGCGCAAGCCGGGGATTGCCTCGGTCCACTTCTGCGTGCTGTCGGTCCCACTGCCACAACCCTCGATCTGGCTGGGGCTTAAACATGGAATGAACTCCCTATGCCTAAGCCAGCTCACGAAACGGGCGTGCGGGCGCTCAGCCAGGGATCGGCTTGGTCCCCCTTGCGTGCTGTCGATCCTGCTGTCGCAACCCTCGGTCCGATTGGATCTTAGACTGGGACTGAACTCCGTATGCTTAGACTGGGGATGAACTCTGTATGCCTAAGTCAACCCATGAAATGAGCGTACGGGCACTCTACCGATCGAAGAGGTCGACCAGAGAGGTAGAATGCGCAATCCGAGGACCAGCTCGGTCCCCTCTGCGTGCTGCTGATCCTGCTCCTGGTCCTGTGGCCGCAACCCTCTGTCCAATCCAATCTTAGACTGGGAATGAACTTCATATGACTAAGCCAACCCACAAAATGAGTGTGCGGGCGCCCAGCCAGTCGGAGAGGCAAAATGCACAAGCCAGGGATCGACCCGGTCCCCCCTGCATGCTGTCGATCCTGCTACCACAACCCTTGGTCCGGTCTGATGTTAGACTGGGAATGAACTCCGTTTGCCTAAGTCAACGCATGAAATGAGCGTGCGGGTGCTGAGCCGGTCGGAGAGGCATAATGTGCAAGTTGGGGATCGATTCGATCCCCTCTGCATGCTGTCGGTCCCGCAGCCACAACCCTCGGTCTGACTGGGGCTTAGACATGGAATGAACTCCCTATGCCTAAACCAACCCACGAAATGGGCGTGCGGCCGTTCAGCCGGTCGGACAGGCAAAATGCGCAAGACGGGGATCGGCCTTGTCCCCCCTGCGTGCTGCCGATCCTGCTACCGCAACACTCGGTCCGGTCCGATCTTAGACTGGGAATGAACTCTCTATGCTTAGACTGGGGATAAACTCCGTATGCCTAAGTCAACCCACGAAACGAGCATGCGGACGCTCAGCCGACCAGAGAGACAGGATGCGTAAACCAGGGATCAAATGGCTGGTAGGTGGGTTCAAGCACATCCTCATATTTTTGCCATGCCAATGCCATTTTTATGGCTTGTAAATTCATACAATGGTCCCCTATGCCTTCATGTGAAGTTTCGTGGCAAGACGACCCATTTTCTATTTTTCATGATTTTCAAAACTTTTTGGGGTTTGGGATTTTTTAAAATTTTTTTAGAAAGAATTTTGTCCCCAAATGTGGTAGAGGTGATCCTTGTATTTTTTTTGGCATGCAAAAAACAATTCAGCTAAAAACTCGAAGTGGAGAAGATTTTGTGACCGATTGAAAAAAGTGTCCCCATTTCAGACACTTTAATGGCTATTGGTAGCAAACCTATAAAATCTCAAATGCTCTTTAAGGGGGTGTGAGTTCTCAAGGTTTGATGAGGGATAGGGGGCCAATATAAGAGCCAAGTACCAGCACCCATCGCACATCATGTGCGCACACCCCCCGGCCCCCCCAATCGCCAGAACCCCCAATGCCGTCGGTTAGGCTCTCCGATGATGCTCCGGCGATGGTGCCCCGGGCGAAAAAAATGTGGCACCAGTACATGCCCGAGCCCTGCATGTGCACCATGGCTCAAACTCTTAGACTGGGAATGAACTCCGTATGCCTAAGTCAACCCACGAAACGAGCGTGCAGGCGTTGAGCCAACCGGAGAGGTATAATGCGCAAGCCGGGGATTGACCCAATCCCCCTCTGTGTGCTGTCGGTCCCACTGCCACAACCCTCGGTCTGGCTGGGGTTTAGACATTGAATGAACTCCCTATGCCTAAGCCAACCTACAAAACAGGTGCGCTGGCGCTTAGTCGGTCGGAGAGGCAGAATGCGCAAATCGGGGATCGGCCTGATCCCCCTGCGTGCTGCCGATCCTACTGGTGCAACCCTCGGTCCGATCCGATCTTAGACTGGGAATGAACTCCATATGCCTGAGTCAACCCATGAAACGAGCATGCGGACACTCAGCCGACCAGAGAAGCAGGATGCGCAAGCCGGGGATCGAACGGGTGGTAGGTGGGTTCAAGCACATCTTCATATTTTTGCAAGGCCAATGCCATTTTTATGGCTTGTAAATTCATACAATGGTCCCCTATGCCTTCTTGTGAAGTTTCATGGCAAGATGACCCGTTTTCTATTTTTCACAATTTTTGAAACTTTTTACGGTTCGGGATTTTTGAAAATTTTTTTAGAAAGAGTTTTGTCCCCAAATTTGGTAGAGGTTATCCTTGTATTTTTTTTGGCATGCACAAAAACATTCAGCTAAAAACTCGAAGTGGAGAAGATTTTGTGACCGTTTGAAAAAAGTGTCCCCATGTTAGACACTTTAATGGCTACTGGCAGCAAACCTATAAAATCTCAAATGCTCTTTAAGGGGGTGTGAGTTCTCGAGGTTCGATGAGGGATAGGGCGCCAATATAAGGGCCAAGTACTAGCACCCATCGCACATCATGTGCGCACACCCCCCGGCCCCCCCAATCATCCGAACCCCCTATGCGCACACCTCAGGCAAAAAAAATGCGATACCAGCACATGCTCGAGCCCAGCACATGCTCGAGCCCAGCATGTGCATCGTGGCTCAAAATCTTAGACTTGGAATGAACTCCGTATGCTTAGACATGGAATGAACTCTATATGCCTAAGCCAACCCACGAGATGAGCGTACGGGTGCTCAGCCGATCGGAGAGGTCGGTCGGAGAGGCATAATAAGCAAGTCAGGGATCGACCCGGTCCCCCTCTGCGTGCTGTCGATCCCTCTGCCACAACCCTCATTTTGGCTGGGGCTTAGACATGGAATGAACTCCATATGCCTAAGCCAACCCAAGAAACGAGCTACGGGTGCTCAACCGGTCGGAGAGGCAGAATGCACAAGTCGAGGATCGACCTGGTCCCCCCTGCGTACTGTCAATCCTGCTGCCGTAACCCGCGGTGTGGTCCGATCTTAGACTGGGAATGAACTCTGTATGCTTAGACATGGAATGAACACTGTATGCCTAAGCCAACACACGAAACAAGGATGCATGCGCTCAGCCGGCCAGAGAGCCAGAATGAGCAAGCCGGGGATCGACCTGGTCCCCCACTGTGTGCTACCAGTCTCGCTGCCACAACCCTTGATTCGACTGGGGCTTAGAAATGGAATGAACTCCCTGTGCCTAAGCCAACCCACGAAACGGGCAGACGGGCGCTCAGCCGGTCGGAGAGGCAGAATGCGCAAGCCAGGGATCGGCCTGATCCCTCCTGCATCTGTCGATCCTGCTGCCACAACCCTCGGTCCGGTCTGATCTTAGATTGGGAATGTGCTTAGATTGGGGATGAACTCCGTATGCCTAAGTCAACCCACAAAACGAGCGTGCGGGCACTCAGGCGGCCGGAGAGGCATAATGCGCAAGCCGGGGATCAGCCCGATCCCCCTCTGCGTGCTGCTGATCCCGCTGCAGGTCTTGCTGCCACAACCCTCGGTTCGGTTGGAGCTTAGACTTGGAATGAACTCCGTATGCCTAAGCCAACCCACGAAACAAGCGTGCGGGCGCTCAGCTGGCCAGAGAGGCAGAATGCACAAGCCGGGGATCGGTCCGGTCCCCCCTGCGTGCTGCCGATCCTGCTGCCGCTGTAGACACCTAATTTGGTCCAGGCCCGGATCAATTGGGCCTGGTCCAAATGGGTAAGTCCAATTTTATTTTTGTTATTTTTTACTTTTTTATTATTTTATTCTATATTTTATGTATATATTTTCCTTTATATCCTATGTATTTATTATTTATTTATTATTACTATTTATTAATATATATTTTTTATTTTTTATTTTATTTATTTTTGTATTTTTATTTATCTAATTATATATCTGTTATTATTATTATTTTTATTTATCCTATAATATTTTTTTGATTTATCTTTTCTAATTATCTATTTTTTTTCTTTGATTTTAATTTTGGAAGGTTGAGATTGAAGGCTGAAGAATCCTACTGGGAATGGGGATTCAATCAGAAGAGCCCAGATTGGATTCAAAGATTGAATCCCCATCCAAAGAGGAATTGGGATTGATCAGAAACTCCTGATCAATCGCTATAAAAGGGACCTCCTGGAACAGAAACACACATAGAGAAAAAACGTGACCAAAGCTACTGATTTGAGAGATAGAAGAGTATAGAAGGCTAAGAAGTATTCTGGGAGTTAGTAGGAATTTTTTTGAAGATTTTGGGCGATTTTTTTCTGGGAATTTTTGGAAAATTCCAGATTTCGGTTGAATTTTTTGACAAAATTTGAATTTTTTGACGGAAATTCCAACCAACTTTGAAGTTTCCGACGAGCTGCCCAGTTTTCGACGACCTTCCCTAGAAACTGACCACCTTTCGGCCAACTTCCAGCTAACTTTCGACCAAAAATCCACATTTCGATGAAATTTTCCAGAATCCGACGTACATTCAGCTAGAGTTCTTCAACAGTTTAGAGAGAAGGGGAAGAAGAGAGAGAGAGGGAAGGAGCTTTCTGTCGAAAAACAGAGGGAAGAGCCTTATATACCCTCCCAAAACGACGTCGTTTTTGCCTTAAGTGACCCAGAAGATCCGCGTGTTTTGTCGAGATCCGACCCGACCCGAGCGTCGACTCGTTTCCTGACCCGCCCGTGTCTACCGCCTCCGAGCCGAGCCGAGCCGAGCCGTACTCCGAGCCGCTCCAGGTTTTTTTTTTTTGAATTTTTTTTATTATTTGTTTATTTATTTATTTATTATTTATTAGATTAGGTTTATTTAGTATCCTTTTTACCCTTATTTTATTTTTTATCTTGGTTTTACTTTTCTTTATTTTATTTTTTTTATTTTCACTTTTATTTTGTTTTATTATTTTATTTTCTTTAAATAAAAATCAAAAAAGAATATTTTTGGGGAAAAGTTGAAAGTATCAATTTTCAATTTTCCTTGAAGATCAAAATTTTCCAAAAAAAATATTTTTGGGGAAAAGTTGAAAGTATCAATTTTCCTTAAAAATAAATTTTCGAAAAAAGGTTTTTGAGGAAAAGTTGAAAGTATCAATTTTCCTTAAAAATAAAGTTTCAAAAAAATCAATTTTTGAGGAAAAGTTGAAAGTATCAATTTCCTTCGAAATTAAAGTTTCAAAAAAAATATTTTTAGGGAAAAGTTGAAAGTATCAATTTTCCCTGCACAAAAACAATCATTCTTTCCTTCCTTTTTATTTTGATTTTGATTTTGATTTTTTCTTTAAATAATCCGACGATGGAGCCTCTGCAAGTGAAACAGTAGTCTTTCTTGCATACTCTTGAGGTGAGGGGATTTTTTCAATTTTCTGCTAAAAGTATTAGAGTCAATTGAGAATAATTTCCAATAATTAATTACTTGGTAAAATTTTAAGGCTCATTGGATAACACAAATTTCAGCTGGTACCATCTTTTGATGGGTGTTGTGAGGGTGCTATAACCTTCCTCACATGTAACTGAACTCTCGAACCCTGTTCTGGTCAGTAGACCTGAACCTATTCTTTTAGGGACCCTTAAACTTAGGTGTTCCCTAAAAGGATAGATTCCATAAGTGGCCAATCGCACCTAGATAAAAAAAGATTGGTGGCGACTCCTAAAAGTCAATGTCTAGCGATAGATCCTCGGATCTAGACGTTCTGATATAGCTTGGCGACTCCACTGGGGACTTTGAGAGTCAGGCCAGCAAATAATTTGTGTTATCCAAAAGCCTAATAAAATTGAACCCTTTTGTTTATATGTATTATTATTCATTCATGTTTATTTACTTTATTAATTATGTCATTCATGTGCATGTGCATAACATGAGCTCTATACCTGAGCTCCGTCCCTCTAGGAGGGAGTAAAGTACCTATTACTTTCATGAGGTCTAATGCCTCCGCAGTGGCTAGCAAAATACTCCCACTCAAATTGAACCTTTTTCGCTTGTAGCCTGTAATGGGTGAGGATTAGGGTGCCTTACTAGTCTGTGATGGACAAGGATGTAAGGAACAATTTGAGGACCTTTAGACTTTGACCCTAAAACTGCATATAGTGAACTTAAGAGTGCCTAACCTATAGATAGAGCCATCACTCTTCCCTTTTAGAATTGACCAAAAGCATAGGATTCATTCCTTTTACTTTGTGTGATGTTTAAATTTACTTAGTTATTTGTTCTTTTTTTTGGGTATACTAACCTTTTTCTTATTCTTTTGCATTGGTTCATACGCATATCATAAAGTTGCATAAAGAACATTAGCTTGAAAAACGGTCTTCAACAAATTTTTTTTCATGGATGCCAATGAACGTTTAGTTTGTTCTTCATCAGTATTAGCACCCTGTGGGACACCTAATGAAGTAAGGGCCCAGTCATAAAAGATTCAACTGAAGATGGGAGATTGCTTGCCAATTGGGTATGACTCTACTCTATCTTAAGAAACATCTATCCTCCTCAAACAGAATAAGTTAGAGGATTTGGTTGATATTTGGAAGAAGATGAGTCCATCAAGACAAGAGCAGTTTTGTCAAAAACATGGGCATATAGCACACCTTCTAGCAGTGGTTGTCGATGATCAACTAATCAGAGTTACAGCACAATTCTGGGATCCTACATATAAGTGCTTCATCTTTAATGAAGCTGATATGACTCCCTCCATCGAAGAATACTTGATTTTGTTGGGTCTACACCTCAAGACTCCTGACAAGATATATGTCAAAAAACATAAGTCAGGATTTCGTAAAAGTCTGGCTCAACTCATGGGGATAGACAAGGAAGTTATGGATTCTCATACAAAGAAGAAACAAGAACAGGTCTGCCTACCTTGGAAGTTCTTTCATGAGTTTCTGATACAGCATGCCAATGAAGAACGGGGGTTAGACATATTTGCCTTGGCTATATATGGACTAGTAATCTTTCCAAAGGTTTTGGGGTATGTTGAAATAGCGGTGGTTGATTTCTTCGAGAGTGTGATCAATGGTTGTAATCCTTCAACGGTAATATTAGTAGAGACTATCAAATCTTTGAGTTATTATCGTCGGAATGGAGGGCACTTCATAGGATGCATACAGTTATTGTACTTGTGAATGAAAAGCCATTTTGAACAAGGAAATGGTGCTTTCTCGAAGCTTTATATCTGTAATCATTTTTCAATCAAAGAATTCTGTGAAAATGGGTGGTCAAAGCGAAAGTCTAAACAAGAATGGATAACTTTCTTACAAAAGTTGGAAAGTGCCAGGGTGAGATGGTTGGCCCCATGGATGAATCGTGAGCCTATGTTGTATCAATGTGGGGATAGTATAGTGGTTCCACTTCTGGGTTTATGGGGAGTAACAAATTATGCACCACTCTTAGTGAGAAGGCAATTCGGGGGAGAACAGTTTATTCCTATGACTTATGGGCTTCATCAGTTAGACTTCTCTTACAGTGAGCCTAAAGCATTTCAAAGGATGAATGAGATGATTAAAGCATGGAAAAATCCCCAAAGAGTTAGTCCTGGACCGTTCACTGAAAAAGTCACCCCAGGGTACTTGGTTTGGAGAACAAAGAAAAGACAAGAAATGGTATTCACTTATGAAATCTCTCAACCACCAACAGAAGAAAAACTTGAAGAGACACCATCAGAGTTAGAGCTGGCAACAAAAGAATTTGAGTTTGAAAAGATCAAGTTAAAGAAAAAAATTTAGGAACTTCAAGAAGAAAAAGCCCAGTGGAAAGGTAGGGTTGAAAGTTATGAAGTTAAAGTTCACAAGATTGCTAGAGAACGTGATACAGCTACTGAAGATCTAGCAAAGTTACACCAGGAGCATAAGAGGCTATGTGTGAGAGAAAGGGCCAAAGCAATAACCATTGTCGAGCTGACTGAGGAAAATACAAGATTAAAACAAGAGTATGCCGAATTGGAAGAAGAAAGTACCGAAGCACAGGCATAAATTAACATGCTAAACAGTTATTTGAGCAGGTTAAGTCAAAAGTTGGATGAAGAAGGAAACCATATCACTGCATTGGTTAGAGAACATAGAGAATTATCATACCAAGTCTGGTGTGGTAAAAGAGAGAACCTAGGAAGGCAGAAATACATTGAGTACTTAACAACCCAAATTCATAAAGGGGTGTGTAAGGCAAGAGAGATAGTGGAAGAGGCAAAGGCATTAAGACAAGTGGTGGCCCCAGTAGAAGAACATGGATAGCGTCTCTTGAACTTCATAGAAGAAGCCAAAGCCCAGTGTGAACAGATCAAACAATTTTATGGTTATAATTCTAGGATGATAAACTCAATGTAGATCAAAGTTTTTTTGGAATAAATGAAATTTTTTAGTTGAATACCGTTTTAAGGCAAATGTTCTTTGCATACATGCATTTTTCATTCATTGCATTCTCATTCATTACACTTAACAAAGCAACCATGTGATGATCATGCAAATTTACTAATTCTGAGATATGGTACTCAAGGTCCCAGGATAGCTCCATCTAGTGAAAATCCTGCCTATCGATACAACACAAGATCCAGAGCAAAGTAAATGGAGGAAGAAAGTTCCCATAGATTTGAAAAGATAGAAAAAGCACAAGAGAAGATTGAAAGTGAGCTAAGCAAGATTCTGGAGGCTCTTAATAATATGAATAAAGGAAAATGAGTTGTAGAAAATACAAGCCAGCAAGTTCCCCCATTACAAGAAGTGGCTGACCCTTTGTACCCTTCAAGTTTTAACCCACCTCAAGCCCAATCTACCCAAGAGGTCCCGCCATAACACTTCGCATATCCAACATATCCTGGAATGCCATCAACTTTCAACCCAGGGTAGTATAATAGTTATATAAATCCTATCTTCACTGAAAAGGCAGCAGAACCAATTCCTGATCTAGATGATTTAAAAGAGAAGGAGAAGGAAAAAATGAGAGTGGAAGTTCAGGAAAGTTCCAAGATTAGCATGCTAGAGCAAAGGCTAGGGGCTGTGGAAGGATTTAGCTTTTATGGGTCGATTGATGCTGCTGGGCTCTGCTTAGTTCCTGATGTGGTTATCCCCCATAAGTTCAAAGCACCAAATTTTGAAAAATATGACGGTACAAAGTGCCCCAAAACCCACATCACCATGTATTGTAGGAAGATGGCAGCTCATGTGCATGATGAAAAACTATTGATGCATGTTTTCCAAGATAGTCTTACTGGCTCTGTAGCTAAATGGTATGTTCAGTTGGACAGGACTCGCATTCACTCTTGGAGTGATATGGCACATGACTTTATCAGTCAATATCGACATATCATCGATTTGGCCCCTGATCGTTTGTCTTTATAGAATCTGGAGAAAAAGGCAAACGAGTCTTTTAAAGAGTATGCCCAGAGATGGAGGGATGTTGCTTCTCAGGTACAACCTCCTCTAACTGAGAAAGAAACTACAGTGCTGTTTGTTAGCACTTTAAAACCTCCCTATTATGAAAAGATGATAGGGGATGCAATGAAAAATTTTGCTGATATGGTAATCTCAAGAGAAATCATTGAGAGTGCCATCAAAAATGGCAAGCTAGAAGGAAATGAAGCATCTAGCAAAAGAGTCCCGAAGAAAAAAGAAACTGAAACTCAGGCTGTGAGCTTTGATAGACAACAACTTAGAGGTTATTCACCTTACCCACCACCAAAATATCTGCCATATCACCCCACTGTAAATAACACTTCCTTTCACCCATACCAACCATTTACACAACCACCATACCCCCAAACATATCAAGCCCCTCATAGACCCCAAAATACCATGTATAGTCCTAACATTCAAAGACACCAAAATCGCCTAACTAACCCTATTGGTGGCTCGCGGGAGCCATGAACTACTCATGAGAAACCTATTTTTGACCCAATTCCAATGACCTATTCAAAATTATATAAGGAGCTCTACAACAATCATTTGATTGCTCCAAGTAAATTGGAACCCCTCAAGCCACCTTACCCCAAGTGGTATGATCCCACCGCCCACTGTGACTACCATTATGGGATTGCTGGTCATTCTACCAAAAATTGCACTACCCTGAAACACAAAGTGCAACGGTTGATCAAGGATGGGATGATTTGCTTTGATACTGGAGGGATGACTGCGCCGAATGTTAGTGGCAATCCTTTGCCAAATCATAATGTGAATGCTATAGGTAAAGAACAGGAGCGCCATGTGAAGAAGGAAGTGGTAGATATTAAGACACCTCTCAGCCAACTGTTCAATATTTTATGAAGAGCAGACATGATACAACTAGTAAGTCCACACAGCTATCATGGAGCATATATAGCTGGCACCAGTTGTAAGTATCGTAGTGGGGCAATGGGCCATTCCATTGAGACCTGTGAGTAGTTTCACCAAGAGGTGCAAAAACTCTTGGATTCACATCAAATGGAGATTTATATAAAAAGAAAAGACTTGAAGAATGCTGAAGTGTACATGACTGATAGGCCAGTAAAGTTATTTCCAAAACCAGTGACAATTCAATGTGGGAACAAACCAAAGTCAGTCATAGATAAACTCTTCCCCAGGCTGGTAACTTTTAAAGTCCCAACTCCTTTTCCATACAAAGATGATAAAGCTATACCCTGGAGATATGGCTATGACACTGTAGTTCAGGGGCAGAAAGAAGAGGTCTCCAAAGCCGATGCTTCCAATATAACTGGTGTAGGAGGCATTACCCGAAGTGGGAGATGTTACACTCCAGAAATGTTAGAGAAAGCTAGAAGGGAGAAAGCTAAAGAAGGAGAAAGATGAAATAATCCTGAGATAGAACCTGAAGAAGATCAACCAAAGCCAGTATCAGAAATAGAGGTTTATGAATTTCTAAAGCTGGTAAAACATAGTGAGTATTCTATTATGGAACAGTTGAATAAAATGCCAGCTCGAATCTCATTATTATCACTGTTGCTGAACTTAGAGCCACATCGAAACGCCCTACTAAAGGTGTTGAATCAGGCATATGTGGCACATAATGTATCTATTGAATATGTGAACCACCTGGCTGGAAATTTAGTCATGCCAAATCACATTTCATTCAGCGATGATGAGATTCCTTTGGAGGGAAAAAGAAATGCCAAGGCTCTACATATCACAGTCAAGTGCAAGAGCCATATTATAGCCAAGGTCCTTATCGATAATGGCTCTGCTATCAACGTCATGCCTATGTCAACTTTGGCAAGGCTACCCATTGATTATTCCCATATGAGGGATAGTAAGATGATTGTGAAAGCCTTTGATAAGACCAGAAAAGAAATCTTGAGAGATATTGAAATGCCTTTACAAATTGGGCCTTGTACCTTCAATATAAAATTTCAAGTGATGGATATCTCTCCATCTTATAACTGTCTGTTAGGAAGACCATGGATTCACATCGTAAGAGCTGTGCCTTTTACTTTGCACCAAAAGATCAAGTTCAATGTAGAAGGTCAATTGGTAGTGGTAGTTGGGGAGGAAGACATGCTAGTGACCCAACCATTGAACACTCCATACGTAGAGGCTACCGAAGAAGCATTGGAATACTCCTATCGATCTTTTGAATTGGTCAATTCTGTAGGGGAAGGATTTCAAAGTCAATTTTTTTCAAAGATAGTGGTGAGCTAAGTCATCAACAAGGGCTGGTATCCAGGACTTGGGCTAGGCAAAACCTTGCAAGGAATTAAAGAACCTCCAATAATAATAGACAATAGCGACAAGGTGGGCCTAGGCTACGAGATGGCAGAGTGGGAAGTCAAAAGAAGGCCATCAAGAAAGACAACAAGACTGATGTTTATCCCACACTTGTATGAAACCTTCAGACCTAGAGGATTCATATACCCAGATGCAAGTAAAAGTGTGGAAGATGATTTTGCCCAGTTAGCCATTAATGCTGTTGAAGATGAAGTGAGGGTTAATCAAGAAGAGTGGGTTCGCCTTTGTCCACCAGATTTTGAGCTCAATAATTGGAGTGCCATCGAGATGCCTTTGACTTTTGATTTTGATACAATGTAATTGTAACATCCCAACAGCTATTGCCCAAGGAATTGGGGTGATCTTTTTTGTTCGGGCCATTCATCATTTATTATTTTTAATAAAAATTAGGAAGTATGCATTTTCATTCATTTCTTCTTGTGTCTTCATTATTTTTATCTCTCCAAGCACATCTTGTCAACATATCCTATTTCATTCAATTGCAGGTCTTTAAATGAACATGAAGATAATCATGATAACAATCAAGAGGTTAGCTTTGAGAATTCAATTAACACTGATGAACTTGACAATGAAGAAAATTCTAAAGAATATGTTATGCCTCCGGACCTAATGAGGATGATTGAATAAGAGAATAAGCCAATTGAGCCTCATCAGGAGGTAGTGGACTTAGTGAATCTGGAAGATGAAAAAAATAAGAAAGAGGTTAGAATGGGCACTTCACTTTCATCTGGAGATAGGCAATGAAGGCAGACCTACTTCAAGAATTTGTAGATATATTTGCTTGGTCTTACCAGGATATGCGAGGGCTAAGCACATAAATAGTGGAGCACAGGTTACCTTTAAAGCCAGAATGTAAGCCAGTTCAGTAGAAACTGAGATGGATGAAGCCCGAAATGCTACTAAAGATTAAAAAGGAGGTGAAGAAACAATTTGATGCAAGTTTTCTACAAGTGGCTAAGTATCCAGAATGGGTAGCCAATATAGTCCCAGTTCCTAAGAAAGATGGAAAAGTATGAATGTGTGTAGACTATCAGGACTTGAATAAGGCTAGTCCAAAGGATAACTTTACTTTGCCTCATATTGACACACTGGTAGATAACACGGCTAAGCATTCGATTTTTTCCTTTATGGATGGTTTTTTGGGGTATAATCAGATAAAAATGGCTATGGAAGATATGGAAAAGACTACTTTTGTGACCATGTGGGGAACCTTCTGCTATAAAGTCATGCCTTTCGGGCTAAAGAATGCTGGGGCAACATATCAAAGAGCCATGGTAACACTCTTCCATGACATGATGCACAAAGAGATTAAGGTGTATGTAGACGATATGATTACAAAGTCTTGTGAGGATGAAGATCATGTTACTAGCCTCAGAAAGTTATTTGAAAGATTGAGAAAATTTCAGCTCAAATTAAACCCAGCCAAGTGCACCTTTGGGGTAAAGTCAGGGAAGTTGCTAGGCTTTGTGGTCAGTGAAAGAGGAATTAAAGTCGATCTTGATAAGATATGGGCCATCCAGAATTTGTCACCTCCTAGCACACCAAAAGAAGTTCAAGGTTTTTTGGGGAGATTGAACTACATTTCTCGGTTCATCTCTCAGCTTACTTATAAATGTGATCCCATATTTAAGCTTCTCCGTAAGAATAATCTTGGGAAATGGAATGAAGAATGTCAAGAGGTGTTTGATAAAATTAAGCAATATTTATCGAACCCTCCACTATTGGTGCCACCTGTTCCAGGGAAACCTTTAATCTTATACTTAACCGTATGTGAAAATTCAATGGGATGTGTGCTGGGACAGCAAGACTAGGCCAACCAAAAAGAGAGAGCTATTTACTATCTGAGTAAAAAGTTCACTGAATATGAATCCAAGTATTCTTCATTGGAGAAAATGTGTTGTGCATTAGCGTGGACTGCCAAAAGACTCAGATAGTATGTGCTCTATCATACTACATGGCTCATAGCGAAACTGGATCCAATTAAGTATATCTTCAAAAAACCTTCTTTATCTGGGAAAATCGCTAGATGGCAAGTAATGCTCTCAAAATACGATATTATATACATGAGCCAAAAAGCAATAAAAGGAGGCGCTATAATAGAATTTCTTACTGATCGTGCTACTGAAGACTATGAGCCGATGAAGCTGAAATTCCCTGACGAAGACTTAATTACTATTTCCCAATCGGAGGAAGGGGAACATGTAGAAAAATGTTGGAGAATGTACTTTGATGGAGTTGCTAATGCCTTGGGGCATGGAATTGGGGCAATTCTGATTTCTCCAGAAGAACAATACTATCCTGTAACAGCGAGGTTAAATTTTAATTGCACAAATAACATCACTGAATATGAGGCATGTGTCCTGGGCTTGCAAGCTACTATAGATAAAAGAGTGAAAGTACTAAAAGTGTTTGAAGACTCAACTCTAGTCATATATCAGTTGAAAGGAGAATAGGAGACGAGAGATTCAAAACTCGTTTTGTATCATAAGTATATTCTAGAGTTGATGAAACAATTTGAAGATATCCAGTTTGATCACTTATCTCAAGAAAAGAATTTGATTGCTGATGCATTGGCTACTTTGGATGCATTGGCTACTCTGGCTACAATGATTCGAGTTAATGATAATACCGACATTCAGCCCATCAAGTTAAATGTTAAGGATATACCAGCTTATTATTCTAATGTAGAGGGAGAAGAAAATGGAAAGCCCTGGTATTATGACATCTTACAGTATGTCAAGGATCAGCAGTATCCAGTTCAAGCAACAAAAAATGATAAAAAGGTCATTCGAAGATTGGCTATGAGCTTTTTCCTGGATGGGGATGTCCTGTACAAAAGAAGTAAGGATTAAGTATTATTGAGGTGCTTAAATGAGACTGAAGTAAAGAAAATCATTAAAGAGGTGCATGATGGAATATGTGAGGCACATACTAGTGGACATGTGATGGCAAGATAGATCATGAGAGCGGGATATTATTGGTTGACGATGGAGAATGATTGCATTGACTATGCTCGTAAATGCCATAAATGCCAGATATATACTGATAAGATCCATGCTCCACCATCTGCTTTACATGTTATGGCACCACCATGGCCATTTTCAATGTGGGGCATGGATGTCATTAGCCCAATCACCCCAAAGGCCTCTAACCGGCACAGATTCATTTTTGTGATGATAGATTATTTCACAAAATGGGTAGAAGCAGCATCATATGCAAATGTGACATGCTCCGTGTTTTACAAGTTCATAAAAAAGGAGATCATCTGTAGATATGGACTTTCGGAGAGAATTATTTCAGACAATGCTAAGAATCTAAATAGTAAGATGATGTAAGAAATATGTGCTCAATACAAGATCAAGCATCATAACTCGGTACCATACCGTCCGAAAATGAATGGGGCAGTTGAGGCAGCCAATAAGAACATAAAAAGGATTTTAGAGAAGATGACCGAGACTTACAAAGATTAGCATGAGAAGTTGCCATTTGCATTGCATGCATATCGAACGTCAGTTCGCACCTCTACTAGGGCAACCCCATTTTCTTTGGTTTATGGGATGGAAGCTGTACTACCAGTGGAAGTAGAGATTCCCTCTTTGAGAGTTTTAAAAGAAGTTGAGTTGGAAGAAGCTGAATGGATCCGAGAACGTTATGAGCAGTTAAATTTCATAGAAGAAAAGAGATTGACTGTATTGTGCCATGGTCAGCTATATCAAAGGAGAATGATGAGGGCTCATGATAAGAAGATTCGACCCCGTTGCTTTCGAGAAGAAGAGTTGGTTTTGAAAAGAATTTCCCAATCCAGCATGATAGTAGAGAAAAATGGACTCCAAATTGGGAAGGGCCGTATGTGGTGAAACAGGCTTTTTCGGGTGGAGTGCTGATACTGACTGAGATGGATGGAAATGATTTACCCCATCCTATAAATTTTGATGCTGTGAAGAAATACTATGCTTGAAAAAAATGAAAAAAAAAGAAAAAAAATGATGAAATAAAAAAATGAGAAAAAATGAAAAAATAAAAAAATAAAAAAAATAAAAAAATGAAAAAAGAAAAAGTGAAAAAAAAGGACTCAAGGCGAAAACCCTAAAAGGGCGATTTGAGTCATAGGGGGTTTGTCTAAGTTGAAAACCTGAAAAGGCAGCTTAGATAAGGAGAATACAACATTGAATTTAAAAGTCCGCTAATATAGAGGCTAGCAAATTCGAAAGAGTTCCAAGTTGTTAAATACATAAGAGGATTGAGTTTTCAGAAAGAACTTTGAGATGTGTTATCATGATTATCTGATTGTTCATTTTGGGCTTTTTCCCCATACCTATCCTTGTAATTCTTTCTTGGCCAAAGTTTGCCAACATTTTGCTAATAAAAAAAACATTTTATTACATTCTTTGTGCCTTTTTCTGATGACTGTTTCCCAATCATTCATATTCCTTTCTTCTTAGTACCCCACCATGGAAGAAATGTGCAAATGCATTCTTACTTTTTGAGTTTGAAATAATGATTGATGAATGAATAACAACATAAAAAGATTTTTTACATTACATTGAATAAATCAAGAGTGATAAAGACAGAATCGAGATGTTCAGTTCCTGATTAGGACATTGAATCTGGGAAGAGATTTTTTTACAGGAAGATTATGAGTGGAAGAAACAATTAAGAGCTACACTGGTTCAATCTTAGAAGAGCAGTGTAATTGGATCTCTGAAGAATCAAAAGGCTTGATGCCCAAGAGAAAGGTTGAGAAACTTGAGTACCATACATTGAACAGGAATTAATTGGCCAACATTTGCATAGCATGCATTGAAATTCATATGCATTTGCATAGCATACACTACTTTTAGGAAAGTATAGTGTATAGATTCAAGAAGCAGGGGTGTTCCAACATCCCACATAGAGAAGACAGATATCAAGATATTTTGCAAAATTGAAAAAGGAAAAGCTTGTCAGGTAAGTTCCTAATCCTTGAAATAGGATGTCTTTTGGTATCAGGGTTGATTTATAAGACCTTTGGGCGTAATCTCCTGAAATTCCTTCAAACACAACTTTCAACTGCTTTGGACATGATTGTCAAGGAGCAATTTATTTTTTCAAAAGTCGTGGTGCCTCTGTTTAGAGGAGCAATTTACTTTTCAAAGTCGTGGTGCCTCTGTTTAAAGGAGTAGTTTACTTTTCAAAAGTCATGGTGCCTCTGTTTAGAGGAGCAATTTACTTTCAAAAGTCGTGGTGCCTTTGTTTAGAGGAGCAATTTACTTTCAAAAGTCGTGGTGCCTCTGTTTAGAGGAGCAATTTACTTTCAAACTCATTGAGCCTCTGTTTAGAGGAGCAATTTATTTTTTCAAAGTCGTTGAGCCTTTGTTTAGAGGAGCTTTGGTTAAAAAAAAAAACAAAACCAAAAACAAAAGCAAACAAAAAAATATATATATAAAAAAATAAAAAAATGAAAATGTTGAGTTGAATTTTGATTGGGTGTCTACGTCTTTGCACAATTTCTGTTTTACAAAAAATGTGCAAAAAGGGGCAGCTATAGACACCTAATTTGGTCCAGGCCCGGATCAATTGGGCCTGGTCCAAATGGGTAAGTCCAATTTTATTTTTGTTATTTTTTATTTTTTTATTTTTTTATTCTATATTTTATGTATATATTTTCCTTTATATCCTATGTATTTATTATTTATTTATTATTACTATTTATTAATATATATTTTTTATTTTTTATTTTTTTTATTTTTGTATTTTTATTTATCTAATTATATATCTGTTATTATTATTATTTTTTTATTTATCCTATAATATTTTTTTTATTTATCTTTTCTAATTATCTATTATTTTTTTATTTGATTTTTATTTTGGAAGGTTGAGATTGAAGGCTGAAGAATCCTACTGGGAATGGGGATTCAATCAGAAGAGTCCAGATTGGATTCAAAGATTGAATCCACGTCCAAAGAGGAATTGGGATTGATCAGAAACTCCTGATCAATCCCTATAAAGGGGACCTCCTGGAACAGAAACACACAGAGAGAAAAAACATGAGCAAAGCTACTGATTTGAGAGATAAAAGAGTATAGAAGGCTAAGTATTTTGAGAGTTAGTAGAAATTTTTTTGAAGATTTTGGGCGATTTTTTTCTGGGAATTTCTAGAAAATTCCAGATTTCGGTTGAATTTTTTGGCGAAAGTTGAATTTTTCGATGAAAATTTCGGCCAACTTTGAAGTTTCCGGTGAGCTGCCCAGTTTTCGACGACCTTTCCCAGAAATCGACCACCTTTCGACCAACTTTCGGCCAACTTCCAGCCAAAAATCTAGATTCCAGTGAAATTTTTCAGAATCCGATGTACATTCAACCCGAGTTCTTCAACAGTTTAGAGAGAAACGAGAGAGAAGGGGAAGAACAGAGAGAGAGGGAAGGAGCTTTCTGTCGAAAAACAGAGGGAAGAGCCTTATATACCCTCTCAAAATGACGTCGTTTTTGCCTTAAATGACCTAGAGGATCCGCGTGTTTTGTCGAGATCCGACCTGACTTGAGCGTCGACCCGCTTCCTGACCCGCGCGTGTCTGCCCCCTCCGAGCTGAGCCGAGCCGAGCCGAGCCGTACTCAGAACCGCTCCAGGTTTTTTTGTTTTTTTTTATTTATTAGATTAGGTTTATTTAGTATCCTTTTTACCTTTATTTTATTTTTTATCTTGGTTTTACTTTTCTTTATTATTTTTTTTATTTTCACTTTTATTTTGTTTTATTATTTTATTTTCTTTAAATAAAAATCAAAAAAGAATATTTTTGGGGAAAAGTTGAAAGTATCAATTTTCCTTAAAAATAAAATTTCAAAAAAGGGTTTTTTTTGAGGAAAAGTTGAAAGTATCAATTTTCCTTGAAGATCAAAATTTTCCAAAAAAAATATTTTTAGGGAAAAGTTGAAAGTATCAATTTTTCTTAAAAATAAATTTTCAAAAAAAGGTTTTTGAGGAAAAGTTGATAGTATCAATTTTCCTTGAAAATAAAAGTTTCCAAAAAATATTTTTGGGGAAAAATTGGAAGTATCAATTTTCCTTAAAAATAAATTTTCAAAAAAATCAATTTTTGAGGAAAAGTTGAAAGTATCAATTTTCCTCGAAATTAAAATTTCAAAAAAAATATTTTTAGGGAAAAGTTAAAGGTATCAATTTTCCCTGCACAAAAACAATCATTCTTTCCTTCCTTTTTATTTTGATTTTGATTTCGATTTTTTTTAAATAATCCGACGATGGAGCCGCTGCAAGTGAAACAGTAGTCTTTCTTGCATACTCTTGAGGTGAGGGAATTTTCTCAATTTTTTGCTAAAAGTATTAAAGTCAATTGAGAATAATTTCCAATAATTAATTACTTGGTAAAATTTTAAGGCTCATTGGATAACACAAATTTCAGTTGGTACCATCTTTTGATGGGCGTTGTGATGGTGCTATAACCTTCCTCACACGTAACCGAACTCCCGAACCCTGTTCTGGTTAGCAGACCTGAACCTATTCTTTTAGGGACCCTTAAACGTAGGTGTTCCCTAAAAGGACAGATTCCATAGATGGCCAATCGCACCTAGATAAAAAAAGATTAGTGTCGACTCCTAAAAGTCAATGACTAACGATAGATCCCCAGATCTAGACGTTCTGATACAGCCGCAACCCATGGTCTGATCCGATCTTAGACTGGGAATGAACTTCGTATGCTTAGACTCAACCCACGAAATGAGCGTGCGGACGTTCAGCCGACCAGAGAGGCAGGATGCACAAGCCGGGGATCGAACGAGTGGTTGGTGGGTTCAAGCACATCTTCATATTTTTGCCATGCCAATGCCATTTTTATGGCTTGTAAATTCATACAATGGTCTCCTATACCTTCATGTGAAGTTTTGTGGCAAGACGACCCGTTTTCTATTTTTCACGATTTTTGAAACTTTTTGCGGCTCAGGATTTTTTTAAATTTTTTTAGAAAGAGTTTTGTCCCCAAATTCGGTAGAGGTGATCCTTGTATTTTTTTTGGCATGCAACAAAAAATTCAGCTAAAAACTTGAAGTGGAGAAGATTTTGTGATCGTTTGAAAAAAGTGTCCCCACTTCAGACACTTTAATGGCTACTGGCAGCAAACCTATAAAATCTCAAATGCTCTTTAAGGGGGTGTGAGTTCTTGAGGTTCGATGAGGGATAGGGGGCCAATATAAGGGCCAAGTACCAGCACCCATCACACATCTTGTGCGCACACCCCACGGCCCCCCAATCATTGGAACCCCCAATGCCGCCGGTTAGGCTCTCCGGCAATGCTCCGGTGATGGTGCCCCGGGCGAAAAAAATATGGCACCAGCACATGCCCGAGCCCGGCATGTACACCTGGCTCAAACTATTAGATTGGAAATGAACTCCGTATGCTTAGACTGGGGATGAACTCCGTATGCCTAAGTCAACCCATGAAACGAGCATGCAGGCTTTGAGCCGATCGGAGAGGCATAATGCGCAAGTCGGGGATCAGCCCGATCCCCCTTTGTATGCTGCCAATCTCACTGCCACAACCGTCGGTCTGACTGGGGCATAGACATGGATTGAACTCCCTATGCCTAAGCCAACCCATGAAACGGGCACGCGGGCGCTCAGTCGGTCGGAGAGGCATAATGCGTAAGTCGGGGATCGGTCCGATCCCCCCTACTTGCTATCGATCCTGTTGTCGCAACCCTCGATCCGATCCGATCTTAGACTGGGAATGAACTTCGTATGCTTAGACTGGGGATGAACTTCGTATTTCTAAGTCAACCCATGAAATGAGCGTGCGGACGCTCAGCCAACCAGAGACGCAGGATGTGCAAGCCGGGGATCGAACGGGTGGTAGGTGGGTTCAAGCACATCTTCATATTTCTGCCTTGCCAATGCCATTTTTATGGCTTGTAAATTCATACAATGGTCCCCTATGCCTTCATGTGAAGTTTCGTGGCAAGACGACCCGTTTTCTATTTTTCACGATTTTTGAAACTTTTTGTGGTTCGAGATTTTTTAAAATTTTTTTAGAAAGAGTTTTGTCCCCAAATTTGGTAGAGATGATCCTTGTATTTTTTTTTGCATGTTCAAAAAAATTCAGCTAAAAATTCAAAGTGGAGAAGATTTTGTGACCGTTTGAAAAAAGTGTCCCCATTTTAGATACTTTAATTGCTACTGGCAGCAAACCTATAAAATCTCAAATGCTCTTTAAGGGGGTGTGAGTTCTCAAGGTTCAATGAGGGATAGGGGGCAGCACCCATCACACATCATGTGCGCACACCCCCCGGTCCCCCAATCATTGGAACCCCCAATGCCGTCGGTTAGGCTCTCAGGCGATGCTCCGGTGATGGTGCCCCAGGCGAAAAAAATACGGCAGCAGCACATGCTCGAGCCTAGCATGTACACCGTGGCTCAAACTCTTAGACTGGAAATGAACTCCATATGCTTAGACTGGGGATGAACTCTGTATGCCTAAGTCAACCCACGAAACGAGCGTGCAGGCGCTCAACCGACTAAAGAGGTCGGTCGGAGAGGCAGAATGCGCAAGCCGGGGATCGGCCAGGTCCCCCCCTGCATGCTACCAATCTTGCTACTGGTCTTGCTATCGTAACTCTCGATCCAGTCCAATCTTAGACTGGGAATGAACTCCGTATGCTTAGACAAGGAATGAACTCTGTATGCCTAAGCCAACCCATGAAACGAGCGTGCGGGCACTCAATCGACCGGAGAGGCAGAATGCGCAAGCCAAGGATCAACCCGGTCCCCCCCTATGTGCTGTCGATCCTGCTACTGTAACCCTTAGTCTGGTCTGATGTTAGACTAGGAATGAACTCTGTATGCCTAAGATAACCCACGAAATGAGCGTTCGGGCGCTGAGCCGACTGGAGAGGCATAATGCGCACGTCGGGGATCGACCCGATCCCCCTCTGCGTTTTGTCGATCTCGATGCCACAATGCTCAGTCCAGCTAGGGCTTAGACATGGAATGAACTCCCTATGCCTAAGCCAAACCACAAAACGGACGTGCGGGCGCTCAACCGGCCGGACAGGCAGAATGCGTAAATCGAAGATCAGCCCGATCCCTTCTGTATGCTACCGATCTTATTACCGTAACCCTTGATCTGGTTCGATCTTAGACTGGGAATGAACTCGGTATGCTTAGACTAGGGATGAACTCCGTATGCCTAAGTCAACCCATGAAACGAGCATACGAGCGTTCAGTCGGTCGGAAAGGTCAACCGGAGAGGCATAATGTGCAAGCCGGGGATCAGCCCGATCCCTCTTTGTGTGCTGTCGATCCCACTGCTAGTCCTGCTGCCATAACCCTTGATCCGGTTAGGGCTTAGACATGGAATGAACTCCATATGCCTAAGCCAACCCATGAAGTGAACGTGCGGGCGCTTAGCTAGTTGGGGAGGCAGAATGCGCAAGTCGAGGATCAACCTGGTCCCTCCCTACGTGCTGTCGATCCTGCTGCTAGTCCTGGTGCTGCCACCCTCGGTCTGGTCCAATCTTAGACTAGGAATGAACTTCGTATGCTAAGACATGGAATGAACTCCGTATGCCTAAGCCAACCCACGAAACGAGCGTGCGGGCGCTCAGCCGACCGAAGAGGCAGAATGCGCAAGCCGGGGACCGGCCCGATCCCCCTTGCATGCTGTCGATCCTGCTGCCGCAACCCTCGGTCCGGTCTGATCTTAGATTGGGAATGAACTCCGTATGCCTAAGTCAACCCATGAAACGAGCATGCAGGCATTGAGCCGGTCGGAGAGGCATAATGCGCAAGTCGGGGATCAACCCGATCCCCCTCTGCGCGCTGCCAATCTCGCTGCCACAACCATTGGTCTGACTGGGGCATAGACATGGATTGAACTCCTTATGCCTAAGCCAACCCACGAAATGGGCACGCGGGCGCTCAGTCGGTCGGAGAGGCATAATGCGTAAGTCGGGGATCGGTCTGGTCCCCCCTACTTGCTATCGATCTTGCTATCGCAACCCTCGATCCGGTTCGATCTTAGACTGGGAATGAACTCCGTATGCTTAGCCTGGGGATGAACTCCGTATTTCTAAGTCAACCCATGAAATGAGCGTGCGCACGCTCAGCCAACCAGAGAGGCAGGATGTGCAAGCCGAGGATCAAACGGGTGGTAGGTGGGTTCAAGCACATCTTCATATTTCTGCCTTGCCAATGCCATTTTTATGGCTTGTAAATTCATACAATGGTCCCCTATGCCTTCATGTGAAGTTTCGTGGCAAGACGACCCATTTTCTATTTTTCACGATTTTCAAAACTTTTCGCAGTTCGGGATTTTTTAAAATTTTTTTAGAAAGAGTTTTGTCCCCAAATTTGGTAGAGATGATCCTTGTACTTTTTTTGGCATGTTCAAAAAAATTCAGCTAAAAATTCGAAGTGGAGAAGATTTTGTGACCGTTTGAAAAAATTGTCCCCATTTCAGACACTTTAATGGCTACTGGCAGCAAACCTATAAAATCTCAAATGCTCTTTAAGGGGGTGTGAGTTCTCGAGGTTTGATGAGGGATAAGGGGCCAATATAAGGGCCAAGTGCCAGCACCCATTCGCACATCATGTGCGCAAATCCCCCCGGCCTCCCAATCACCAGAACCCCCAATGCCGCCAGTTAGGCTCTCCGACGACGCTCCGACGATGGTGCCCCGTGCGAAAAAAATGTGGCACCAGCACATGCCCAAGCCCAGCATGTGCACCATGGCTCAAACTCTTAGACTGGGAATGAACTTCGTATGCTTAGACATGGAATGAACTCCGTATGCCTGAGCCAACCCACGAAACGAACGTGTGGGCACTCAGCCGGCCGGAGAGCCAGAATGCACAAGCTGGGGATCGGCCCGATCCCCCTCTGCGTGCTACTGGTCCCGTTGCCACTACCCTCGGTCCGACTGGGGCTTAAACATGGAATGAACTCCCTATGCCTAAGCCAACCCATGAAACGGGCGTACGAGTGCTCAACCGGTCGGAGAGGCAGAATGCGCATGTCGGGATCAGCCCGGTCCCCCGTGTGTGCTGTCGATCTTGCAGCTGTAACCCTCGGTCTGGTTTGATCTTAGATTGGGAATGAACTCCGTATGCTTAGACTGGGGATGAACTCTTTATGCCTAAGTCAACCCATAAAATGAGCGTACGGGCGCTTAGTCGATCGGAGAGGCAGAATGCGTAAGCCGAGGATCGGCTCGATCCCCCCTGTGTGTTGCCGATCCTGCTACTGGTCCTGCTACTACAACCTTTGGTTCGGTCCGATCTTAGACTGCGAATGAACTCCATATGCTTAGACATGGAATGAACTCCGTATGCCTAAGCCAACCCACGAAACGAGCGTGCGGGTGCTCCGCCGACCGGAGAGGCAGAATGCGCAAGTCAGGGATCGGCTCGGTCCCCACTATGTGCTGTCGATCCTGCTACCACAACCCTCGGTCCGGTCCAATCTTAGACTGGGAATGAACTTCGTATGCCTAAGTCAACCCATGAAATGAGTGTTCGGACGCTGAGCCGGCCGAAGAGGCATAATGCGCAAGCCGGGGATTAGCCTAGTCCCTCTCTGCATGCTGTCGATCCCGCTGCCACTACCCTTGGTCCGAATGGGGCTTAAGCATGGAATGAACTCCCTATGCCTAAGCCAACCCACGAAACGGGCGTGTGGGCTCTCAGCCGACCGGAAAGGTAGAATGCGCAAGTGAGGGATCGATCCGATCCCCCCTGCGTGCTGCCAATCCTACTGTCGTAACCCTCGGTTTGGTCCAATCTTAGACTAGGAATGAACTCTATATGCTTAGACTAGGGATGAACTACGTACGCCTAAGTCAACCCATGAAAAGAGCGTGCGAGCGCTTAGCCGGTTGGAGAGGCATAATGCATAAGTCAAAGATCGGCCCAATCCCCCTCTGTGTGCTGCCAATCTCGTTACTGATCCTGCTGCCACAACCCTCAGTCAGGCTAGGGCTTAGACATGGAATGAACTCCGTATGCCTAAGCCAACCCACGAAACGAGTGTGCGGGCGCTCAGTCGGGGATCGAACGGGTGGTAGGTGGGTTCAAGCACATCTTCATATTTCTGCCATACAAATGCCATTTTTATGGCTTGTAAATTCATACAATGGTCCCCTACGCCTCCATGTCAAGTTCATGGCAAGACGACTCGTTTTCTATTTTTCACGATTTTTGAAATTTTTTGCGGTTCAGGATTTTTTAAATTTTTTTTAGAAATAGTTTTATCCCCAAATTTGGTAGAGGTGATCCTTGTATTTTTGTTGGCATGCACCAAAAAATTCAGCTAAACACTCGAAGTGGAGAAGATTTTGTGACCGTTTGAAAAAAGTGTCGCCATTTCAAACACTGTAATGGCTACTGGCAGCAAACCTATAAAATCTCAAATGCTCGTTAAGGGTGTGTGAGTTCTCCAAGTTTGATGAGGGATAGGGGGCCAATATAAGGGCCAAGTTCCAGCACCCATCTCACATCATGTGCGCCCACCCCCCGGCCCCCCAATTGTCGGAACCCCCAATGTCGCCGGTTAGGCTCTCCGATGATGCTCCGACGATGGTGCTTCAGGCTAAAAAATAGCGGCACCAGCACATGCCCAAGCCCAGCATGTGCACCGTGGCTCAAACTCTTAGACTGGGAATGAACTCCGTATGCTTAGACATGGAATGAACTCCGTATGCCTAAGCCAACCCACCAAACGAGCGCACGGGCGCTCAGTCGGCCGAAGAGGTAGAATGCGTAAGTCGAGGATCGGTTCGATCCCCCTCTGCGTGCTGCTGGTACGACTGCCACAACCCTTGGTCCTGCTGGGGCTTAGACATGGAATGAACTCCCTATGCCTAAGCCAACCCACGAAACGGGCATGCGGTCGCTCAACCGGTCAGAGAGGCAGAATGCGTAAGCCGAGGATCGACCCGATCCCTCCTGTGTGCTGTCGATCCTGCTGCCGCAACCCTCGGTCTGGTTCAATCTTAGACTGGGAATGAACTCCGTATGCTTAGACTGGGGATGAACTCCGTATGCCTAAGTCAACCCACGAAACGATCGTGCGGGCGCTCAGCCGGTCAGAGAGGCAGAATGCGTAAGTCGGGGATCGACCTGGTCCCCCCTACATGCTGTCGATCCTGCTGCTGGTCCTGCTGCCGATCCTGCTGCCACAACCTTCGATCTGGTCCGATCATAGACTAGGAATGAACTTCGTATGCTTAGACATGGAATGAACTCTGTATGCCTAAGCCAACCCATAAAACGAGCGTGCGGGTGTTCAGTCGACCGGAGAGGCAGAATGCGCAAGTCGGGGACCGACCCGGTGCCCCTTGCATGCTGTCGATCCTACTATCGTAACCCTCGATCTGGTTTGATCTTAGACTGGAATGAACTCCGTATGCCTAAGCCAACCCATGAAACAAGCGTTCGGGCGTTGAGTTGGCCGGAGAGTCATAATTCACAAGCCGGGGATCGGCTCGGTCCCCCTCTGCATTCTGCCAGTCCCGCTACCACCACCCTCGGTCCGACTGGGGCTTAGACATGGAATGAACTCCCTATGCCTAAGCCAACCCACGAAACGGGCGTGCGGGCACTCAACCGACCGGAGAGGCAGAATGCGTAAGTCGAGGATAGGGTTGATCCCCCTTGCGTGCTGCCGATCCTGCTACCGCAACCTTCAGACTGGTCCGATCTTGGACTGAGAGTGAACTCCGTATGCTTAGATTGGGGATGAACTCTGTATGCCTAAGTCAACCCACGAAACGAGCGTACGGGTGCTTAGTCGACCGGAGAGGCTGGTCAGAGAGGCATAATGCACAAGCCGAAGAATAGCCCGGTCCCCCTCTACGTCCTACCGATTCCGCTGCCAGTCCTGCTGCTATAACCCTCGGTCCGACTGGGGCTTAGACATGGAATGAACTTCGTATGCCTAAGCCAACCCATGAAACGAGCGTGCGGGTGCTCAGCCGGTCAGAGAGGTAGAATGTGCAAGCCAAGGATCGACCCGATCCCTCCTGTTTGCTATCGATCTTACTGCTGGTCCTGCTACCGCAACCCTCAGTTCGGTCTGATCTTAGACTGGGAATGAACTCCATATGCTTAGACATGGAATGTAGTCCGTATGCCTAAGCCAACCCTCGAAACGAGCGTGCAGGTGCTGAGCCGACCCGATCCCCCCTGCGTGCTGTCGATCCTATTACCGCAACCCTCGGTCCGACCTGATCTTAGACTTGTAATAAACTCTGTATGCCTAAGTTAACCCATGAAACGAGCATGCAGGCGCTGAGCCGACCGGAGAGGCATAATGCGCAAGCCGGGGATCGGCTCGATCCCCCTCTGCGTGCCCTCGGTCTGGCTGCCACAACCCTCGATCTGGCTGGGGCTTAGACATTGAATGAACTCCCTATGCCTAAGCCAACCCACGAAACGGGCGTACGGCCACTCAGTCGGCCAGAGAAGCAAAATGCGTAAGCCGAGGATCGGCCCGGTCCCCCCTGCGTGTTATTGATCCTACTGTCGCAACCCTCGGTCCGGTTGGATCTTAGACTGGGAATGAACTCTGTATGCTTAGACTGGGGATGAACTCCATATGCCTAAGTTAACCCATGAAACGAGTGTGCGGATGCTCAACCGACCAGAGAGGCAGGATGCGCAAGCCGGGGATCGAACGGACGGTAGGTGGGTTCAAGCACATCTTCATATTTCTGCCATGCCAATGCCATTTTTATGGCTTGTAAATTCATACAATGGTCCCCTATGCCTTCATGTGAAGTTTCGTGGCAAGACGACCCGTTTTCTATTTTTCACGATTTTTGAAATTTTTTATGGTCTGGGATTTTTTAAAATTTTTTGAGAAAGATTTTTGTCCCCAAATTTGGTAGAGGTGATCCTTGTATTCTTGTTGTCATGCATAAAAAATTCAGCTAAAAACTCGAAGTGGAGAAGATTTTGTGATCGTTTGAAAAAAGTGTCCCCATTTTAGACACTTTAATGGCTACTGGCAGCAAGCCTATAAAATCTCAAATGCTCTTTAAGGGGGTGTGAGTTCTCAAGGTTTGATGAGGGATAGGGGGCCAATATAGGGGCCAAGTACCAGCACCCATCGGACACCATGTGCGACACCCCCCGACCCTTTAATCGCTGAAACTGGCAATGCCGTCGGTTAGGCTCTCCGACGATGCTCCGGCGATGGTGCCCCGGGTGAAAAAAATGTGGCACTAGCACATGCTTGAGTCCAGCATGTGCACCATGGCTCAAACTCTTAGACATGGAATGAACTCCGTATGCTTAGACATGGAATGAACTCCCTATGCCTAAGCCAACCCACGAAACGGGCGTGCAAGCGATCAGCCGGTTGAAGAGGTAGAATGCACAAGCAGGGGACCGACCCAATCCCCCCTGTGTGCTATAGATCCTACTGTCGCAACCCTCGGTCCGATCCAATCTTAGACTGGAAATGAACTCTGTATGCTTAAGCTAACCCACGAAATGAGCGTTCGGGCATCGAGCCGACCGAAGAGGCATAATGCGTAAGCCGAGGATCAGCTTGGTCACCCCCTGCGTGCTGCCGATCCTACTGCCGCAACCCTTAGTCCAGTCCAATCTTAGACAGGGAATGGACTTCGTATGTTTAAACATGGAATGAACTCTGTATGCCTAAGCCAACCCATGAAACGAGCGAGTGGGTGCTCAGTCGGTCGAAGAGAAAGAATGCGTAAGTTAGGGATCGGCCCAGTCCCCTCTATGTGCTATCGATCCAACTGTCGCAACCCTCGGTCCGTTCTGATCTTAGACTGGGAATGAACTTCATACGCCTAAGTCAACCCATGAAACGAGCATGTGGGCACTGAGCCAGCTGAAGAGGCATAATACGTAAGCCGAGGATCGACCTAGTCCCCCTCTGCGTGCTGCCAGTCCTGCTGCCACAACCCTCGGTCTGGCTAGGGCTTAGGCATAGAATGAACTCCCTATGCCTAAGCCAACCCACTAAACGGGCGTGCGGGTGCTCAGCCGATTGGAGAGGCAAAACGTGCAAGTCGGGGATCGGCCCGGTCCCCCTTTTGTGCTGCCGATCCTGCTGTCGCAACCTTCGGTCTGGTTTGATCTTAGACTGGGAATGAACTTCATATGCTTAGACTAGGGATGAACTCCGTATGCCTAAGTCAACCCACGAAACGAGCGTGTTGGCGCTTAGCCGACCAGAGAGGTAGGATGCGCAAGTCGGGGATCGAACGGGTGGTAGGTGGGTTCAAGCACATCTTCATATTTCTGCCATGCCAATGCCATTTTTATGGCTTGCAAATTCATACAATGGTCCCCTAAGCCTTCATGTGAAGTTTCGTGGCAAGACGACCCGTTTTCTATTTTTCACGATTTTCAATACTTTTTACAGTTCGGGATTTTTTAAAATTGTTTTAGAGAGAGTTTTGCCCCAAAATCTATTAGAGGTGATCCTTGTATTTTTTTTGGCATGCATAAAAAAAATCAGCTAAAAAGTCGAAGTGGAGAAGATTTTGTGGCCGTTTGAAAAAAGTGTCCCCATTTCAAACACTTCAATGGCTTCTGGCAGCAAACCTATAAAATCTCAAATGCTCGTTAAGGGGGTGGGAGTTCCTGAGGTTTGATGAGGGATAGGGAGCCAATATAAGGGCCAAGTACCAGCACCTATCACACATCATGTGCGCACACCCCCTGGCCCCCCCAATCGTCGGAACCTTCAATGCTGCCAGTTAGGCTCTCCGACGATGGTGCCCCAGGTGAAAAAAATGTGGCACCAGCACATGCCCCAGCCCAGCATGTGCACCGTGGCTCAAAATCATAGACTGGGAATGAACTCCGTATGCTTAGACAAGGAATGAACTCCGTATGCCTAAGCCAACCGACGAAACTAGCGTGCGGCGCTCAGTCAGTCGGAGAGGCAGAATGCGCAAGCCGGGGACTGGCCCGGTCCCCAACTACGTGCTATCGATCCTGTTGCCACAACTCTCGGTCTGGTCTGATCTTAGACTGGGAATGAACTCCGTATGCATAAGTCAACCCACGAAACGAGCGTGGGGTCGCTGAGCCGGTCGAAGAGGCATAATGCGCAAGCCGGAGATTGGCCTGGTCCTCCTCTGCGTGCTGCCAGTCCCGCTGCCACAACCCTTGGTCCGACTGGGGCTTAGACATGGAATGAACTCCCTATGCCTAAGCCAACACATGAAATGTGCGTGCGGGTGCTCAACCGGCCAGAGAGGTAAAACGCACAAGCCGGGGATCAACCCGGTCCCCCCTGCGTGCTGCTGATCCTGTTGCCGCAACCCTTGGTCCGATCTGATCTTAGACTAGGAATGAACTCCGTATGCTTAGACTGGAGATGAACTCCGTATGCCTAGGTCAACCCATGAAACGAGAGTGTGGGCGTTCAGCCGATCGGAGAGGTCGATCGGAGAGGCATAATGTGCAAACCGGGGATTAGCCTGGTCCCCCTTTGCGTGCTATCGATCCCACTGCCAGTTTTGCTGCCACAACCCTCGGTCCGGCTTGGGCTCAGACATGGAATGAAGTTCGTATGGCAAAAGCAACCCATGAAACAAGTGTGCGGGTGCTTAGCCGGTCGGAGAGGCTGAATGCGCAAGCTGGGGATTGGCCCAATCCCCCCTGCATGCTGTTGATCCTGCTGCTGGTCCTGCTGCTGCAGCCCTTGATCCGGTCTGATCTTAGATTGGGAATGAACTCCATATGCTTAGACATGGAATGAACTTCGTATGCCTAAGCCAACCTACGAAACGAGCGTCCAGGCGCTCAGCCGACTGGAGAGGCAGAAAGCGCAAGTCGGGGATCGGCCCGGTCCCCCGCTGCGTGCTGTCAATCCTACTACTGCAACCCTCAGTCCGGTCTGATCTTAGACTGGGAATGAACTCCGTATGCGTAAGTCAACCCACGAAACGAGCGTGCGGGTGATGAGCTACCGGAGAGGTATAATACGAAAGCGAGGGATCGGCCTGATCCACCTCTGCATGCTGTCGGTCCCGCTGGCACAACCCTCGGTCCAATTGGGGCTCAGAGATGGAATGAACTCCCTATGCCTAAGTCAACCCACGAAACAGGCGTGCGGGCACTCAGTCGATCGGAGTGGCAGAATACGCAAGCTGGGGATCGACCCGATCCCCTCTGCATGCTAGCAATCTTGCTGCTGCAACCCTCGGTCCGGTCCGATCTTAGACTGGGAATGAACTTCGTATGCTTAGATTGGGGATGAACTCCGTATGCCTAAGTCAACCCACGAAACGAGTGTGTGCGTGCTCAGCTGACCAGAGAGGCAGGATGCGCAAGCTGGGGATCGAACGGGTGGTAGGTGGGTTCAAGCACATCTTCATATTTTTGCTGTGCCAATGCCATTTTTATGGCTTGTAAATTCATACAATGGTCCCCTAAGCCTTCATATGAAGTTTCGTGGCAAGACGACCCGTTTTCTATTTTTCACGATTTTCGAAACATTTTACGGTTCAGGATTTTTTAAAATTGTTTTAGAAAGAGTTTTGTCCCCAAATTTTGCGGTTGGCATGCACAAAAATATTTAGCTAAAAACTCGAAGTGGAGAAGATTTTGTGACTGTTTGAAAAAAGTGTCCCCATTTCAGACACTTTAATGGCTACTGGCAGCAAACCTATAAAATCTCAAATGCTTTTTAAGGGGGTCTGAGTTCTCGAGGTTTGATGAGGGATAGGGGGCCAATATAAGGGCCAAGTACCAGCACCCATCGCACATCATGTGTGCACACCCCCGGCCCCCCCAATCACCGGAACCCCCAATGCCGTCGGTTAGGCTCTCCGGCAATGCTCCGACGATGGTGCCCCAGGCAAAAAAAATGCAGCACCAGCACATGCCTGAGCCCTGTATGTGCACCGTGGCTTAAAATCTTAGACTGGGAATGAACTCCGTATGCTTAGACATGGAATGAACTCCGTATGTCTAAGCCAACCCACGAACCGAGCGTCCGGGCGCTCAGCCGATCGGAGTGGCAGAATGCGCAAGCTGGGGACAGGCTCGATCCCCCCTACGTGCTGTCGATCTTGCTGCTGCAACCTTTGGTCCGATCCGATCTTAGACTGGGAATGAACTCCGTATGCCTAAGTCAACCCATGAAACGAGTGTACGGGTGTTGAGCCGGCCGAAGAGGCATAATGCGCAAGCCGGGTATCGACCCAATCCCCACTGCGTGCTGCCGATCTTGCTCTCAGAACCCTTGGTCCGGCTGGGGCTTAGACATGGAATGAACTCCCTATGCCTAAGCCAACCCACAAAATGGGCGTGTTGGCATGCACAAAAAAATTCAGCTAAAAACTTGAAGTGGAGAAGATTTTGTGACCGTTTGAAAAAAGTGTCCCCATTTTAGACACTTTAATGGCTACTGGCAGCAAACTTATAAAACTCAAATGCTCTTTAAGGGGGTGTGAGTTCTCGAGGTTTGACGAGTGATACGGGGCCAATATAAGGGCCAAGTACCAGCACCCATCGCACATCATGTGCGTACACCCCCTGGCCCGCCAATCGTCGAACCCCCAATACCGTCGGTTAGGCTCTCCGACGATCCTCCGGTGATGCTCAGGCGATGGTGCCCCAACCTCGATCCGGCTGGGGCTTAGACATGGAATGAACTCCCTATGCCTAAGCCAACCCATGAAACAGGCGTGTGGGCGCTCAGCCGACCGAAGAGGCAGAATGCACAAGCGGGGATCGACTCGATCCCCCCTGCGTGCTACCGATCTCGCTGTCGGTCCTGCTGTTACAACCCTCGGTCTGGTCTGATCTTAGACTGGGAATGAACTTCGTATGCTTAGACATGGAATGAACTCCCTATGCCTAAGCCAACCCATGAAATAGGCGTGCGGGCACTCAGCCAGTCGAAGAGGCAGAATGCGTAAGCCGGGGATCGGCCTGATCCCCCCTACGTGCTACCGATCTTACTGCCACAACCCTCGGTCCAGTTCGATCTTAGACTGGGAATGAACTCCGTATGCTTAGACTGGGGATGAACTTCGTATACCTTAGTCAACTCACGAAACGAGCGTGCGGGCGCTCAGCCGGTCGGAGAGGCATAATGCGCAAGCCGGGGATCGACCCGATCCCCCACTGCATGCTGTCGATCCCGCTGTCACAACCCTCTGTCTGACTAGGGCTTAGTCATGGAATGAACTCCCTATGCCTAAGCCAACCCACGAAACGGGCGTGTTGGCGTGCATAAAAAAATTCAGCTAAAAACTCAAAGTGGAGAAGATTTTGTGACCGTTTGAAAAAGTGTCCCCATTTCAGACACTTCAATGGCTACCGGCATCAAACCTATAAAATCTAAAATGCTCTTTAAGGGGGTGTGAGTTCTCAAGGTTTGATGAGTGATAGGGGGCCAATATAAGGGCCAAGTACCAGCACCCATCGCACATCATGTGCGGACACCCCCTGGCCCGCCAATCATCGAAACCCCCAATGCCGTCGATTAGGCTCTCCGATGATGCTCTGGTGATGGTGCCCTAACCTTTGATCCGGCTGGGGCTTAGACAAGGAACGAATTCCCTATGCCTAAGCCGACCCACGAAATGGGCGTGTGGGCGCTAGCGGGCCGGAGAGGTAGAATCCACAAGCCGGGGATCGGCTCGATCCCCCCTGCGTGCTACCGATCTCGCTATCGGTCTTGCTACCACAACCCTCAGTCTGGTCTGATCTTAGACTGGGAATGAACTCCGTATGCTTAGACATGGAATGAACTCCCTATGCCTAAGCCAACCCATGAAACGGGCGTGCGGGCACTCAGCCAGCCGAAAAGGCAGAATGCGTAAGCCGAGGATCGACCCGATCCCCCTTGCGTGCTGCCAATCTTGCTGCCACAGCCCTCGGTCCGTTCCAATCTTAGACTGGGAATGAACTCTATATGCTTAGACTGGGGATGAACTCTATATACCTTAGTCAACTCACGAAATGAGCAGACGGGTGCTCAGCCGGTCGGAGAGGCATAATGCGCAAGCCAGGAATCGGCCTGATCACCCACTGCGTACTACAGATCTCGCTGTCACAACCCTCGGTCTGGCTGGGGCTTAGACATGGAATGAACTCCCTATGCCTAAGGCAGCCCACGAAACGGGCGTGTTGGTATGCACAAAAAAATTCAGCTAAAAACTCGAAGTGGAGAAGATTTTGTCACCGTTTGAAAAAAGTGTCTCCATTTCAGACACTTTAATGGCTACTAGCAGCAAACCTATCAAATCTCAAATGCACTTTAAGGGAGTGTGAGTTCTTGAGGTTTGATGAGTGATAGGGGGCCAATATAAGGGCCAAGTACCAGCACCCACCGCACATCATGTGTGCACACCCCCTGGCCCACCAATCGCCGGAACCCCCAATGCCGTCGGTCAGGCTCTCCGACGATGCTCCAAGCGATGCTCCGACGATGCTCCGGCGATGGTGCCCCAACCCTCGGTCTGACCGGGGCTTAGACATGGAATGAACTCCCTATGCCTAAGCCAACCCACGAAATGGGCAGGTGGGTGCTTAGCCGGCTGGAGAGGCAGAATGCACAAGCCGGAGATCGACCCGATCCCCCCTGTGTGCTACCGATCCCACCGTCGATCCTGCTGCAACAACCCTCGGTCCGATCTGATCTTAGACTGGGAATAAACTTCGTATGCTTAGACAAGGAATGAACTCCCTATGCCTAAGCCAGCCCACGAAATTGGTGTGCGGGCGCTCAGCCAGCCGAAGAGGCATAATGCGCAAGCCGGGGATTAGCCTGGTCACCCCTACATGCTGTCGATCCTGCTATCGCAACCCTTTGTCCAATTCGGTCTTAGACTGGGAATGAACTCCATATGCTTAGACTGGGTATGAACTCCGTATGTCTAAGTCAACCCATGAAATGAGTGTGCGGGCGCTCAGTCGACCAGAGAGACAGGATGTACAAGTCAGGGATCGAACGGGTGGTAGGTGGGTTCATGCACATCTACATATTTCTGCCATGCCAATGCCATTTTTATGGCTTGTAAATTCATACAATGGTCCCCTAAGCCTTCATGTGAAGTTTCGTGGCAAGACGACCCATTTTTTATTTTTCATGATTTTTGAAACTTTTTACGGTTCGGGATTTTTTAAAATTTTTTTAGAAAGAGTATTGACCCCAAATTCGGTAGAGGTGATCCTTGTATTTTTGTTGGCATGCACAAAAACATTCAGCTAAAAAATCGAAGTGGAGAAGATTTTGTGACCGTTTGAAAAAAGTGTCCCCAATTCAGACACTTTAATGGCTACTGGTAGCAAACCTATAAAATCTCAAATGCTTTTTAAGGGGTGTGAGTTCTCAAGGTTTGATGAGAGATAGGGGGCCAATATAAGGGCCAAGTACCAGCAACCATCGCACATCATGTGCGCACACCCCCCGACCCCCCCAATCGCCAAAACCCCCAATGTCGCCAGTTAGGCTCTCCGGCAATGCTCCGACGATGGTGCCATGGGTGAAAAAAATGCGACACCAGCACACGCCCGAGCCTAGCATGTGCACCGAGGCTCAAAATCTTAGACTGGGAATGACCTCCGTATGCTTAGACATGGAATGAACTCCGTATGCCTAAGCCAACCCATGAAATGAGCATGCGAGCGCTCAGCCGGTCGGGGAGGCAGAATGTGCAAGCTGGGGATCGGCCCGATCCCCCCCTGCATGCTGTCGATACTGCTGCCACAACCCTAGGTCCAATCCGATCTTATACTAGGAATGAACTCCGTATGCATAAGTCAACCCATGAATGAGCCGACCGAAAAGGCATAATGCGTAAGCCAGGGATCGGGCCGATCCCCCTCTACGTGCTGCCGGTCCCGCTGACACAACCCTCGGTCTGGCTAGGGCTTAGACATGGAATGAACTCCCTATGCCTAAGCCAACCCACGAAATGGGCATCCGGGTGCTCCGTCTGTCGGAGAGGCAAAATGCGCAAGCCGGGGATCAGCCCGATCCCCCCTGCGTGCTGCCGATCCTACTGCCGTAACCCTCGATCTGATCCGATCTTAGACTGGGAATGAACTCCGTATGCTTAGTTTGGGGATGAATTCCGTATGCCTAAGTCAACCCACGAAACGAGCGTAAGGGCGCTCAACCGGTCAGAGAGGCATGATGCTCAAGCCGAGAATCAGCCCGATCCCCTTCTGCATGCTGTCGATCCTGCTACTGATCCTGCTACCACAACCTTCGATCCGACTGGGGCTTAGACATGGAATGAACTCCGTATGCCTAAGCCAACCCATAAAATGAGCGTGTGGGAGCTCAGTCGACCGGAGAGGCAGAATGCGTAAGATGGGGATCAGCCTGGTCCCCCCTACATGCTGTCGATCCTGCTACCGCAACCCTCAGTCCAGTCCGATCTTATACTGGGAATGAACTCTGTATGCCTAAGTCAACCCACGAAATGAGCGTGCGGGCGCTAAGCCAGTCGGAGAGGCATAATGCGCAAGCCGAGGATCAGCCTGGTCCCCTTCTTCGTGCTGTCGGTCTCGCTGCCACAACCCTCGGTCTGACTGGGGCTTAGACATGGAATGAACTCCCTATGCCTAAGCCAACCCACGAAATGGGCGTACGGGCGCTCAGTCGATCGGACAGGCAGAATGCGTAACTCAGGGATCGGCCCGATCCCCCTTGCGTGCTGTTGATCCTGCTGTCGCAACCCTCGGTCTGGTCCGATCTTAGACTGGGAATGAACTCTGTATGCTTAGACTGGGGATGAACTCCGTATGCCTAAGTCAACCCGCGAAATGAGCGTGCGGGCGCTCAGCCGACCAGAGAGGCAGGATGCGCAAGCCGGGGATCAAAAGGGTGGTAGGTGGGTTCAAGAACATCTTCATATTTCTGCCGTGCCAATGCCATTTTTTTGGCTTGTAAATTCATACAATGGTCCCCTAAGCCTTCATGTGAAGTTTCGTGGCAGGACGACCCATTTTCTATTTTTTGTGATTTTTGAAACTTTTTGTGGTTTTGGATTTTTTTCAAATTTTTTTGGAAAGATTTTTATCCCTAAATGTGGTAGAGGTGATCCTTGTATTTTTTCTGGCATGCACAAAAAAATTCAGCCAAAAACTCGAAATGGAGAAGATTTTGTGATCGTTTGAAAAAAGTGTCCCTATTTCAGACACTTTAGTGGCTACTGGCAGCAAACCTATAAAATCTCAAATGCTCTTTAAAAGGCTGTGAGTTCGTGAGATTTGATGAGGGATAGGGAGCCAATATAAGGGCCAATTACCAGCACCCATCACACATCATGTGCGCACACCCCCCCGGCCCACCTAATCGTCGAAACCCCCAATGCTGCTGGTTAGGCTCTCCGGTGATGCTTTGGTGATGCTCCGACGATTGTTCACCGAGCGAAAAGAATGTGGCACCAGCTCAAGCTCGAGCCCAGCATGTGCACCGTGGCTCAAAATTTTAGACTGGGAATGAACTCCGTATGCTTAGACATGGAATGAACTCCGTATGCCAAAGCCAACCCACGAAACGAGTGTGCAGGCGCTCAGTCGGTCGGAGAGGTAGAATGCACAAGTCGGGGATTGGCCTGATCCCCCCTGCGTGTTGCCGATCCTACTGCTGGTCCTACTGCTGGTCCTGCTACCCCAACCCTTGGTCCGGTCCGATCTTAGACTGGGAATGAACTCCGTATGCTTAGACATGGAATGAACTCCGTATGCCTAAGCCAACCCATGAAACGAGCGTGCGGGCGCTCAGCCGACCGAGAGGTAGAATGCGCAAGCTGGGGATCGACCCAGTCCCCCTTGTGTGCTGTCGATCCTATGACTGCAACCCTCAGTCTGGTCCGATATTAGACTGGGAATAAACTCTGTATGCCTAAGTCAACCCACGAAACGAGCGTGCAGGCGCTGAGCCGATCGGAGAGGCATAATGCACAAGCTAGGGATTGACCCGGTCCCCCTCTATGTGCTGCCATTCTCGTTGCCACAACCCTTAGTCCGGTTGGGGCTTAGACATGGAATGAACTCTGTATGCTTAAGCCAACCCATGAAACGAGCGTGCGGGAGCTCAGCCGAGCAGAGAGGCAGAATGCGTAAACCGGGGATTGGCCCGGTCCTCCCCTGCATGCTGCCAATCCTGCTGCTGGTCCTGCGGCTGCAACCTTTGGTCCAGTCTGACCTTACTGTGAATGAACTCCGTATGCTTAGACATGGAATGAACTCTATATGCCTAAGCCAACCCATGAAACGAGCGTGCAGGCGCTCAACTGGTCGGAGAGGCAGAATGCACAAGCTGAGGATCGACCCGGTCCCCCCTGGGTGCTATCGATCCTGCTACCGTAACCCTCGGTCCAATCCGATCTTAGACTAGGAATGAACTCCGTATGCATAAGTCAAACAATGAAACGAGCGTGCGGGTGCTGAACCGACTGAAGAGGCATAATATGCAAGTCGGGGATCGGCCCGGTCCCCCTCTGTGTGCTACTAGTCCCGCTACCACAACCCTTGGTCCGGTTGGGGCTTAGACATGGAATGAACTCCCTATGCCTAAGCCAACCCACAAAACGGGCGCGCAGGCGCTCAACCGGCCAGAGAGGTAGAATACGCAAGTCGGAGATCGGCCCAGTCCCCCCTGCATGCTACCCATCCTGTTGTCGCAACCCTCAGTTTGGACCGATCTTAGACTGGGAATGAACTCCGTATGCTTAGATTGGGGATAAACTTCGTATGCCTAAGTCAACCCACGAAACGAGCGTGCGGACGCTCAGTCGGTCGTAGAGGCCGGCAGGAGAGGCATAATACGCAAGTCGGGGATCAGCCCGGTCCCTCTCTGTGTGCTACCAATCTCGCTATCGGTCTTGCTACCACAACCCTCAATCCGGCTGGGGCTTATACATGGAATGAACTCCCTATGCCTAAGCCAACCCATGAAACAAGCGTGCGGGCACTCAGCCAGTCGGAGAGGCAGAATGCGTAGGTCGAGGACCAGCCCGGTCCCCCTTTCGTGCTGTCGATCCTGCTGCCGCAACCCTCGGTCCTGTTTGATGTTAGACTGGGAATGAACTCCATATGCTTAGACTGGGGATGAACTCCGTATGCCTAAGTCAACCCACGAAACGAGCGTGTGGGTGCTCAACCGATCATAAAAGGATAATGCGTAAGCCAGGGATCAACCCGGTCCCCCTCTGCATGTTGTCGATCCCGCTGTCGGTCCTGCTACCACAACCTTCAGTCCGGCTTGGGCTTAGACATGGAATGAACTCCATATGCCTAAGCCAACCCACGAAATGAGCGTGCGGGCGCTTATTCGATCGGAGAGGTAGAATGCAAAAGTCAGGGACTGGCCCGATCCCCCCTACATGCTATCAATCCTGTTGCCACAACCTTTGGTTCGGTCTGATCTTAGACTGGGAATGAACTCTGTATGCCTAAGTCAATAGATGAAATGAGCATTCGGGCGCTGAGCAGGTCGGAGAGGCATAATGCGTAAGCCGAGGATCAGCCCGATCCCCTTCTACGTTCTACTGGTCCCGCTGCCACAACCCACGGTCCGGCTGGGGCTTTGACAAGGAATGAACTCCCTATGCCTAAGCTAACCCATGAAACAGGCATACGGGCGCTCAGCCGGTCGGAGAGGTAGAACGCACAAGCCTGGTATCGGCTCGGTCCCTCCTGCGTGCTACCGATTCTACTGCCGTAACCCTCAGTCTGATCTTAGACTGGGAATGAACTCTGTATGCTTAGACTAGGGACGAACTTCGTATGCCTAAGTCAACCCACGAAATGAGTGTACGAACGGTCAGCCGACCAGAGAGGCAGGATGCGCAAGTCGGGGATCGAACGGGTGGTAGGTGGGTTCCAGCACATCTTCATATTTCTGCCATGCCAATGCCATTTTTATGGCTTGTAAATTCATACAAGGTTCCCCTATGCCTTCATGTGAAGTTTCGTGGTAAGATGACCCGTTTTCTATTTTTCATGATTTTTGAAACTTTTTACGGTTCGAGATTTTTTAAAATTTTTTTAGAAAGAGTTTTGTCCCAAATTTGGTAAAGGTGATCCTTACACTTTTGTTGGCATGCACAAAAAAATTTAGCTAAAAACTCGAAGTAGAGAAAATTTTGTGATAGTTTGAAAAAAGTGTCCCCATTTCAGACACTTTAATAGCTACTGGCAGCAAACCTATAAAATCTCAAATGCTCTTTAAGGGGGGTGAGTTCTTGAGGTTTGATGAGGGATGGGGGGCCAATATAAGGGCCAAGTACCAGCACCCATCAGACATCATGTGCGCACACCCCCTGGCCCCCCCAATCACCGAAACCCCCAATACCGCCGGTTAGGCTCTCCGGTGATGCTCTGGTCATGCTCCGACGATGGTGCCCCGGGTGTAAAAAATGCAGCACCAGCACATGCCCAAGCCTAGCATGTGCACCGTGGCTCAAACTCTTAGACTGAAAATGAACTCCGTATGCTTAGACATGGAATGAACTCTGTATGCCTAAGCCAACCCAAGAAATGGGCGTGCAGGCGCTCAGCCGGTCAGAGAGGTAGAATGAGTAAGCCGAGGATTGGCCCGGTCCCCCCTGCATACTGTCGATCCTGCTGCTGCAACCCTCGATCTGGTTAGATCTTAGACTGGGAATGAACTCCGTATGCTTAGACTGGGGATGAACTTCGTATGGCTAAGTCAACCCACGAAACGAGTATGCGGGCACTCAGTTGGCCTGAGAGGCAGAATGCGTAAGCCAGGGATTGGCCCGATCCCCCCTGCGTGCTATCGATCCTACTGCTGGTCCTGCTGCTGCAACCCTTGGTCCGGTCTGATCTTAGACTGGGAATGAACTCTGTATGCTTACACATGGAATAAACTACATATGCCTAAGCATATTGCCACGCCAATGCCATTTTTATGGCTTGTAAATTCATACAATGGTCCCCTAAGCCTTCATGTGAAGTTTCATGGCAAGACCACCCGTTTTCTATTTTTCACGATTTTTGAAACTTTTTACGGTTTGGGATTTTTTAAAATTTTTTTAGAAAGCGTTTTGTCCCCAAATTTGGTAGAGGTGATCCTTCCATTTTTTCTGGCATGCACAAAAAACTTCAGCTAAAAACTTGAAGCGAAGAAAATTTTGTGACTGTTTGAAAAAAGTGTCCCCATTTCAGACACTTTAATGGCTACTGGCAGCAAACCTATAAAATCTCAAATGCTCTTTAAGGGGGTGTGAGTTCTTGAGGTTTGATTAGGGATAGGGGGCCAATATAAGGGCAAGTACCAGCACCCATCGCATACTATGTGCACACACCCCCCGGCCCCCCAATCGTCGAAACCCCCAATGCCGTCGGTTAGGCTCTGCGGTGATGCTCCGGTGATGGTACCCCGAGCGAAAAAAATATGGCACCAGCACATGTTCGAGCCCAACATGCACACCGTGGCTCAAACTCTTAGACTGCGAATGAACTCCGTATGCTTAGACATGGAATGAACTCCGTATGCCTAAGCCAACCCACGAAACGAGCGTGTGGGCGTTCAGTCGGGTGGAGAGGCAGAATACGCAAGCTGGGGATTGGCCCGGTCCCCCTCTACATGCTCCGATCCCGCTGCCACAACCCTCTGTCCGGCTGGGGCTTAGACATGGAATGAACTCCCTATGCCTAAGCCAACGCACAAAATGGGCATGCAGGCGCTCAGCCGACTGGAGAGGCAGAATACCCAATCTGGGGATCGGCTCGGTCCCACCTACGTGCTATCGATCCTGCTGTCGTAACCCTCGGTCCAGTCTGATCCTACATGCGCAAACTGGCTTTCTTACCTCTTCCACGCCCATGCTCTTGGGCTTCTGGTTGTTGGCTAGTAATGTCGCTTTGGGATGCCATCTCTTCAATCACGATCTAACCTGCACAACACAAACACGCAGAATCGAACTCGCTCTGATACCAACTGTCACGGGCTCTGACCTTAGACTCAGAGACCATGCGGTCTTAGGCTTGGAATCTCCTCTTTTATGCCTAAGTCAGCCTAAAACACAAGCGTGCGGGCACTAGAACAATGGGAAGGGCTGATTACGTATGTTAAAGAGAAACAGGATAAGAAGATAGAATTCTGGAAATGCTCTTGTATTCACTGAAATAGAAGTGTTTGATGGTGTACAAATGAGGATGGACCAGCCCTCTATTTATAGTTGAGGCTCCAACTACAACTTAATGGCATATCCCTAGAATAAAGGCTAAAATCATGGGATTATACAGATTACAATCAACCAGGATGCTAACTCCTGATTTTCAGGGTCAAGCAAATCTGTCGAGATGCTCTAGCTGAACCTGCCTGCTTCCAGAAGCTTCCCTTGTGTGTCCAGCACCTTGGGCCCTTCTGGATGTGGTACGGGCAGCTTGTATGCCAGGCCTTGGTCTCACGGGCTGGCCTGCAAGTTGGGCGGGTGTTTTGAACTCATTTGCTAGGCTTTGCACACAGATACCCGCCAGCATGCCTGGTCTGCGGACCTTAACCTCTGGCTTGCCTGCTGGTGCACCTGATGTGCCTGGCATGCCTGTCCAGGGTGTGACATTCTCCCCCACCTGATTGTACAATGCCCTTGTTGCATCTTCTACATGGTGCTGCCTGATCTGATCCTTGAACTTCCCTAAGTCATCTGCTGGTTCCCAGCTTACCTCACTATCTGGAAGTCCCTTCTAGTGCACCAAGTACTCTTGTCTTGGCTGATAATTCTTTCATCTCACCTCCCGGTCAGCTATGATGCTGTAGACCTCCTTCTCATATGAGGCCTTTGCTCCCAATGGTGCATGCTTTGACTCTGCCTGTCCTGGATCTCCCTCATCCTTATGGAACGGCTTAATCATGTTCACATGGAACATCGGGTGTACCCTCGGCTTGGGTGGCATATCCAGCTTGTAGGCAACCTTGCCTACCCTCTTGACTACTCGAAAAGGTCCCTCATACCTCTGGACTAGGCCTTTGTGCAGCCCCCTATGGCGTACAATGGGATGCAGCTTCACCAACACCAAGTCTCCACCCTGGAACTGCACGTCCCGCCTATTCTGGTCTGCCCACTGCTTCGACCTCTTGGCCGCCTTGTGTAGACAAACTCTGGCCAAGTTAGTTTGCTCCTACCATGCCTTGGCAAACTTGTATGCTGCTGGATTCGGCCCTGTATAACCTGTAGCAATCGAATTGGGTGTTAGTGGTTGTTGCCCTATCACAACCTCAAATGGGCTCTGGTTCATTACCTCACTCCTTTGTAAGTTGTAGGAAAACTGCGCAATATCTAGCAGCTTTGGCCAATCCTTTTGTGTGGCACTCACATAGTGCCTGAGGTAAATCTCCAATAGTCCATTTACTCGCTCTATCTGCCCATCAGTCTGTAGATGCATGCTGGTGGAAAAGTTCAAGTCTGACCCCAACAGCTTGAACAACTCAGTTCAGAACCTGCTCGTGAAATGCCCGTCCCGATCACTAATAATGGTCCTCGACACTCCCCAGTACTTAACAATGTTCTTCAAGAACAATCGAGCTGCCTCTTCGGCTAGGCACTCCTTGGTTGCTGGAATGAAGATTCCATACTTGGAAAACCTGTCCACCACTACCATGATGCTTCCAAACCCTTTTGCTTTAGGTAGACCGACTATAAAGTCTAGATAAACACTCTCCCATGGTCGCTCTGGCACTGGCAATGGCTCTAAGAGACCCCCTGGTTTCTTGAGCTCCACGTTGTCCTGTTGGCACACAAGACAAGTCTTCACATAGGCCTCCACATCGTCCCTCATGTGCGGCTAGTAGTACCGATCCTTGATCAGCGCTAGGGTGCGGCTCACTCCGTGGTGTCCAGCCCATCTTGAATCATGGCATTCTTGCAAAACTTCCTTGTGGAGCTTCCCGTGCTGCAACACAAATAGTCTACTACCCCTGGTGTACAGCAACCCATCCTGCAACCAAAACTGCCTAGTCTTACCTTGTTGGGCGTACTCTATCAAAGCCTTGGCTATAGGATCATGCGTAAGTCCCTTCTTGATGCGCGGCACCAATGACCCCTCTGGTTGACTAATGGCAGCAAGGTTAGCCTTTCTGCTCAGGGTGTCTGCCACTAGGTTCGCCTGTCCTGGCTTGTACTCTATCTAAAAATCAAATTCTGTAAGAAAATCTTACCATCTCGCCTGCTTGGGGGACAACTTCTTCTGCGTCTGGAAGTAGCTGGTCACCACATTGTCCGTCCTCACCACGAACCTCGACCCCAACAGGTAATGGTGCCAAGTGCTCAAGCAGTGTACCACTGCAGTCATCTTCTTCTCTTGGATCGTGTACTTGCGTTCAGTCTCATTCAACTTCTTGCTCTCGAACGCGACTGGACGTCCCTCCTGCATCAACACGCCCCCTATGGCAAACTCTGATGCATCCGTATGTACCTTATACGACTTGGCATGGTCTGGCAAGGCCAAGACTGGCTCCTCGGTCATAGCCCGCTTCAACCTATCAAAGGCTTCCTGGCACCCTACGCTCCACTCCCATGCTCTCCCTTTCTTGAGCAAGTCAGTCAATGGCGTGGCTATTGCTGAGTGACCTTTGATGAAGCGCCTATAGTAGTTAACCAGCCCAAGGAATGATCTCAACTCAGTGACCTTGGCTGGTGGTTGCCACTCCAGGATGTCGTGTATCTTGCCTTCATCTATGAGTATCCTGCCACCTCCCACTATGTGGCCTAGGAACGGGATCTCTTGCTAGGTGAATGAGCACTTCTCCCTCTTGACAAACAGCTTGTGCACCCGCAACACCTCGAACACCTATCTCAAGTGGTCTACATGCTCTCCCAAAGTCTGGCTGTAGACCACAATGTCATCCAAATAAACCATAACAAATCGATCAAGGAACGACTGAAGTACCTTGTTCATAAGGGTGCAAAATGTTACTGGGGCATTCGTGAGTTCGAAAGGCATCACCAAGAACTCATACGAACCATACAGAGTGACACATGCTGTCTTTGGCTCATCTCCCTCCATGATCCTGACTTGATAGTAGCCTAACCTCAAATCCAGCTTGGTGAACCACCTTACGCTCCCAAGTTGATCGAACAAGTTCACAATGAGTGGGATGTGGTACTTGTTCTTGATGGTTAGCTTGTTAAAGCTCGGTATCTATGCACAGCCGCAACGACCCATCATGCTTGTGCTGGAATAGAACCAGTGCACCATAGGGCACCTTCGATGGCCTGATGAAGCCAGCATCAACTAACTCTTTGAGCTGCTTCCTCAACTCTTCCAACTCTGGTAGAGACATTCGGTAAGGGGCTCTAGCTGGTGGCTTGGCCTCAAACACTAGCTCGATCTTGTGGTCCACCTCCCTCTTAGGTGGTAGCTTGCTAGGCAGCTTTGCGCGCATCACATCACTAAAGGTCTTTAGCACCTTTAACACCTCCAAAGGTGACTCGGTCTCTTTTTCCCTTGGCTCATCATATTTCAAGGCTGCCAAGAAGGTGTCTTCTTGTCTGCTTACCGCCTTGGCAAATTGGATGGTTGACACCACCCGTGACCCAACTTCGAACCCTCTCCTCAATGGCACTAGGCATTGGCACTATGCATCCAAGATGCAAACACAATCGACAAAAGGTACAAAGAGGGCATTAATCCGAACAAGGAAATCCAACCCAATCACAAACTCATAGTCATCAAGGGGTATTACCTCTATGGTCTCCTTGCCTTTCCAGCCTCCAAGTTGTAACTCCACTCCCCGTGCTACTCCAATGGCTGGAACCTCCTTGGAGTTCACCATTTTGATGGTACCAATCCCTTTGTACACCTTTAGTCTGAGCTTCCGGGCTTTATCACCTGAAATAAAAAGATGTGAGGCACCTGTGTCCACCAGTGCATTCACCTTCTGACCCACAACAATTAGATCCGCAAACATCAAGCCCTTTGGCTTACGGCTCCCCTTACTCTGGACAGTATTGAGCACCAACGACCCAAGCTTTGTTGCCCCTGACTCTAGCTCCTCGTCAGACTCCTTGTCTATAGCAGCCAGTTTGCCCTTCTGCGGGCAATTACGTGCTATGTGGCTCCCTCGACATAGGTAGCATGCTAGTGGCTCTCGGTCCCCTTTTGCTTTCCACTTGCCTGCTGGTGGCTTCCTCTCACCATCCTTGGTCGAATGGTCTCGATCTCCATCCTTGGACTCCTGGTCACGGTCCTTCCTTTTGGACTGCTTCTTTCGATCCCTATCATCCCTGCCCTTACCCTTGGGCTTGGTAGACTCAAACTTGTTCAAAGGCTTGAACTCTATCAAGGCCTCAGCAGTAGTCATGGCTTTAACCAAGTCATGAACTCCTCTCCTTTGTAGCTCATGCTTCACCCACAGCTTCAGCCCATCCATGAAAGCAAGTAAGGCATCCTTTTCACCTAGATCCGAGATCTGTCGCATCAGTTCAGAGAATTTTTGGACATACTCCCTTATGTCCCCTTGCTGGCTCAGCCTGCGTAACTTTGCTCGCACCTCATCATCGGCATACTCTGGGTAACTCTGAACTCCTTTTGGAACTCTGCCTAGGTTCCAATCTTGGCGCTCCCACACCTGACATCATCACACCTGTGCCTCCACCACAATAAGGCTACATTAGTGAGATACATAGCAGTGGTGCTTACCTTTATCGCCTCATCTTACATGCCCATGGCCTGGAAGTACTGCTCCATACCCTATAGGTAGTTGTCTACTTCCTTGGTTGCCCTAGTCCCCTTGAACTCCTTAGGCCTGGGGACATCCAATCTAGACTTGGACACTCCAACAAACATTCCCTATGGCAGTCTTGCAAGCAATGAGCTCACTGGCAAGCTCTTCCATCCGCTAGCGCATGGCCTCCACGCCATCGCGCAAGGTCAGCACTTCAGCCTCCAAGGTCTAATTCTTTTGGGTGAACATGTCCATGCCTTTGTTGAGAGCAGCTTCCATCTCACTTTGGATCTCCTCTCCCATGGAGTCTAGCGATGCAATGTGAGTCTCTACCTCCTCAAGCTTCTCCCCCATGTTGCCTATGATCACCTCTACCTTGGCCAGCCTACCGTTCACGGTAGACGAGATATCTTTAGAACTGGCTTACTTGCCTCTTCCACGCCCATGCTCCGGGGCCTCTGGTTGTTGGCTAGCAATGTCGCTTTAGGATGCCATCTCCTCAATCACGATCTAACCTGCACAATACAAACACACAGAATGAACTCGCTCTGATACCAACTGTCACGGGCTCTGACCTTAGACTCAAAAACCGTGCGGCCTTAGGCTTGGAATCTCCTTCTTTATGCCTAATTCAGCCTAAAACACAAGCGTACGGGCACTAGAACAATGGGAAGGGCTGATTACGCAAGTTAAAGAGAAACAGGATAAGAAAACAGAATTTTGGAAATGCTCTTGTATTCACTAAAATAGAAGTGTTTGATGGTGCACAAATGAGGGTTGAGAAGCCCTCTATTTATAGTTGAGGCTCCAGCTACAACTTAATGGCATATCCCTAGAATAAAGGCTAAAATCATGGGATTATATAGATTACAATCAATCAGGATGCTAACTCCTGATTTTTAGGCTCAACCAAATCTGTCGGGATGCTCCAGCTGATCCTGCCTACTTCCAGAAGCTTCCCTTGCATGTCCAGCACCTTGGGCCCTTCTGGATGTGGTGTGGGCAGCTTGTATGCCAGGCCTTGGTCTCACGGGCTGGCCTGCAAGTTAGGCAGGTGTTCTGAACTCGTTTGTTAGGCTTTACACATAGATACCCGCCAGCACGCCTGGTCTATGGGCCTTAACCTCTGGCCCACCTGCTGGTGCACCTGATGTACCTGGTGCGCCACAACCCTCGATTTGGCTAGGGCTTAGACATGCAATGAACTCCCTATGCCTAAGCCAACCCACGAAAAGGGTGTGCGGGTGCTCAACCAGGCGTAGAGGCAGAATGCACAAGCCAAAGATCGGCCAGGTCCCCCTACGTGCTATCGATCGTACTGCCACAACCCTCGGTCTAGTTTGATCTTAGACTGGGAATGAACTCTGTATGCTTAGGCTCAGGATCAACTTCGTATGCCTAAGTCAACCCACGAAACGAGCGTGCGGGCGCTCAGCCGACCAGAGAGGCAGGATGCGCAAGCCGGGGATCGAACATGTGGTAGGTGGGTTCAAGCACATCTTCATATTTCTACCACGCCAATGCCGTTTTTATGGCTTGTAAATTCATACAATGGTCCCCTAAGCCTTCATGTGAAGTTTCATGGCAAGACGACCCGTTTTTCTATTTTTCACGATTTTTGAAACTTTTTACAGTTTGGGATTTTTAAAAATTTTTTTAGAAAGATTTTTGTCCCCAAATTTGTTAGAGGTGATCCTTGTATTTTTCTTGGCATGCAAAAAAAAAATTCAGCTAAAAACTCGAAGTGGAGAAGATTTTGTGCCCGTTTGAAAAAAGTGTCCTCATTTCAAACACTTTAATGGCTACTGATTGCAAACCTATAAAATCTCAAATGCTCTTTAAGGGGGTGTGAGTTCTTGAGGTTTGATGAGGGATAGGGGGCCAATATAAGGGCCAAGTACCAGCACCCATCGCACATCATGTGTGCACACCCCCCGCCCCCCAATCACCAGAACCCTCAATGCCGCCGGTTAGGCTCTTCGGCGATGCTCCGACGATGGTACCCCGGGCGAAAAAAATGTGGCACCAGCACATGCCTGAGCCCAGCATGTGCACCATGGCTCAAAATATTAGACTGGGAATGAACTTCGTATGCTTAGACATGGAGTGAACTCCGTATGCCTAAGCCAACCCACGAAACGAGCGTGCGGGCGCTCAACCGATCGGAGAGGCAGAATGCGCAAGCCGGAGATCAACCCGGTCCCCCCTGCGTGCTATCGATCCTACTACCGTAACCCTCGGTCCGGTCTGATCTTAGACTGGGAATGAACTCCATATGCCTAAGTCAACGCATGAAACGAGCGTGCGGGCGCTGAGTCGGCCGAAGAGGCATAATGCCCAAGCTGGGGATCAGCCCGGTCCCCCTCTGTGTGCTGCCGGTCCTGCTGCCACAACCCTCGGTCCAGCTGGGGCTTAGACATGGAATGAACTCCCTATGCCTAAGCCAACCCACGAAACGGGCGTGTGGGCGCTCAGCCAGTCGGAGAGGTAGAATTTGTAAGCCAGGGATCGACCCGGTCCCCCCTGCGTACTATCGATCCTGCTGCCGCAACCCTCAGTTCGATCCGATCTTAGACTGGGAATGAACTCTGTATGCTTAGATTGGGGATGAACTCCGTATGCCTAAGTCAACCCACGAAATGAGAGTGCGGGCACTCAGCCGGCCAGAGAGGCATAATGCGTAAGCCGAGGATCAGCCCGATCCCCCTCTGCGTGCTATCGATCTTGCTGTCAATCCTGCTGCCACAACCCTTGGTCTGGCTGGGGCTTAGACATGGAATGAACTCTGTTTGCCTAAGCCAACCCACAAAACAAGCGTGCAGGTGCTCAGTCATTCGGAGAGGCAGAATGTGCAAGTATGGGATCAGCCCGGTCCCCCCTGCGTGCTGTCGATCCTGCTGCTGGTCCTGCTGTCGTAACCCTCGGTCTGGTTCGATCTTAGACTGGGAATGAACTCCGTATGCTTAGGCACGGATTGAACTTCGTATGCCTAAACCAACCCATGAAACGAGCGAATGGGCGTTCAGCCGACCAGAGAGACAAAATGCACAACTCGAGGACCGACCCGATCCCCCTTATGTGCTATCGATCCTGCTACTGGAACGCTCGATTCGGTCTGATCTTAGACTGGGAATGAACTCTGTATGCCAAAGTCAACCCATGAAACGAGCGTGCGGGCGCTGAGCTGACAGAAGAGGCATAATGTGCAAGCCGAGGATCGGCCCAGTCCCCCTCTGCTTGCTGCCGTTCCCGCTGCCACAAACCTCGGTCCAGCTGGAGATTAGGCATGGAATGAACTCCCTATGACTAAGCCAACCCACGAAACGAGCGTGCGGGCGCTCAGTTGACTGGAGAGGTAGAATGCGTAAGCCGGGGATCAGTTCGGTCCCCTCCTGCGTGCTGTCGATCCTGCTGTCGCAACCCTCGATCCTATCCAATCTTAGACTAGGAATGAACTCCGTATGCTTAGACTGGGGATGCACTCCGTATGCCTAAGTCAACCCATGAAACGAGCGTGCGGGCGCTTAGCCGACCAGAGAGGCAGGATGTGCAAGCCGGGGATCGAACGGGTGATAGGTGGGTTCAAGCACATCTTCATATTTCTGCCATGCCAATGCCATTTTTATGGCTTGTAAATTCATACAATGGTCCCCTAAGCCTTCATGTGAAGTTTCATGGCAAGACGACCCGTTTTCTATTTTTCACGATTTTCAAAACTTTTTACGGTTCGGGATTTTTTAAAATTTTTTTAGAAAGAGTTTTGTCCCTAAATTTGGTAGAGGTGATCCTTGCATTTTTTTTGGCTTGCACAAAAAAATTTAGCTAAAAACTCAGAGTGGAGAAGAATTTGTGACCATTTGAAAAAAAAAGTCCCCATTTTAGACACTTTAATGGCTACCAGCAGCAAACCTATAAAATCTCAAATGCTCTTTAAGGGGGTGTGAGTTCTCGAGGTTTGATGATGGATAGAGGGCCATTAGAAGGGCCAGGTACCAGCACCATCACACATCATATGCGCACACCCCCCGGACCCCCAATCGTCGGAACCCCTAATGCCGTCGATTAGGCTCTCCGACGATGCTTCGACAATGCTCCAGCAATGGTGCCCCGGGTGAAAAAAATGCGGCACCAGCACATGCCCGAGCCCAGCATGTGCACCGTGGCTCAAAATCTTAGACTGGAATGAACTCCGTATGCTTAGACATGGAATCAACTCTGTATGCCTAGGCTAACCCACGAAATGAGCGTGTGGGCGTTCAGCCAGTCGGAGAGGCAGAATGCGCAAACCGGGGATCAACCCAGTCCCCCCCTGCATGCTGTCGATCCTGCTGCCGCAACCCTCAGTCCGATCTGATCTTAGACTGGGAATGAACTCCGTATGCGTAAGTCAACCCATGAAATGAGCGTGAGGGCGCTGAGCCAACCGAAGAGGCATAATGCACAAGCCGGGTCGGTCCCCCTCTGCGTGCTGTCAATCTCGCTGCCACAACCCTCGGTCTGGCTGGGGCTTAGACATGGAATGAACTCCCTATGCCTAAGCCAACCCATGAAATGGGCGTACGGGTGCTCAGCCGATCGGAGAGGTAGAATACGCAAGCCGGGGATCGGCCCGATCCCCTCTGTATGCTGTCGATCCTGCTACCGTAACCCTTGGTCCAATCCAATCTTAGACTGGGAATGAACTCGTATACTTAGACTGGGGATGAACTCCATATGCCTAAGTCAACCCACGAAACGAGAGTGTGGGTGCTCAGCCGGCCGGAGAGGTAGAATGCGCAAGCCGGGGATCGACCCGATCCCCCTTGCGTGCTGCTGATCCTGCTACCGCAACCCTCGGTCCGGTCTAATCTTACGTTGGGAATGAACTCTATATGCTTAGACTGGGGATGAACTCCGTATGCCTAAGTCAACCCAAGAAATGAAAGCGCAGGCACTCAGCCGATCAGAGAGGCAGATGCGCAAGCCGAGGATCAAACGGGTGGTAGGTGGGTTCAAGCACATCCTCATATTTCTGCCATGCCAATGCCATTTTTACAGCTTGTAAATTCATACAATGGTCCCCTAAGCCTTCATGTGAAGTTTCGTGGCAAGACGATCCATTTTCTATTTTTCATGATTTTCAAAACTTTTTACGGTTCGGGATTTTTTAAAATGTTTTTAGAAAGAGTTTTGTCCCCAAATTTGGTAGAGGTGATCCTTGTATTTTTTTTGGCATGCACAAAAATATTCAGCTAAAAACTCAAAGTGGAGAAGATTTTGTGACCGTTTGAAAAAAGTGTCCCCGATTTCAGAAACTTTAATGGCTCCTGGCAGCAAACCTATAAAATCTCAAATGCTCTTTAAGGGGGTGTTAGTTCTCGAGGTTTGATGAGGGATAGGGGGCCAGTATAAGGGACAAGTACCAGCACCCATCGCACAACATATGCACACACCCCCCAGCCCCCCCAATCGCCGGAACCCCCAATGCCATCGGTTAGGCTCTCCGGCGATGCTCCGATGATGGTGCCCCGGGCAAAAAAAATGCGAAACCAGCACATGCCCAAGCCCAAATGTGCACTGTGGCTCAAAATCTTAGACTGGGAATGAACTCCGTATGCTTAGACATGGAATGAACTCCGTATGCCTAAGCCAACCCATGAAACGAGCGTGCGGGCGCTCAGCCGACCGAAGAGGTAGAATGCCCAAGTCGAGGATCGGCCCGGTCCCCCCTGTGTGCTGTCGATCCTGCTACCACAATCCTCAGTCCAATCTGATCTTAGACTGGGAATGAACTCCATATGCATAAGTAAACCCACGAAACAAGTGTGCGGGCGCTAAGCCGATCGAAGAGGCATAATGCACAAGCCGGTGATCGGCCCAGTCCCCTTCTGCGTGCTGCCGGTCCCGCTGCCACAACCCTCAGTCTGGCTGGGGCTTAGACATGGAATGAACTCCCTATGCCAAGGCCAACCCACGAAATGGGCATGCGGGTGCTCAGCCGACCGGAGAGGTAGAATGCGCAAGCCGGGGATTGACCCGATCCCCCTTGCGTGCTGTCGATCTTGCTACCGCAACCCTCGATCCGGTCCGATCTTACGTTGGGAATGAACTTTGTATGCTTAGACTGGGGATGAACTCCGTATGCCTAAGTCAACCCATGAAACGAAAGTGCTGGCGCTCAGCTGACCAGAGAGGTTGGATGCGCAAGCCGGGGATCGAATGGGTGGTAGGTGGGTTCAAGCACATCTTCATATTTCTGCCATGCCAATGCCATTTTGATGGCTTGTAAATTCATACAATGGTCCCCTAAGCCTTCATGTGAAGTTTCGTGGCAAGACGACCCGTTTTCTATTTTTCATGATTTTCGAGACTTTTTGCGGTTCGGGATTTTTTTAAATTTTTTTAGAAAGATTTTTGTCCCCAAACTTGGTAGAGGTGATCCTTGTATTTTTGTTGGCATGGGAAAAATATTCAGCTAAAAACTCAAAGTGGAGAAGATTTTGTGACCGTTTGAAAAAAGTGTCCCCATTTTAGACACTTTAATGGCTACTGGCAGCAAACCTATAAAATCTCAAATGTTTTTTAAGGGGGTGTGAGTTCTCGAGGTTTGATGAGGTATAGGGGGCCAATATATGGGCCAAGTACCAGTACCCATCGCATATCATGTGCGCACACCCCCCGGCCCCCCAATCGTCAGAACCCCTAATGTCGTCGGTTAGGCTCCCGGTAATGCTCTGGCGATGGTGCCCCGAGCAAAAAAATGTAGCACCAGCACATGCCCGAGCCCAGCATGTGCACCGTGGCTCAAAATCTTAGACTGGGAATGAACTCTGTACCCTTAGACATGGAATGAACTCCGTATGCCTAAGCCAACCCACGAAACGAGTGTGCGGGCGCTCAGCCGGCGTAAGAGGTCGAAATCGAAAGATGGGGATCGGCCCGGTCCCCCCTGCGTGCTGTCGATCATGCTGCTGCAACCTTCAGTCCGGTCTGATCTTAGACTGGGAATGAACTCTGTATGCATAAGTCAACCCATGAAACGAGCGTGCGGGTGCTGAGCAGGCCGAAGAGGCATAATGCGCAAGCCGGGGATCGGCTCGATCCCCCTCTACGTGCTGCCGATCCCACTGCCACAACCCTTGGTCCGGCTGGGGCTTAGACATGGAATGAACTCCCTATGCCTAAGACAACCCACGAAACAGGTATGCGGGTGCTCATGTGGTGGAGAGGCAGAATGCGCAAGCCGGGGATCGGCCAAGTCCCCCTTGCGTGCTGTCGATCCTGCTACCTCAACCCTTAGTCCGATCTGATCTTAGACTGGGGATGAACTCCGTATGCCTAAGTCAACCTCAAAATGAGCGTGCGGGTGCTCAGCCGGTCGGAGATGCATAATGCACAAGCCGAGGATCAACCCGGTCCCCCTCTGTGTGCTGCCGATCCCGCTGTCGATCCTGCTGCCATAACCCTCGGTTTGACTGGGGCTTAGACATGGAATGAACTCCGTATGCCTAAGCCAACCCATGAAACGAGCGTGCAGGCGCTCAGCTGGCCGAAGAGGTAGAAAGCGCAAGCCGGGGATCGACCCGATCCCCCCTGCATGCTATCGATCCTGCTACTGGTCCAGCTGCCGCAACCCTCGGTCCGGTCCGATCTTAGACTGGGAATGAACTCCGGATGCTTAGACAAGGAATGAACTCTGTATGCCTAAGCCAAGCCATGAAATGAGCGTGTGGGCGCTCAACCGACCGAAGAGGCAGAATGCGTAAGCCGGGGATCGGCCTGGTCCCCCCTGCGTGCTGTCAATCTTGCTGCCGTAACCCTCGGTCCGGTCTGATCTTAGACTGGGAATGAACTCCGTAAGCCTAACTTAACCCACGAAATGAGTGTGCGGGCACTGAGCCTGCCAAAGAGGCATAATGCGCAAGTCAGGGATCAGCCTGGTCCCCCTCTGCGTGCTGTCGGTCCCGCTGCCACAACCCTCGATCTGGTTGGGTCTTAGAGTTGGAATGAACTCCCTATGCCTAAGCCAACCCATGAAACGAGCGTGCGGGTGATCAATCGACCGGAGAGGCAGAATGCACAAGCCGGGGATCAGCCTGGTCCCCCCTGCATGCTACCGATCCTACTGCTGGTCCTACTGCCACAACCCTTGGTTCGGTCCGATCTTAGATTGGGAATAACTCTGTATGCCTAGACATGGGCTCCGGATGCTTAGGCTCTCCGACGATGCTCCGGTGATGGTGCCCTGGGTGAAAAAAATATGGCACTAGCACATGCCCAAGCCCAGCATGTGCACTGTGGCTCAAAATCTTAGACTGCAAATGAACTCCATATGCTTAGACATGGAATGAACTCCGTATGCCTAAGCCAACCCATGAAACGAGCGTGCGGGCACTCAGCCGGTCGGAGAGGCAGAATGCACAAGCTGGGGACTGGGGCGATCCCCCCTACGTGCTATCAATCCTGCTACCACAGCCCTCGATCCGATCTGATCTTAGACTGGGAATGAACTCCGCATGCCTAAGTCAACCAACAAAACGAGCGTGGGGGTGCTGAGCCGGTCGAAGAGGCATAATGCGCAAGCCGGGGATCGGCCCGATCCCTCTCTGTGTGCTGTCGGTCCCGCTGTCACAACCCTGGGTCTGGCTGGGGCTTATACATGGAATGAACTCCCTATGCCTAAGCCAACCCACGAAACGGGTGTGCGGGTACTTAGCCAGCCAGAGAGGCAGGAAGTACAAGTCGGGGATCAGCCCGGTCCCCCCTGCATACTGTCGATCCTGCTGCTCTAACCCTCGATCCGGTCCGATCTTAGACTGGGAATGAACTACGTATGCTTAGACTAGGGATGAACTTCGTATGCCTAAGTCAACCCATGAAACAAGCGTGCGGGTGCTCGACCAACCAGAGAGGCAGAATGCGCAAGTCGGGGATCGAACGGGTGGTAGGTGGGTTCAAGTACATCTTCATATTTCTGCCATGCCAATGCCATTTTTATGGCTTGTAACTTTATACAATGGTCCCCTAAGCCTTCATGTGAAGTTTCGTGGCAAGACGATCCGTTTTCTATTTTACACGATTTTCAAAACTTTTTAAGGTTCAAGATTTTTTAAAATTTTTTTAGAAAGCGTTTTGTCCCCAAATTTGGTAGAGCTGATCCTTGTATTTTTATTGGCATGCACAAAAAAATTCAGCTAAAAACTCGAAGTGGAGAAGATTTTGTGACCATTTGAAAAAAGTGTCCCCATTTCAGAAGCTTTAATGGCTACTGGCAGCAAACCTATAAAATCTCAAATGCTCTTTAAGGGGCCGTGAGTTCTCAAGGTTTGATGAGGGATAGGGGGCCAATATAAGGGCCAAGTACCAGCACCCATTGCACATCATGTGCGCACACCCCCCGGCCCCCCAATCGTCGGAACCCCCAATGCCGCCGGTTAGGCTCTCCGGTGGTACTCCGGTGATGCTCCGACGATGGTGCCCCGAGCGAAAGAAATGGGGCATCAGCACATGCCCAAGCCCAGCATGTGCACCGCGGCTCAAAATCTTAGATTGGGAATGAACTCTGTATGCTTAGACATGGAATGAACTCAGTATGCCTAAGCCAACCCCGAAACGAAGGTGCGGGCGCTCAGTCGACTGGAGAGGCAGAATGCGTAAGTTGAGGATCAGCTCGATCCCCCCTGCGTGCTGTCGATCCTGCTATCACAACCCTCAGTTCGATCTAATCTTAGACTAGAAATGAACTTCATATGCCTAAGTCAACCCACAAAATGAGCGTGTGGGCACTGAGCCAGCTGGAGAGGCATAATGCGCAAGCTGGGGATCAGCCCGGTCCCCCTCTACATGTTGCCGATCCCGCTACCACAACCCTTGGTTCGGCTGGGGCTTAGACATGGAATGAACTCCCTATGCCTAAGCCAACCCACGAAACGGGCGTGCGGGCGCTCAGTCGGCCAAAGATGCAGAATGCACAAGCCAGGGATTGGCCCGGTCCCCCCTACGTGTTGCTGATCCTGCTGCCGCAACCCTTGGTCCGGTCTGATCTTAGACTGGGAATGCACTCCGTATGCTTAGACTGGGGATGAACTCCGTATGCTGAAGTCAACCCACAAAACGAGCATGCAAGCGCTCAGCCTGTCGGAAAGGCCGACCGGAGAGGCATAATGCGCAAGTCGGGGATCAACCCGATCCCCCTTTGCGTGCTGTTGATCCCATCGCTTGTCTTGCTGCCACAACCCTCGATCCGGCTGGGGCTTAGACATGGAATGAACTCCATATGCCTAAGCCAACCCACGAAACGAGCATGCGGGTGCTCAGCCAGCCAGAGAGGCAGAATGCACAAGTCGGGGATCGACCCGGTCCCCCTTTGCATGCTGTCGATCCTGCTGTTGCAACCCTCGGTCCGGTTCAATCTTAGACTGGGAATGAACTCCGTATGCATAAGTCAACCCACGAAACGAGCGTACGGGCATTGAGCCAACCGAAGAGGCATAATGAGCAAGCTAAGGATCGGCCCGGTTCCTCTCTGCGTGCTGCCGGTCTCGCTGCCACAACCCTCGATTCGGCTGGGGCTTAGACATGGAATGAACTCTTTATGCCTAAGCCAACCCATGAAACGGGCGTGTGGGTGCTCAGCTGGCTAGAGAGGTAGAATGCGTAAGCCGGGGATCGGCCCGATCCCCCCTGCGTGTTGTCAATCTTGTTGTCGCAACCTTCGGTTTGGTCCGATCTTAGACTGGGAATGAACTCCGTATGCTTAGATTGGGGATGAACTCCGTATGCCTAAGTCAACCCATGAAATGAGCGTGCGGGTGCTCAACCAGTCGAAGAGGCATAATGCGCAAGTCGGGGATCAGCAAGGTCCCCCTCTCCTTGCTGCCGATCTCGTTGCCAGTCCTGCTACCACAACCCTTGGTCTGGGTGGGGATTAGACATGGAATGAACTCCGTATGCTTGAGCCAACCCATGAAACGAACGTGTCGACACTCAGCCCACCGGAGAGGCAGAATGTGCAAGCCAGGAATCGACCCGATCCCATCCTGCTTGCTGTCAATCCTGCTGCTCGTCTTGCTGCCACAACCTTCAGTCCGGTCCGATCTTAGACTGGGAATGAACTCCGTATGCTTAGACATGGAATGAACTCCGTATGCCTAAGCCAACCCACGAAACGAGAGTGCAGGCGTTCAGCCGGCCAGAGAGGCAGAATGCGTAAGCCGAGGATCGGCCCGGTCCCTTCTGTGTGCTGTCAATCCTACTACCGCAACCCTTGATCCGATCCGATCTTAGACTAGGAATGAACTTCGTATGCCTAAGTCAACCCACGAAACAAGCGTGCGGGCGCTGAGCAGACTGGAGAGGCATAATGCGCAAGCTGGGGATCAGCTCGATCCCCCTCTGCGTGCTGTCGGTCCTACTACCATAACCCTCGGTCTGGCTGGGGCTTAGAATTGGAATGAACTCCGTATGCCTAAGCCAACCAATGAAACGAGCGTGCGGGTGCTCAACCGACCGGAGAGGCAGAATGCACAACCCAAGGATCGGCCTGATCCCCCCTCCGTGCTGTCGATCCTGTTGCCGTAACCCTCGGTCCTGTCCGATCTTAGATTCAGAATGAACTCCATATGCTTAGACTGGGGATCACCTCCGTATGCCTAAGTCAACCCACGAAACGAGCGTGCTGGCGCTCAGTCGGTCGGAGAGGCATAATACGTAAGCCGAGGATCAACCTGGTCCCCCTCTGCATGCCGTTGATCCCGCTGCCGGTCCTGCTACCACAACCTTCGGTCTAGCTCGGGCTTAGACATGGAATGAACTCCGTATGCCTAAGCCAACCCACGAAACGAGCGTGCGGGCATTCAGCCGGCCGGAGAGGCAGAATGCGCAAGCCAGGGATCGGTCTGATCCCTCCTTGCATGCTATCAATCTTGTTATTGGTCCTGCTGTCGCAACCCTTGGTCTGATCCGATCTTAGACTGGGAATGAACTCCATATGCTTAGACATGGAATGAACTCCGTATGCCTAAGCCAACCCACGAAATGAGCGTGCGGGCGCTTAACCAACCGGAGAGGTAGAACGCGTAAGCCGAGGATTGGCCCGTCCCCCCTGCGTGCTATCGATCCTACTGCCACAACTCTCGGTCCGGTCCGATCTTAGATTGGGAATGAACTCCGTATGCCTAAGTCAACCCACAAAATGAGCGTGCGGGCGCTGAGCCGACCAGATAGGCATAATGCACAAGACGGGGTTCGACCTGATCCCCTTCTGCGTGCTGTCGATCCTGCTGCCACAACCCCCGGTCTGGCTGCGGCTTAGACATGGAATGAACTCCCTATGCCTAAGGCAACCCACGAAATGGGCGTGTAGGCGCTCAGTCGGCTGGAGAGGCAGAATGCACAAGCCAGGGATCGGCCCGGTCCCCCCTGCGTGCTGCCGATCCTACTGCTGCAACCCTCGGTCCTATCCGATCTTAGACTGGGAATGAACTTCGTATGCTTAGACTAAGGATGAACTTCGTATGCGTAAGTCAACCCATGAAACGAGCGTGCGGGTGCTCAGCCGACCAGAGAGGCAAGATGCACAAGCCAGGGATCAAACGGGTGGTAGGTGGGTTCAAGCACATCTTCATATTTCTGCCATGCCAATGCTATTTTTATGACATGTAAATTTGTACAATGGTCCCCTAAGCCTTCATGTGAAGTTTCGTGGCAAGACGACCGTTTTCTATTTTTCATGATTTTCAAAAATTTTTTGCGGTTCGGGATTTTTTAAAATTTTTTTAGAAAGCGTTTTGTCCCTAAATTTGGTAGAGGTAATCCTTGTGTTTTTGTTGGCATGCAAAAAAAAATCAGCTAAAAACTCAAAGTGGAGAAGATTTTGTGACCGTTTGAAAAAAGTGTCCCCATTTCAAACACTTTAATAGCTACTGGCAGCAAACCTATAAAATCTCAAATGCTCTTTAAGGGGGTGTGAGTTCTTGAGGTTTGATGAGGGATAGGGGGCCAATATAAGGGCCAAGTACCAGCACCCATCGTACATCATGTACGCATACCCCCTGCCCCCCCAATCGTCAGAACCCCCAATGCCGTCGGTTAGGCTCTCCGGCGATGCTTCGACGATGGTGCCCCGGGCGAAAAAAATGCGGCACCAGCACATACCCGAGCCCAGCATGTGCATCGTGGCTCAAAATCTTAGACTGGGAATGAACTCCGTATGCTTAGACGTGGAATGAACTCCGTATGCCTAAGCCAACCTACGAAACGAGCGTGTGGGTGCTCAGCCGGTCGGAGAGGCAGAATGCACAAGCCAGGGATCGGCCCGATCCCCCCTACATGTTGTCGATCCTGCTGCCACAACCCTCGGTCTAATCTTAGACTGGGAATGAACTCCGTATGCATAAATCAACCTATGAAACAAGCGTGCGGGCGCTGAGCCGACCAAAGAGGCATAATGCGCAAGCCAAGGATCGGCTCGATCCCCCTCTACATGCTGCTGATCCTGCTGCCACAACCCTCGGTCCAGCTGGGGCTTAGATATGGAATGAACTCCCTATGCCTAAGCCAACCCACAAAATGGGCGTGCGGGCGCTCAACCGACCGAAGAGGCAGAATGCGCAAGCCGAGGATCGACCCGGTACGCCCGGCGTGCTGCCTATCCCGCTGCCACAACCCTTGGCCCGACTGGGGCTTAGACATGGAATTAACTCCCTATGACTAAGCCAACCCATGAAACAGGCATGCAGGGGGCTCAGCCAGCCGGAGAGGCAGAATACGCAAGCTGGGGATTGACCCAGTCCCTTCTGCGTGCTGCCGCAACCCTCGATCTGGTCTGATTTTAGACTGGGAATGAACTTCGTATGCTTAGATTGGGGATGAACTTCGTATGCCTAAGTCAACCCACGAAATGAGTGTGCGGGCGCTCAACCGGTCGGAGAGGTGTAATGCACAAACCAAGGATCAGCTCGATCCCCCTCTGCGTGCTACCGATCCCGCTGCCGGTCTTGCTGCCACAACCCTCGGTCCAGCCGGGGCTTAGACATGGAATGAACTCCATATGCCTAAGCCAACCCACGAAACGAGCGTGCAAGTGCTCAGCCGGTCAGAGAGGCAGAATGTGTAGGCCAAGGATCGGCCTGGTCCCCCCTACGTGCTATCGATCCTGCTGCTGGTCCTACTGCCGCAACCCTCGGTCCAGTTCGATCTTAGACTGGGAATGAACTTTGTATGCTTAGACATGGAATGAATGCCGTATGCCTAAGCCAACCCACGAAACGAGTGCGCGGGCGCTTAGCTGACCGGAAAGGTAGAATGCGCAAGCTAGGGATCGACCTGATCCCTCCCTGCGTGCTATCGATCCTACTGCCGTAACCCTCGGTCCGATCCGATCTTAGACTGGGATTGAACTTCGTATGCCTAAGTCAACCCATGAAACGAGCGTGCGGGCGCTGAGTCGGTCGGAGAGGCATAATGCGCAAGCCTAGGATCAGCCTGATCCCGCTCTGTGTGCTGTCGATCCCGCAGCCACAACCCTCAGTCCGGTTGGGGCTTAGACATGGAATGAACTCCCTATGCCTAAGCCAACCCATGAAACGGGCGTCCGGGAGCTTGGCCGGTTGGAGAGGCAGAATGTGCAAGCCGGGGATTGGCCTAGTCACCCCTGTGTGCTGTCGATCCTGCTGTCGCAACCCTCGGTCCGATTCGATCTTAGACTGGGAATGAACTCTATATGCTTAGATTGGGGATGAACTCCGTATGCCTAAGTCAACCCATGAAACGAGCGTGCGGGCGCTCAATCGACCAAAAAGGCAGGATGCGCAAGCCGGGGATCGAACGGGTGGTAGGTGGGTTCAAGCACATCTTCATATTTCAGCCATGCCAATGCCATTTTTATGGCTTGTAAATTCATACAATTTTCCCCTAAGCTTTCATGTGATGTTTCGTGGCAAGATGACCTATTTTCTATTTTTCACGATTTTCAAAACTTTTTGCGGTTCGGGATTTTTTAAAATTTTTTTAGAAAGTGTTTTGTCCCCAAATTTGGTTGAGGTGATCCTTGTTTTTTTGTTGGGATGCGCAAAAAAATTCAGCTAAAAACTCGAAGTGGAGAAGATTTTGTGACCGTTTGAAAGAAGTGTCCCCATTTCAGACACTTTAATGGCTACTAGCAACAAACCTATAAAATCTGAAATGCTCTTTAAGGGGGTGTGAGTTCTCGATGTTTGATGAGGGATATGGGGCCATTATAAGGGCCAAGTGTCACACCCTGGGTGGGCGCACCAGGCACATCAGGCGCACCAACAGGTGAGCCAGAGGTTGAGGCCCGCAAACCAGGCGTGCTGGAGGGTATCTACGTGCAAAGCCTAGCAAACGAGTTCAGAACGCCTGCCCAACTTGCAGGCCAGCCCGTGAGACCAAGGCCTGGCATACAAGCTTCTCGCACCACATCCAGAAGGGCCAAGGTGCTGGACATGCAAGGGAAGCTTCTGGAAGCAGGCAGGATCTGCAGCAGCATCCTGGCAGATTTGGTTGACCCTGAAAATCAGGAGTTAACATCCTGATTGATTGTAATCTATATAATCCCATGATTTTAGCCTTTATTCTAGGGATATTGGCATTAAGTGTAAACTGGAGCCTCAACTATAAATAGAGGGCTGCTCTTCCCTCATTTGTACACCATCAAACACTTCTGTTTCAGTGAATACAAGAGCATTTCCAGAATTCTACCTTCTTATCCTGTATCTCTTTAACTCGCATAATCAGCCCTTCCTGTTGTTCTAGTGCCCGTACGCTTGTGTTTTAGGCTGACTTAGGCATAAAGGAGGAGATTCCAAGCCTAAGGTCACACGATTTCTGAGTCTAAGGTCGGAGCCCGTGACAGTTGGTATCAGAGCAAGTTTGATTCGCGTGTTTGTGTTGTGCAGGTTAGAGGAGATGACTTCCCAAAGTGATGCTGCTAACCAACAACCAAAGGCCCAGGAGCATGGGCATGGAAGAGGGAGGAAAGCCAATTCTAGAAATATCTGGTCTACCATGGACGATAGGCTGGCCAAGATGGAGGTGACCATGGGCGACATGGGGGAAAAGCTTGAGGGGGTAGACTCACATTGCATCACTAGACTCCATGGAGGAGGAGATCCAAAGTGAGCTGCAAGCTACTCTCAACAAAGGCTTGGACATGTTCACCCAAAAGAATCAGACCTTGGAGGCTAAAGTGCTGACCTTGCGCAATGGCATGGAGGCCATGCGCCAGTGGATGGAGGAGCTTACCAGTGAGCTCGTTGCTTGCAAGACTGCCATTGGGAATGGCATGTTTACTGGAGTGTCCAAGTCCAGATTGGATGTCCCCAAGCCTAAGGAGTTCAAGGGGACTAGGGCGGCCAAGGAAGTAGATAACTACCTTTGGGGTCTGGAGCAGTACTTCCAAGCCATGGGCATGTAAGACGAGGCGATAAAGGTAAGCACTGCTGCTATGTATCTCACTGATGTAGCCTTATTGTGGTTAAGGCACAGGTGTGATGATGTCAGGCATGGGAGCACCAAGATTGGAACCTGGGCAGAGTTCCAAAAGGAGTTTAGAGAACAATTTTACCCAGAGTATATTGATGATGAGGCGCGGGCAAAGTTGCACAGGCTAAGCCAGCAAGGGGACATAAGGGAGTATGTCAAGAAATTCTCTGAACTGATGATATAGATCTCAGATCTAGGCGAACGCCTTATTTGCTTTCATGGATGGGCTAAAGCCGTGGGTGAAGCATGAGCTACAAAGGAGAGGATTTCATGACTTGGCTAAAGCCATGACTATTGCCAAGGCCTTGATAGAGTTCAAGCCTCTGAACAAGTTTGAGTCTACCAAGCCTAAGGGTAAGGGCAGGGACGATAGAGATCGAAAGAAGCAATCCAAGGGGAAAGACTATGATCGGGAGTCCAAGGATGGAGACCGAGATAGTTTAACCAAGGATGGCGAGAGGAGCCACCAGTAGGAAAGTGGAAAGCAAAGGGGGACTGAGAGCCACTAGCATGCTACCTATGTGGAAGGAGCCACATAGCACGTAATTACCCGCAGAAGGGCAAGCTGGCTGCTGTAGCCAAGGAGTCTGATGAGGAGCCAGAGTTAGGGGCAATAAAGCTTGGGTCGTTGGTGCTCAATGCTGTCCAAAGTAAAAGGAACCGCAAGCCAAAGGGCTTGATGTTTACGGATCTAATTGTTGCGGGTCAGAAGGTGAGTGCACTGGTGGACACAGGTGCTTCACATCTTTTTATTTCAGGTGATAGAGCCCGGAAGCTCAAACTAAAGGTGCAGAAAGGGACTGGTACCATCAAAACGGTGAACTCCAAGGAAGTTCCAGCCATTGGAGTACGCGAGGAGTGAAGTTGCAGCTTGGAGACTAGAAAGGCAAGGAGACCATTGAGGTAATACCCTTGACGACTATGAGTTTGTGATTGGGTTGGATTTCCTTGTTTGGATTAACACCCTCATCGTGCCTTTTGTCGATTGTGTTTGCATCTTGGATGCACGGTGCCAATGCCTAGTGCCATTAAGGAGAGGGTCTGGAGTTGGGTCGCAAGTGGTGTCAACCATCCAATTTGCCAAGGCGGTAAACAGACAAGAAGGCACCTTCTTGGCAGCCCTGAAATATGATGAGCCAAGGGAGAAGGAGATCGAGTCACCCTTGGAGGTGCTAAAGGTGCTGAAGACCTTTAGTGATGTGATGCCCACAAAGTTACCTAGCAAGCTACCACCTAAGAGGGAGGTGGACCACAAGATCGAGCTGGTGTCCGAGGCCAAGCCACCAACTAGAGCCCCTTACCGAATGTCTCCACCAGAGTTAGAGGAGTTGAGGAAGTAGCTAAAGAGTTAGTTGATATTGGCTTCATCAGGCCATCGAAGGCACCCTATGGTGCACCGGTTCTATTTCAATGCAAGCATGATGGGTTGTTGTAGCTATGCATAGACTACCGAGCTTTGAACAATCTGACCATCAAGAACAAGTACCCCATCCCACTCATTGCAGACTTGTTCGATCAACTTGGGAGCGCAAGGTGGTTCACTAAGCTAGATTTGAGGTCAGGCTACTATAAAGTCAGGATCGCAAAGGGAGATGAGCCAAAGATAGCATCTGTCACTCGGCATGGTTCATATGAGTTCTTGGTGATGCCTTTCAGGCTCACAAATGCCCCAGCAACATTCTGCACCCTTATAAACAAGGTACTTTAGTCATTCCTTGATCGGCTTATTGTGGTTTATTTGGATGACATTGTGATCTATAGCTAGACTTTGGGAGAGCATGTAGACCACTTGAGATAGGTGTTCGAGGTGTTGTGGGTGCACAAGCTATTTGTCAAGAGGGAGAAGTGCTTATTCGCCCAGCAGGAGATCCCGTTCCTTGGCCGCATAGTGGGGATGGCAGGATACGCATGGATGAAGGTAAGATACACGCCATCTTGGAGTGGCAACCGCCTGCCAAGGTCACTGAGTTGAGATCGTTCCTTGGGCTGGTCAACTACTACAGGCGCTTCATCAAAGGTCATTCAGCAATAGCCAAGCCATTGATTAACTTGCTCAAGAAAGGGAAAGCATGGGAGTGGAGCACAGGGTGCCATGAAGCCTTTGATAGGTTGAAGCAGGCTGTGATCGAGGAGCCAGTCTTGGCCTTGCCAGACCATGCCAAGCCGTATGAGGTACATACGAATGCATCAGACTTTGCCATAGGGGGCGTGTTGATACAGGAGAGACGTCCAGTCGCATTCGAGAGCATAAAGCTGAATGAGACTGAGCACAAGTACATGGTCCAAGAGAAAGAGATGACTGTAGTGGTGCACTGCTTGTGCACTTGGCATCATTACCTGTTGGGGTCGATGTTCTTGGTTAGGATAGACAATGTGGCGACCAGCTACTTCCAGACGCAGAAGAAGCTGTCCCTCAAGCAGGTGAGATGGCAAGATTTTCTTACTGAATTTGATTTCTAGATAGAGTACAAGCTGGGGCTGGTGAACCTAGTGGCAGATGCCCTGAGCAGGAAGGCTAACCTTGTTGCCATTAGCCAACCAAAGGGGTCACTGGTGCCGCACATCAAGGAGGGAATTGTCCATGATCCTACAGCCAAGGCTTTGATGGAGTACGCCCAGCAAGGTAAGACTAGGCAATTTTGGTTGCAGGATGGCTTGCTGTACACCAGGGGAAGTAGACTATTTGTGCCATAGCACGGGAAGCTCCATAAGGAAGTTTTATAAGAATGCCATGATTTAAGGTGGGTTGGACACCCCGGAGTGAGCCGTACTTTGGTGTTGATCGAGGACCGATACTACTGGCCGTACATGAGGGACGATGTGAAGGCCTATGTGAAGACTTGTCTTGTGTGCCAATAGGACAAGGTGGAGCTCAAGAAACCAGGTGGTCTCTTGGAGCCATTGCCAGTGCCAGAGCGACCATGAGAGAGTGTTTCTCTGGACTTTATAGTCGGTCTACCCAAAATAGAAGGGTTTGGAAGCATCATGGTAATGGTGGACAGGTTTTTCAAGTATGGAATCTTCATTCCAGCAACCAAGGAGTGCCCAGCCGAGGAGGCAGCTCGATTATTCCAGAAGAACATGGTTAAGTACTAGGGAGTGCCAATGACCATTGTTAGTGATCGGGACGGGTGTTTCACGGTCAGGTTCTGGACTGAGTTGTTCAAGCTGTTGGGGTCAGACTTTAACTTTTCCACCAGCATGCATCCACAGACTGATGGGCAGACAGAATGAGTGAATAGACTATTGAAGGTCTACTTCAGGCACTATGTGAGTGCCATACAAAGGGACTGGCCAAAGCTACTAGATATTGCATAGTTTTCCTACAACTTACAAAGGAACGAGGCAACGAACCAAAGCCCATTTGAGGTTGTGACAAGACAACAACCACTAACACCCGATTCGATTGCTACAGGTTATATAGGGTCGAATCCAGTAGCATACAAGTTTGCCAAGGCATGGCAGGAGCAAATTGACTTGGCCAGAGTTTGTCTACACAAGGCGACTAAGAGGTCGAAGAAGTGGGCAGACCAGAATAGGCGGGACGTGCAGTTCCAGGTTGGAGACTTGGTATTGGTGAAGCTGCATCCCATTGTGTGCCATAGGGGGCTGCACAAAGGCCTAGTTCAGAGGTATGAGGGACCTTTCCGAGTAGTAAAGAGGGTAGGCAAGGTTGCCTACAAGCTGGATATGCCACCCAAGCTGACGGTACACCCGGTGTTCCATGTGAGCATGCTCAAGCCGTTCCATGAGGATGAAGGAGATCCAGGATGGGCAGAGTCAAAGCGTGTGCCATTGGGAGCAAAGGCCTCATATGAGAAAGAGGTCCATAGCATCGTAGCTGACCGAGAGGTGAGATGGAAGAACTATCAGCCAAGACAAGAGTACTTGGTGCACTAGAAGAGACTTCCAGACAGTGAGGCAAGCTGGGAACCAACAGATGACTTATGGCAGTTTGGGGACCAGATCAGGCAGTACCGTGCAGGCGCTCAGTCGATCGGAGAGGTAGAATGCACAAGCCAGTGATCGACCCAAGCCAGTGATCGGCCCGATCCCCCTTATGTGCTACCGATCCTGCTGTTGCAACCCTCAGTCCTATCCGATCTTAGACTGGGAATGAACTTCATATGCTTAGACTAGGGATGAACTTTGTATGCCTAAGTCAACCCACAAAATGAGCGTGCGAGCGCTCAGTCGACCAGAGAGGCAGGATGTGCAAGCCGGGGATCGAATGGGTGGTAGGTGGGTTCAAGCACATCTTCATATTTCTGCCATGCCAATGCCATTTTTATGACATGTAAATTCATACAATGGTCCCCTAAGCCTTCATGTGAAGTTTCGTGGCAAGACGACCGTTTTCTATTTTTCATGATTTTCAAAATTTTTTTGCGGTTCAGGATTTTTTAAAATTTTTTTAGAAAGAGTTTTGTCCCTAAATTTGGTAGAGGTAATCCTTGTATTTTTTTTGGCATGCACAAAAAAATTCAGCTAAAAAATCAAAGTGGAGAAGATTTTGTGACCGTTTGAAAAAAGTGTCCCCATTTCAAACACTTTAATGGCTACTCGCAGCAAACCTATAAAATCTCAAATGCTCTTTAAGGGGGTATGAGTTCTCAAGGTTTGAGGAGGGATAGGGGGCCAATATAAGGGCCAAGTACCAGCACCCATCGTACATCATGTGCGCACACCCCCTGCCCTCCCAATCGTCGGAACCCCCAATGCTGTCGGTTAGGCTCGCCGGTGACGCTCCGACCATGGTGCCTCGGGCGAAAAAAATGTGGCACCAGCACATACCCGAGCCCAGCATGTGCATCGTGGCTCAAAATCTTAGACTGGAAATGAACTCCATAAGCTTAGACGTGGAATGAACTCCCTATGCCCAAGCCAACCCACGAAACGTGTGTGCGGGCGCTCAGCTGGCCGAAGAGGCAGAATGCGCAAGCCGGGGATCAGCTCGATCCCCCCTGCGTGCTGCCGATCCTGCTGCCGTAACCCTCAGTCTGGTCTGATCTTAGACTGGGAATGAACTCTGTATGCTTAGACTGGGGATGAACTTCGTATGCCTAAGTCAACCCACGAAACGAGTGTACGGGCGCTCAGCTGACCAGAGAGGCAGGATGTACAAGCCGGGGATCGAACATGTGGTAGGTGGGTTCAATCACATCTTCATATTTCTGCCATGCCAATGCCATTTTTATGGCTTGTAAATTCATACAATGGTCCCCTAAGCCTTCATGTTAAGTTTTGTGGCAAGACGACCTGTTTTCTATTTTTGACGATTTTTGAAGCTTTTTGCGGTTCGGGATTTTTTAAAAATTTTTTAGAAAGAGTTTTGTCCCCAAATTTGGTAGAGGTGATCCTTGTATTTTTGTTGGCATGCATAAAACAATTCAGCTAAAAACTCGAAGTGGAGAAGATTTTGTGACCGTTTGAAAAAAGAGTCCCCATTTCAGACACTTTAGTGGCTACTGGCAGCAAACCTATAAAATCTCAAATGCTCTTTAAGGGGTGTGAGTTCTTGAGGTTTGATGAGGGATAGGGGGCCAATATAAGGGCCAAGAACCAGCACCCATTGCACATCATGTGCACACACTCCCTTGGCCGCCCCAATCGTCGGAACCCCAAATCCGTCGGTTAGGCTCTCCGATGATGCTCCGACGATGCTCCGACGATGGTGCCCTGGGTGAAAAAGATGTGGTACCAGCACATGCCCGAGCCCAGCATGTGCACCATGGCTCAAAATCTTAGACTGGGAATGAACTCCGTATGCTTAGACATGAAATGAACTCCGTATGCCTAAGCCAACCCATGGAATGAGCGTGCGGGCGCTCAGCCGGTCGGAGAGGCAGAATGCACAAGCCAGGGAACGGCCCATTCCGCCCTGCGTGCTATCGATCCTGCTACTGCAACCCTTAGTCTGGTCCAATCTTAGACTGGGAATGAACTCCGTATGCATAAGTCAACCCACGAAACAAGTGTGCGGGTGCTGAGCCTACCGAAGAGGCATAATGCGTAAGCCGAGGATCAGCCCGGTCCCCCTCTACGTGCTGTTGGTCCCGCTGCCACAACCCTCGATCCGGCTGGGGTTTAGACATGGAATGAACTCCCTATGCCTAAGCCAACCCACGAAACGGATGTGCCGGTGCTTAGCCGGCCAGAGAGGTAGAATGCGCAAGCTGGGGATCGGCCCGGTGCCCCCTGCGTGCTGCCTATCCCGTTATCGACCCTGCTGCCATATCCTTCAGTCCGATTGGGGCTTAGACATGGAATGAACTCCGTATGCCTAAGCCAACACACGAAACGAGCGTGCGGGTGCTCAGCCGGCCGGAGAGATAGAATGCGTAAGTCAGGGATCGGCTCGGTCCCCCCTGCGTGCTATCGATCCTGCTGCTAGTCTTGCTACCGCAACCGTCAGTCTGGTTTGATCTTAGACTGGTAATGAACTCCGTATGCTTAGACGTGGAATGAATTCCGTATTTCTAAGCCAACCCACGAAACGAGCGTGCGGTGCTTAGCAGGCCAAAGAGGCAGAATGTGCAAGCCAGAGATCTGCCCGGTCCCCCCTACGTGCTGTCAATCCTGCTACTGCAACCATCGGTCCAGTCTGATCTTAGACTAGGAAAGAACTCCGTATGCCTAAGTCAACCCACGAAACGACCATGCGGGCGCTGAGCCGATCGGAAAGGCATAATGCACAAGCTGGGGATCAGCTCGGACCCTCTCTACGTGCTGCCGGTCCTGCTGCCACAACCCTCAATCTGACTGGGGCTTAGACATGGAATGAACTCCCTATGCCTAAGCCAACCCATGAAATAGGCATCGGGTGCTCAGCCGGCTGGAAAGGCAGAATGCACAAGTCAGGGATCAACCCGATCCTCCCTGCGTGCTGTCGATCTTGCAGCTGCAATCCTCGGTCCGGTCCGACCTTAGACTAGGAATGAACTTCATATGCTTAGACTGGGGATGAACTCTGTATGCCTCAGTCGACCCATGAAACAAGCGTGCGGGCGCTCAGCCGACCAGAGAGGCAGGATGCGCAAGCTGGGGATCGAACAGGTGGTAGGTGGGTTCAAGCACATCTTCATATTTCTGCCATGCCAATGCCATTTTTATGGCTTGTAAATTCATACAATGGTCCCTGAAGCCTTCATGTGAAGTTTCGTGGCAAGACGACCCGTTTTTTATTTTTCACAATTTTTGAAACTTTTTACGGTTTGGGATTTTTGAAAATTTTTTTAGAAAGAGTTTTATCCCCAAATTTTGTATAGGTGCTCCTTGTATTTTTGTTGGCACGCAAAAAAAAATTCAGCTTAAAAACTCGAAGTGGAGAAGATTTTGTGACCGTTTGAAAAAAGTGTCCTCATTTCAGACACTTTAATGGCTACTGGCAGCAAACTTGTAAAATCTCAAATGCTCTTTAAGGGGTGTGAGTTCTCGAGGTTTGATGACGGATAGGGGTCCAATATAAGGGCCAAGTACCAGCACCCATGTGCGCACACCTCCCGGCCCCCCAATAATCAGAACCCCCAATGCCACCGGTTAGGCTCTCCAGCGATGCTCTGGTGATGGTGCCCCGGGCGAAAAAAATGCTGCACCAGCACATGCTCGAGCCCAGCATGTGCACCATGGCTCAAAATCTTAGACTGATAATGAACTCCATATGCTTAGACATGGAATGAACTCTGTATGCCTAAGCCAACCAACGGAACGAGCATGCGGGCGCTCAACTGACTGGAGAGGCAGAATGCACGGGGATCGACCCTGTCCCCCCTGTGTGCTATCGATCCTGTTGTCACAACTCTCAATCTGATCCAATCTTAGATAGGGAATGAACTCCGTATGCCTAAGTTAACCCATGAAATGAGCGTGTGAGCACTGAGCCGACCGGAGAGGCATAATGCGCAAGCCGGGGATCAACCCGATCCCCCTCTTCGTGCTACCGATCCCACTACCACAACCCTCGGTCCAGCTGGGGCTTGGACATGGAATGAACTCCCTATGCCTAAGCCAACCCATGAAACGAGCGTGTGGGCGCTCAGCTGATCGGAAAGGCAGAATGCGAAAGTCGAGGATCGACCCGGTCCCCCCTGCGTGCTATCGATCCTGTTGCCATAACCCTTGGTCTAGTCCGATCTCAGACTGGTAATGAACTCCGTATGCTTAGACTGGGGATGAACTCTGTTTGCCTAAGTCAACCCACGAAACGAGCATGCGGGCGCTCAGCCAACCAAAGAGGCAGGATGTGCAAGCCGGGGATCGAACGGGTGATAGGTGGGTTCAAGCACATCTTCATATTTCTGCCATGCCAATGCCATTTTTATGGTGTGCAAATTCATACAGTGGTCCCCTAAACCTTCATGTGAAGTTTTGTGGCAAGATGACCCGTTTTCTATTTTTCACGATTTTTGAAACTTTTTACGGTTTGGGATTTTTTAAAATTTTTTTAGAAAGAGTTTTGTCCCAAAATTTGGTAGAGGTGATCCCTGTATTTTTGTTGGCATGCATAAGGGCCAACTACCAACACCCATCGCACATCATGTGCGCATACCCCCCGGCCCCCCAATCGTCGGAACCCTCAATGCCACCGGTTAGGCTCTCCGGTGATGCTCCGGCGATGGTGCCCCGAGCAAAAAAAATGCGGCACGAGCACATGCCTGAGCCCAGTATGTGCACCATGGCTCAAAATCTTAGATTGGGATTGAACTCCATATGCTTAGACATGTAATGAACTCCATATGCCTAAGCCAACCCACGAAACGAGCGTGCGAGCGCTCAGCAGGCCAGAGAGGCAAAATACGCAAGCCGGGGATCGACCCGGTCTGCCCCTGCGTACTGTCAATCCTGCAGCAGCAACCCTCGGTTTGGTCCAATCTTAGACTGGGAATGAACTCCGTATGTATAAGTCAACCCACGAAATGACCGTGCGTGTGCTGCGCTGGTCGAAGAGGCCTAATGCGCAAGTCGGGGATCGGTCCGGTCCCCCTTTGCGTGTTGCCGATCCCGCTGCCACAACCCTCTGTCCGGCTGGGACTTAGACATGGAATGAACTTCCTATGCCTAAGCCAACCCTCGAAACGGGCGTGCGGGCCCTCAGCCGACCGGAGAGGCAAAATGCGCAAGCCTGGGATCGACTCGGTCCCCCCTGCGTGCTATCAATCCTGCTACCACAACCCTCGGTCCGGTCTGATCTTAGACTAGGAATGAACTATGTATGCTTAGACTGGAGATGAACTTCATATGCCTAAGTCTACCCATGAAACAAGCATGCGGGCGCTCAGTCGGCCGGAGAGGCCGGTCGGAGAGGCATAATGCGCAAGCTGGGGATCAGCCCGATCCCCTTCTGCGTGTTGCCGATCTCACTGTCGATCCTGCTGCCACAACCCTCGGTCTGGCTGGGGCTTAGACATGGAATGAACTCTATATGCCTAAGCCAACCCACGAAACGAACGTACGGGCGCTCAACCGGTCGGAGAGGTAAAATACGCAAGCCGAGGATCAGCTCGGTCCCCGCCTGTGTGCTACCGATCCTGCTGCTGGTCTTGCTACCGCAACCCTCGGTCCGGTCCGATCTTAGACTGTAAATGAACTTCATATGCTTAGACATGGAATGAACTTCGTATGCCTAAGCCAACCCATGAAACGAGCGTACGGGCGCTCAGCCGGTCGAAGAGGTAGAATGTGTAAACCGAGGATTGGCCCGATCCCACCCTACGTTTTGTCAATCTTGCTACCGTAACTCTTGATCCAGTCCGATCTTAGACTGGGAATGAACTCCGTATGCCTAAGTCAACCCACGAAACGAGCGTGTGGGCATTGAGCCGGTGAGATAGGCATAATGAACAAACCGGGGATCGACCTGGTCCCTCTCTGCATGCTGTCGGTCCTGTTGCCACAACCCTCAGTCCGACTGTGGCATAGACATGGAATGAACTCTGTATGCCTAAGCCAACCCACAAATCGAACGTGCGGGCTATCAGCCGGTCGGAGAGGCAGAATGCGCAAGCTGGGGATTGGCCTGGTCCCCCTTGCGTGCTGCTGATCCTGCTACCGTAACCCTCGGTCTGGTCCGATCTTAGACTAGGAATGAACTCTATATGCCTAGACTATCGATGAACTCCGTATGCTTAAGTCAACCTACGAAACGAGTGTGCGGGCGCTCAGTAAGCCGGAGAAGCTGGCCGGAGATGCGTAATGCACAAGCCGGGGATCGGCCCAGTCCCCCTCTGCGTGCTGCCGATGTCGGTCCTACTACCACAACCTTTGGTTCGGCTGGGGTTTAGACATGGAATGAACTCCGTATGCCTAAGCCAACCCACGAATCGAGCGTGCAGGCACTCAGCTGGCTGAAAAGGTAGAATGCGCAAGTCGGGGATCAACCCGGTCCCCCCTGTGTGCTGTCGATCCTGCTGTTGGTCCTACTACCGCAACCCTCAGTTCGGTCCGATCTTAGACTGGGAATGAACTCCGTAGGCTTAGACATGGAATGAACTCTGTATGCCTAAGCCAACCCATGAAACGAGCGTGTGGGCGCTCAGCCAGCCGGAGAGGCAAAATGTGCAAGCCGGGGATCGACCTGATCCCCCCTGCGTGCTGTCAATCCTGCTGCCTTAACCTTCGATCCGATCCGATCTTAGACTGAGAATGAACTCTGTATGCCTAAGTCAACCCACGAAATGAGCGTAGGGGCACTGAGTCGATCGGGGAGGCATAATGCGCAAGCCGAAGATCGACTCGGTCCCCATCTGTGTGCTGTCGGTCCCGCTACCACAACCCTCGGTCTGGCTGGGGCTTAGACATGGAATGAGCTCCCTATGCCTAAGCCAACCCATGAAACGGGCGTGTGGGCGCTCAGCTGGCCGGAGAGGCAGAATGCACAAGTCGAGGATCAGCCTTTGAAGATCTTGTGACCGTTTGAAAAAAGTGTCCCCATTTTAGACACTTTAATGGCTACTGGCAACAAACCTATAAAATCTCAAATGCTCTTGAAGGGGGTGTGAGTTCTCGAGGTTTGATGAGGGATAGGGGGCCAATATAAGGGCCACGTACCAGCACCCTTCGCACATCATGTGCACACACCCTCTGGCCCCCCAATCATCGGAACCCCCAACACCGTCGGTTAGGCTCTCCAACGATGCTCCGACGATGGTGCCTCGAGCGAAAAAAATATGCCACTAGCACATGCCCGAGCCCAGCATGTGCATCGTGGCTCAAAATCTTAGACGGGGAATGAACTCCGTATGCCTAAGGCAACCCACGAAACGAGCGTACGAGCGCTCAGCCGGTCGGAGAGGTAGATGCGCAAGCAGGGGATTGGTTCGGTCCCCCCTGCGTGCTATCGATCCTGCTGTCGCATCCTTCTGTCCGGTCTGACCTTAGACTGAGAATGAACTCCGTACATATAAGTCAACCCACGAAACGAGCGTGCGGGCGCTGAGTCGACCGAAGAGGCATAATGCCCAAGTCGGGGATCGGCTCGATCCCCCTCTGCGTGCTGTTGATCCCATAGCCACAACCTCGGTCCTACTGGGGCTTAGACATGGAATGAACCCCCTATGCCTAAGCCAACCCATGAAACGGGCGTGCGGGCGCTCAGCCGATCGGAGAGGCAGAATGCACAAGCCGAGGATCGACCCGGTCCCACCTGCGTCCTATCGATCCTGCTGTCACAACCCTCGATCCGGTCTGATCTTAGACTGGGAATGCACTCCGTATGCTTAGACTGGGGACGAACTCTATATGCCTAAGTCAAACCATGAAACGAGCGTGCGGGTGTTCAGCTGATCGGAGAGGCAGAATGCACAAGCTGGGGATCGACCCGATCCCCCCTGCGTGCTGTCGATCCTGCTGCTAGTCCTACTGCCGTAACCCTTGGTCTGATTTGATCTTAGATTGGGAATGAACTTCGTATGCTTAGACATGGAATGAACTTCGTATGGATAAGCCAACCCACAAAACGAGCGTGTGGGCACTCAGCCGGTCGAAGAGGCAGAATGCGTAAATCAGGAATCAGTCCGGTCCCTCCTGCGTGCTGTCAATCCTGCTACCGCAACCCTCGGTCCGGTCTGATCTTAGAGTGGGAATGAACTCCGTAAGCCTAAGTCAACCCACGAAACGAGCATGCGGGCACTGAGCCGACCGGAGAGGCATAATGCACAAGCCGGGGATCGACCCGGTCCCCCTCTGTGTGCTGTCGGTCCCGCTGCCACATCCCTTGGTTCGGCTAGGGCTTAGACATGGAATGAACTCTGTACACCTAAGCCAACCAACGAAACGAGCATGTGGGCGCTCAACTGGCCGGAGAGGTAGAATGCGCAAGTCGGGGATCGGCCCGTTCCCCCCCTGCGTGCTATCGATCCTGCTACCGCAACCTTCGGTTTGGTTCGATCTTAGACTAGGAATGAACTCCATATGCTTAGACATGGAATGAACTCCGTATACCTAAGCCAACCCATGAAACAAGCGTGCGGGCGCTCAGCTAGCCGGAGAGGCAGCATGTGCAAGCCAGGGATCGGCTCGGTCCACCCTTTCGTGCTGTCGATCCTGCTGCCGCAACCCTCGGTCTGATCCGATCTTAGACTGGGAATGAACTCTGTATGCCTAAGTCAACCCATGAAATGAGCGTACGGGCACTGAGCCGGTCGGAGAGGCATAATGCGCAAGCCGGGGATCAGCCTGGTCCCCCTATGCGTGCTGCCGGTCCCGCTGCCACAACCCTCGGTTCGGTTGGGGCTTAGACATGGAATGAGCTCCCTATGCCTAAGCCAAACCATGAAACGGGCGTGCGGGCACTCAGCCGGCCGGAGAGGCAGAATGCGCAAGCTGGGGATCGGCCTTTGAAGATCTTCTGACCATTTGAAAAAAGTGTCCCCATTTTAGACACTTTAATGGCTACTGGCAGCAAACCTATAAAATCTCAAATGCTCTTTAAGGGGGTGTGAGTTCTCAGGGTTTGATGAGGGATAGGGGGCCAACATAAGGGCTAAGTACCAGCACACTTCCCACATCATGTGCACACACCCCCCGGCCCTCTCAATTGTCGGAACCTTCAATGCCGCTGGTTAGGCTCTTCGATGATGGTGGCCCGGGCAAAACAAATACGCCACCAGCACATGCCTGAGCACAGCATGTGCACCGTGGCTCAAAATCTTAGACGGGGAATGAACTTCGTATGCTTAGACATGGAATGAACTTCGTATGCCTAAGCCAACCCATGAAACGAGCGTACGGGCACTCAGCCGGTCGGAGAGGCAGAATGCGCAAGCAGGGGATCGGTTCAGTCCCCCCCTGCGTGCTGTCGATCCTACTGCCGTAACCTTTGGTCCGGTCCAATCTTAGACTGGGAATGAACTCCGTACGTATAAGTTAACCCACGAAGCGAGCGTGCGGGCGCTGAGCCGGCCGAAGAGGCATAATGCGCAAGCCGGGGATCGACCTAGTCACCCTCTACATGCTGCCGGTCCCGCTGTCGCAACCTCGGTCCAACTGGGGCTTAGACATGGAATGAACTTCCAATGCCTAAGCTAACCCATGAAACGGGCGTACGGACGCTTAGTCGGCCGGAGAGGTAGAATACACAAGCCAGGGATCGGCCCAATCCCACCTGTATGCTATCGATCCTGCTGCCGCAACCCCCGATCCGATCTGATCTTAGACTGGGAATGCACTCTGTATGCTTAGACTGGGGATGAACTCTGTATGCCTAAGTCAACCCACGAAATGAGCGTGCGGGTGCTCAGCCAGCCGGAGAGGTAGAATGCGCAAGCTGGGGATCAGCCCGATCCCCCCTACGTGCTGCCGATCCTGCTACTAGTCCTGTTGCTGCAACCCTCGATCCGGTCGGATCTTACACTGAGAATGAACTTCGTATGCTTAGACATGCAATGAACTTCGTATGGCTAAGCCAACCCACGAAATAAGCGTGCGGGCGCTCAGTCGGTCGGAGAGGCAGAATGCGTAAGCTGGGGATCGGCCCGATCCCCCCTACGTGCTGTCGATCCTGCTGCTAGTCCTGCTGCTGCAACCCTCGGTCCGATCCGATCTTAGACTGGGAATGAACTCCGTATGCTTAGACATGGAATGAACTTCGTATGGCTAAGCCAACCCACAAAACGAGCATGGGGGCGCTCAGCCGGTCGAAGAGGCAGAATGCATAAGTCGGGGATCGACCTGGTCCCCCCCTGCGTGCTGTCGATCTTGCTGCCGCAACCCTCGGTCCGGTCTGATCTTAGACTTGGAATGAACTTCGTATGCCTAAGTCAACCCACGAAATGAGCATGTGGGCACTGAGTCGGCCGGAGAGGCATAATGCGCAAGCCAGGGATTGGCCCGGTCCCCCTCTGCATGCTGCCAGTCCCGCTGCCACAACCCTCGGTCCGGCTAGGGCTTAGACATGGAATGAACTCCCTATGCCTAAGCCAACCCATGAAATGGGCGTGCGGGTGTTCAGCCGGTCAGAGAGGTAGAATGCACAAGCCGGGGATTGGCCCAGTCCCCCCTGTGTGCTACCGATCCTGCTGCCCTCGATCCAGTCCGTTCTTAGAATGGGAATGAACTTCGTATGCTTAGACTGGGGATGAACTCCGTATGCCTAAGTCAACCCACAAAATGAGCGTGCGGGCGCTCAGCCGACCAGAGAGGCAGGATGCGTAAGCCGGGGATCGAACGGGTGGTAGGTGGGTTCAAGCACATCTTCATATTTCTGCCATGCCAATACCTTTTTTATGGCTTGTAAATTCATACAATGGTCCCCTAAGCCTTCATGTGAAGTTTCGTGGCAAGACGACCCATTTTCTATTTTTCACGATTTTCAAAACTTTTTGTAGTTCGGGATTTTTTAATATTTTTTTTAGAAAGAGTTTTGTCCCCAAAATTGGTTGAGGTGATGCTTGTATTTTTGTTGGCTTGCACAAAAAAATTCAGCTAAAAACTCGAAGTGGAGAAGATTTTGTGACTGTTTGAAAAAAGTGTCCCTATTTCAGACACTTTAATGGCTACTGGCAGCAAACCTATAAAATCTCAAATGCTCTTTAAGGGGGTCTAAGTTCTTGAGGTTTGATGAGGGATAGGGGGCCAATATAAGGGCCAAGTGTCACACCCTGGGCGGGTGTGCCAGGCACATCAGGCACACCAGCAGGCGAGCCAGAGGTTGAGGCCCGTAGAGCAGGCGTGCTGGCGGGTATCTGCACGCAAAGCCCAGCAAACGAGTTCAGAACGCCCGCCCAACTTACAGGCCAGCCCATCAGACCAAGGCCTAGTATACAAGCTGCCCGCACCACATCTAGAAGGGCCCAAGGTGCTGGACACACAAGGGAAGCTTATGGAAGCAGGCAGGATCAGCAGCAGTATCCTGGCAGATTTGGTTGACCCTGAAAATTAGGAGTTAGCATCCTGATTGATTGTAATCTGTATAATCCCATGATTTTAGCCTTTGTTCTAGGGATATTTCCATTAAGTGTAAGCTAGAGCCTTAACTATAAATAGAGGGCTGTTCCTCCCTCATTTGTACACCATCAAACACTTCTGTTTCAGTGAATACAAGAGCATTTCTAGAATTCTACCTTCTTATCCTGTTTCTCTTTAACTTGTGTAATCAGCCCTTCCTGTTGTTCTAGTGCCTATACGCTTGTGTTTTAGGCTGACTTAGGCTTAATGGAGGAGATTCCAAGCCTAAGGCCGCATGGTTTTTGAGTCTAAGGTCAGAGCCCGTGACAGTTGGTATCAGAGCAAGTTCAATTCCGCGTGTTTGTGTTGTGCAGGTTAGAGGAGATGGCATCCCAAAGTGACGCTGCTAACCAACAACTAGAGGCCTAGGGGCATGGGTGTGGAAGAGGGAGGAAAGCCAGTTCTAGAGATATCTAGTCTACCATGGACGGTAGGTTGGCCAAGGTGGAGGTGACCATGGGCGACATGGGGGAGAAGCTTGAGGGGGTAGAGACTCACATTGCATCGCTAGACTCCATGGGGGAGGAGATCCAAAGTGAGCTGCAAGCTGCTCTCAACAAAGGCTTGGAAGTGTTCACCCAAAAAAATCAGACCTTGGAGGCTGAAGTGCTGACCTTGCGTGATGGCATGGAGGCCATGCACCAGCGGATGGAGGAGCTTAACAGTGAGCTTGTTGCTTGCAAGACTGCCATTGGGAATGGCATGTTTGCTGGAGTGTCCAAGTCCAGATTGGATGTCCCTAAGCCTAAGGAGTTCAAGAGGACTAAGGGTGCCAAGGAAGTAGATAACTACCTTTAGGGTATGGAGCAGTACTTTCAGGCCATGGGCATGCAAGACGAGGCGATAAAGGTAAGCACCGCTGCTATGTATCTCACTGATGTAGCCTTATTGTGGTTGAGGCTTAGGAGTGATGATGTCAGGCGTGAGAGCGCCAAGATTGGAACTTGGGCAGAGTTCCAAAAGGAGTTCAAAGAACAATTTTACCTAGAGTATACCGATGATGAGGCACGGGCAAAGTTGCGCAGGCTGAGCCAGCAAGGGGACATAAGGGAGTATGTCCAAAAATTTTTTGAACTGATGCTACAGATCTCGAATCTAGGTGAGAAGGACTCCTTATTTGCTTTCATGGATGGGCTGAAGCCGTGTGTGAAGCATGAGCTACAAAAGAGAGGAGTTCATGACTTGGCTAAAGCCATGACTACTGTCGAGGCCTTGATAGAGTTCAAGCCTCTGAACAAGTTCGAGTCTACCAAGCCTAAGGGTAAGGGCAGGGACGATAGGGATCGAAAGAAGTAGTCCAAGGGGAAGGACCATGACTGAGAGTCTAAGGATAGAGACCGAGACCGTTCAACCAAAGATGGCGAGAGGAAGCCACCAGCAGGCAAGTGGAAAGCAAAAGGGGACTGAGAGCCACTAGCACGCTACCTATGTGGAAGGAGCCACATAGCGCGCAATTACCCACAGAAGGGTAAGCTGGCTACTGTAGACAAGGAGTTTGACGACGAGCCAGAGTTAGGGGCAGCAAAGCTTGGGTCGTTGGTGCTCAATGCTATCCAGAGTAAGGGGAGTCGCAAGCCAAAGGGCTTGATATTTACGGATCTGATGGTTGCAGGTCAGAAGGTGAGCGCACTGGTGGACACAGGTGCCTCACATTTTTTTATTTTAGGTGATAGAGCCCGGAAGCTCGGACTAAAGGTGCAGAAAGGGATGGTACCATTAAAACGATGAACTCCAAAGAAGTTCCAGCCATTGGAGCAGCGTGGGGAGTGGAGTTGCAGCTTGGAGACTGGAAAGGCAAGGAGACCATTGAGGTAATACCCCTTGACGACTATGAGTTTGTGATTAAGTTGGATTTCCTTGTTCGGATTAATGCCCTCCTTGTGCCTTTTGCCGAGTAAGCAAACAAGAAGACACCTTTTTGGCAGCCCTGAAATATGATGAGCCAAGGGAAAAGGAGATCGAGTCACCCTTGGAGGTGCTAAAGGTGCTGAAGACCTTTAGTGATGTGATGTCCACAAAGCTACCTAGCAAGCTACCACCTAAGAGGGAGGTGGACCACAAGATCGAGCTGGTGTCCGAGGCCAAGCCACTAGCTAGAGCCCCTTACCAAATGTCTCCACCAGAGTTGGAGGAGTTCAAGAAGTAGCCCAAAGAGTTAGTTGATGCTGGCTTCATCAGGCCATCAAAGGCACCCTATGGTGCACCGGTTCTATTTCAACGCAAGCATGATGGGTTGTTGTGGTTGTGCATAGACTACCGGGCTTTGAACAAGCTGACCATGAAGAACAAGTACCCCATCCCACTCATTGCAGACTTGTTCGATCAACTTGGGAGCACAAGGTGGTTCACCAAGCTGGATTTAAGGTCAGGCTACTATCAAGTCAGGATCGCGGAGGGAGATGAGCCAAAGATAGCATGTGTCACTCGGTATGGTTCGTATGAGTTCTTGGTGATGCCTTTCGGACTCACAAATGCCCCAGCAACATTCTGCACCCTTATGAACAAGGTACTTTAGTCATTCTTTAATCGGTTTGTTGTGGTTTATTTGGATGACATTATGATCTACAGTCAGACTTTGGGAGAGCATGTAGACCACTTGAGATAGGTGTTTGAGGTGTTGTGGGTGCACAAGCTATTTGTCAAGAGAGAGAAGTGCTCATTCGCCCAGCAGGAGATCCCATTCCTTGGCCACATAGTGGGAGGTGGTAGGATACGCATGGATGAAGGCAAGATACATGCCATCCTGAAGTGGCAACCGCAAGCCAAGGTCACTGAGTTGAGATCAATCCTTGGGCTGGTCAACTACTACAGGCGCTTCATCAAAGGTCACTCAGCAATAGCCACGCCATTGACTGGCTTGCTCAAGAAAGGGAAAGCATGGGAGTGGAGCGCAGGGTGCCAGGAAGCCTTTGACAGGTTGAAGCAGACTGTGACTGAGGAACCAATCTTGGCCTTGCCAGACCATGCCAAGCCATATGAGGTGCATACGGATGCATCAGACTTTGCCATAGGGGACGTGTTGATGCAGGAGGGACGTCCAGTCGCGTTCGAGAGCATGAAGCTAAACGAGACTGAGCTAAGTACACTGTCTAAGAGAAAGAGATGACTGCAGTGGTGCACTGCTTGCACACTTGGTGCCATTACCTATTGGGGTCGAGGTTTGTGGTTAGGACGGACAATTTGGTGACTAGCTACTTCTAGACGTAGAAGAAGCTATCCTCTAAGCAGGCGAGATGGCAAGATTTTCTTGTGGAATTTGATTTCCAGATGGAGTACAAGCCGAGGCGGGTGAACCTAGTGGCAGACACCCTGAGCAGGAAGGCTAACTTTGCTGCCATTAGCCAACCAGAGGGGTCACTGGTGCCGCGCATCAAAGAGGGACTTGCGCATGATCCTATAGCCAAGGCTTTGATAGAGTACACCCAGCAAGGTAAGACTAGGTGGTTTTGGTTACAGGATGGCCTGCTGTACACTAGGGGAAGTAGACTATTTGTGTCACAGCACGGGAAGCTTCGCAAGGAAGTTTTGCAAGAATGCCATGATTCAAGGTGGGCTAGACCCCCCGGAGTGAGCCATACCTTGGCGTTGATCGAGGATCGGTACTACTGGCCGTACATAAGGGACGATATGGAGGCCTATGTGAAGACTTGTCTTGTGTGCCAACAGGACAAGGTAGAGTTCAAGAAACTAGGCGGTCTCTTGGAGCCATTGCTAGTGCCAGAGCGACCATGGAAGAGTGTTTCTCTGGACTTTATAGTTGGTCTACCCAAAGCAGAAGGGTTTGGAAGCATCATGGTAGTGGTGGACAGGTTTTCCAAGTATGGAATCTTCATTCTAGCAACAAAGAAGTGCCCAGTCGAGGAGGTAGCTTGATTGTTCCTGAAGAACATGGTTAAGTACTGGGGAGTGCCGAGGACCATTGTTAGTGATCAGGACGAGCATTTCACAGGTAGGTTCTGGACTGAGTTGTTCAAGCTGTTGGGGACAAACTTGCACTTTTCCACCAGCATGCATTCGCAGACCGATGGGCAGACAGAATGAGTGAATGGACTATTGGAGGTCTACCTCAGGCACTATGTGAGTGACATACAAAAGGACTGGCCAAAGCTACTAGATATTGCGTAGTTTTCCTACAACTTGCAAAGGAGCGAGGCAATGAACCAGAGCCCATTTGAGGTTGTGACAAGGCAACAACCACTAACACCCAGTTCGATTGCTGTAGGTTATACAGGGCCAAATCCAGTAGCATACAAGTTTACCAAGGCATGGCAGGAGCAAGCTAACTTGGCCAGAGTTTGTCTACACAAGGCGGCCAAGAGGTCAAATAAGTGGGCAGACCAGAATAGACGGGACGTGTAGTTCCAGGTTGGAAACTTGGTGTTGGTGATGCTGCATCCCATTGTGCGCCATAGGGGGCTGCACAAAGGCCTAGTCCGGAGGTATGAGGGACCTTTCCAAGTAGTCAAGAGGGTAGGCAAGGTTACCTACAAGCTGGATATGCCACCCAAGTCGAGGGTACACCCGATGTTCCATGTGAGCATGCTCAAGCCGTTCCATGAGAATGAGGGAGATCTAGGACGGGCAGAGTCAAAGCGTATGCCATTGGGAAAGGGCCTCATATGAGAAGGAGGTCCACAACATCATAGCTGATCGGAAGGTGAGACAGAAGAACTATCAGCCAAGATAAAAGTACTTAGTGCGTTGGAAGGGACTTCCAAATAGTGAGGTGAGCTAGGAACCAGTAGATGACTTATGGCAGTTCGGGTACCAAACCAGGCAGTACCATGTAGAAGATGCAACAAGGGTGTTGTGCAATCAGGTGGGGGAGAATGTCAGGCCCTGGGTGGGCACGACAGGCACATCAGGTGCACCAGCAGGTGAGCTAGAGGTTGAGGCTCGTAAACCAGGCGTGCTGGCAAGTATCTGTGCGCAAAGCCTAGCAAACGAGTTTAGAACGCCCGCCCAACTTGCAGGCCAGCCCATGAGACCAAGACCTGGCACACAAGCTGCCCGCACCACATCCAGAAGGGCCCAAGGTGCTGGACACGCAAGGGAAGCTTCTGGAAGCAGGCAGGATCAGCAGCAGCATCTTGGCAGATTTGGTTGACCTTAAAAATCAGGAGGTAGCATCCTGATTGGTTGTAATCTGTATAATCCCATGATTTTAGCCTTTATTCTAGGGATACTACCACTAAGTGTAAGCTGGAGCCTCAACTGTAACTAGAGGGCTACTCCTCCCTCATTTGTACACCATCAAACACTTCCATTTCAGTGAATACAAGAGCATTTCCAGAATCCTACCTTCTTATCCTGTTTCTCTTTAACTTGCATAATCAGCCCTTCCCATTGTTCTAATGCCCGTATGCTTGTGTTTTAAGTTGACTTAGGCATAAAGGAGGAGATTCCAAGCCTAAGGTTGCACGGTTTCTAAGTCTATGGTCAGAGCCCGTGACACAAGTACCAGCACCATCACACATCATGTGCGCACACCCTCCGGCCCCCCCAATCATCGGAACCCCTAATGCCGCCGGTTAGGCTCTCCGGTGATGCTCCGATGATGGTGCCCTAGGCGAAAAAAAGTGGCACCAGCACAGGCCCGAGCCCAGCGTGTGCACTGTGGCTCAAAATCTTAAACTGGGAATGAACTCTGTATGCCTAAGCCAACCCACAAAACGAGCGTGCAAGCGCTCAGTAGGCCGGACAGGCAGAATGCACAAGCTGAGGATCAGCCCGGTCCACCCTGCGTGCTGCCGATCCTACTGCTAGTCCTGTTGCCGTAACCATTAGTCCGATCCAATCTTAGACTAGGAATGAACTCCGTATGCTTAGACTGGGGATGAACTCTGTATGCCTAAGTCAACCCACGAAACAAGCGTGTGAGCATTCAGCCGGCTGGAGAGGTCGGTTGAAGTGGCATAATGCGCAAGCCGGGGATCAGCTCGATCCCTCTCTTCATGCTACCAATCCCACTGCCAGTCCTGCTACCACAACCCTCGGTCCAGCTAGGGCTTAGACATGGAATGAACTCCATATGCCTAAGCCAACCCATGAAACAAGCGTGCGGGCGCTCAATCAATCGGAGAGGCAGAATGTGCAAGCTGCAGATTGGTTCGATCCCCCCTGCATGCTGTCGATCCTGTACTGGTCCTGCTGTTGCAACCCTCGGTCCAGTCTAATCTTAGACTGGGAATGAACTTCGTATGCTTAGACATGGAATGAACTCCGTATGCCTAAGCTAACCCACGAAACGAGCGTATAGGCGCTCAACCAGTCGGAAAGGCAGAATGCGTAAGCCGAGGAATGGCCCGGTCCCCCTTACGTGCTATCGATCCTGCTACTGCAACCCTCGATCCAGTCCATTCTTAGACTGGGAATGAACTCCGTATGCCTAAGTCAACCCACAAAACGAGCGTACGGGCATTGAGCCGACTGGAGAGGCATAATGCGTAAGTCGAGGACCGGCCCGATCCCCCTCTGCATGCTGCCGGTCTCACAGTGACAACCCATGGTCCGGCTGGGGCTTACACATGGAATGAACTCCCTATGCCTAAGCCAACCCACGAAATGGGCGTGTGGGTGCTCAACTGACCGGAGAGACAGAATGCACAAATCGGGTATCGGCCCGGTCCCCCCTGGGTGCTGTCGATCCTGCTGTCGCAACCCTCGATCCGATCCAATCTTAGATAGGGAATGAACTCCGTATGCTTAGACTGGGGATGAACTCCGTATGCCTAAGTCAACCCATGAAACGAACGCACGGGCACTCAGCCGACCAGAGAGGCAGGATGCGCAAGCCGGGGATCGAACGGGTGGTAGGTGGGTTCAAGCACATCATCATATTTCTGCCATGCCAATGCCATTTTTATGGCTTGTAAATTCATACAATGGTCCCCTAAGCCTTCATGTGAAGTTTCATGGCAAGATGACCCATTTTCTATTTTTCACGATATTCAAAACTTTTTGCAGTTTGGGATTTTTTAAAAAATTTTTGGAAAGAGTTTTGTCTCCAAATTTGGTAGAGGTGATCCTTGTATTTTTTTGGCATGCACAAAAAAATTCAGCTAAAAACTCAAAGTGGAGAAGATTTTGTGACCATTTGAAAAAAGTGTCCCCATTTAAGACACTTTAATGGCTACTTGTAGCAAACCTATAAAATCTCAAATGCTCTTTAAGGGGGTTTGAGTTCTCAAGGTTTGATTAGTGATAGGGGGCCAATATAAGGGCCAAGTACTAGCACCCATCGCACATCATGTGCGCACACCCCCTGGCCCCCCCAATCGTCGAAACCCCCAATGCCGCCGGTTAGGCTCTCCGACGATGTTTCGACGATGGTGCCTTTGGCGAAAAAAATGCGGCACTAGCACAAGTCCAAGCCCAGCATGTGCATCATGGCTCAAACTCTTAGACTTGAATGAACTCCGTATGCTTAGACATGGAACGAACTCCGTATGCCTAAGACAACACATGAAACGACCGTGCGGGCGCTCAGCCGGTCGGAGAGGCAGAATGCGCAAGCCGAGGATCGGCCTGGTCCCCCTCTACATGATGCCGATCCTGCTACCACAACCCTCGGTTCGGCTAGGGCTTAGACATGGAATGAACTCCCTGTGCCTAAGCCAACCCACGGAATGGGCGTGCGGGCACTCAGCCTACCGGGGAGGCAGAATGCGTAAGTCGGGGATCGGCCCAGTCCCCCCTGCGTGTTGCCGATCCTGCTGCCGTAACCTTCGGTCCAGTCCGATCTTAGACTGGAAATGAACTCCGTATGCTTAGACTGGGGATGAACTCCGTATGCCTAAGTCAACCCACGAAACGAGCGTGCGGATGCTCAGTCGACCCGAGAGGCAAGATGCGCAAGCCGGGGATCGAACGGGTGGTATGTGGGTTCAAGCGCATCTTCATATTTCTGCCATGCCAATGCCATTATTATGGCTTGTAAATTCATACAATGGTCCCCTAAGCCTTCATGTGAAGTTTCGTGGCAAGACGACCCACTTTCTATTTTTCATGATTTTTGAAACTTTTTATGGTTAGGGATTTTTTAAAATTTTTTTAGAATGAGTTTTGTCCCCAAATTTGGTAGACGTGATCCTTTTATTTTTGTTGGCATGCACAAAAAAATTCAGCAAAAAACTCGAAGTGGAGAAGATTTTGTGACCGTTTGAAAAAAGTGTCCCCATTTCAGACACTTTAATGGCTACTGGCAGCAAACCTATAAAATCTGAAATGCTCTTTAAGGGGGTGTGAGTTCTCGAGGTTTGATAAGGGATAGGAGGCCAATATAAGGGCCAAGTACCAGCACCCATCACACATCATGTGCGCACACCCCCCGGGCCCCCCAATCGTCGGAACCCCTAATGCCGTCGGTTAGGCTCTCCGGTGATGCTCCAGCGATGGTGCCCCGGGCAAAAAAAATGTGGCACCAGCACATGCCCGAGCCCAGCATGTGCACCGTGGCTCAAACTCTTAGACTGGGAATGAACTCCATATGCCTAGACATGGAATGAACTTCGTATGCCTAAGCCAACCCACGAAACGAGCATACAGGCGATCGGTCGGCTAGAGAGGTAAAATGCATAAGCCAGGGATTGGCTCGGTCCCCTTCTGCATGCTGCAGGTCCCGCTGCCACAACCTTTGATTTGGTTGGGGCTTAGACATGGAATGAACTCCCTATGCCTAAGCTAACCCATGAAATGGGCGTACGGGCGCTCAGCCGACCGGAGAGGCAGAATGCGCAAGCCGGGATCAGCCCGATCCCCCCTGTGTGTTGTCGATCCTGCTGTCGCAACCCTCGGTCCAGTTTGATCTTAGACTGGGAATGAACTCTGTGTGCTTATATTGGGGATGAACTTCGTATGCCTAAGTCAACCCATAAAACGACCCTGCGGGCACTCAGCCGATCGTAGAGGCTGACCGGAAAGGCACAATACACAAACCGGGGATCAGCCTGATCCCCCCTGCGTGCTACCGATCCTACTGCTAGTCCTGCTATCGTAACCCTCGGTCTGGTCCTATCTTAGACTGGGAATGAACTCCGTATGCTTACACATGGAATGAACTCCGTATGCCTAAGCCAACCCACAAAATGAGCGTACGGGCGCTCAGCTGGCTGGAAAGGCAGAATGCGCAAGCCGGGGACTGACATGGTCCCCCCTGCGTGCTGTCAATCCAGCTGTCGCAACGCTCAGTCTCATCTGATCTTAGATTGGGAATGAACTCCATATGCCTAAGTCAACCCATGAAACGAGCGTTCGGGCGCTGAGCTGGCCGGAGAGGCATAATGCGCAAGTCGGTCCCCCTTTGCATGTTGTCGGTCCCACTGCCATAACCCTTGATCCGGCTGGGGCTTAAACATGGAATGAACTCACTATGCCTAAGCCAACCCATGAAACAGGCATGCGAGCGATCAGCCGGTCGAAGAGGCAGAATACGTAATCTGAGAATCGACCCGATCCCCCCTGCATGCCGTCGATCCTATTGCCACAAACCTCGGTCCGATCTGATCTTAAATTGGGTATGAACTCTATATGCTTAGACTGGGGATGAACTCCGTATGCCTAAGTTGACCTACGAAATGAGCGTGCGGGCACTCAGTCGACCGAGAGGTCAGCCAAAGAGGCATAATGCACAAGTCGGGGACCAGCCCGATCCCCCTCTTTGTGCTATCAATCCCGTTACCAGTCCTGCTACCACAACCCTCGGTCCGACTAGGGCTTAGACATGGAATGAAATCCTTATGCCTAAGCCAACCCACGAAACGAGCGTGTGGGTGCTGAACCGACAGGAGAGACAGAATGCGCAAGCCGGGGATCGGCTCGATCCCCCTGCATGCTGTTGATCCTGCTGTTGGTCTTGCTGCCACAACCCTTGGTCCGGTCCGATCTTAGACTGGGAATGAACTCTGTATGCTTAGACATGAAATGAACTCCGTATGCCTAAGCCAACCCACGAAACGAGCGTGCGGGCGCTCAATCGGCCGAAGAGGCAGAATGTGCAAGCCGGGGACCGGCCCGGTCCCCCCTGCGTGTTGTCGATCCTACTGCCACAACCTTGGTTCGGTCTGATCTTAGACTAGGAATGAACTTCGTATGCCTAAGTCAACCCATGGAATGAGGGTACGGGCGCTCGGTCGATCGAAGAGGCCGATCGGAGAGGCATAATGCACAAGCTGGGGATCAGTCCGGTCCCCCTCTACGTGCGATCAATCCTATTACCGATCTTGCTACCACAACCATTGGTCTGGTTGGGGCTTAGACATGGAATGAACTCCGTATGCCTAAGCCAACCCACGAAACGAGCGTGCGGGTGCTCAAGCAATCGGAGAGGCAGAATGCGTAAGCCGGGGATCGGCTCGGTCCCCCTTTGCATGCTGTCGGTCTCGCTACCACAACCCTTGGTCCAACTGGTGCTTAGACATGGAATGAACTCCCTATGCCTAAGCCAACCCATGAAACAGGCATGTGGGTGCTCAGCCGACCGGAGAGGTAGAATGCGTAAGCCGAGGATCGACCTGGTCCCCCCTGCGTGCTGTCGATCCTGCTACCGCAACCCTCAGTCTGGTCTGATCTTAGACTGGGATGAACTCTGTATGCTTAGACTGGGGATGAACTCCGTATGCCTAAGTCAACCCATGAAACGAGCGTGCGGCCATTCAGCTGGCCGGAGAGGCCGACTGGAGAGTAGAATGCACAAGCTGGGGATTGGCCCGGTCTGCCCTGCGTGCTACCGATCCTGCTGTTGGTCCTACTGTCGTAACCCTTGGTCCGATTTGATCTTAGACTAGGAATGAACTTCGTATGGTTAGACATGGAATGAACTCCTTATGCCTAAGCCAACCCATGAAACGAGTGTGTGGGTGCTCAGCCGACCGGAGAGGCAGAATGTATAAGCCTGGGACAGGCCCGGTCCCTTCCTGCGTGCTATTGATCCTACTACCGTAACCCTCGGTCTGGTCCGATCTTAGACTAGGAATGAACTCTGTATGCCTAAGTCAACCCACGAAATGAGCATTCGGGCACTGAGCCAGCCGGAGAGGCATAATGCGCAAGCCGGGGATCGGCTCGGTCCCCCTCTGTATGTTACTGGTACCGCTGCCATAACACTCGGTTCGACTAGGGCTTAGACATGGAATGAACTCCCTATGCCTGAGGCAACCCACGAAATGGGTGTACGGGCAGCCGATCGAAGAGGTAGAATGCGCAAGCTGGGGATCGACCTGGTCCCCCCTACGTGTTGTCGATCCTGCTACCGTAACCATCGGTCCAGTCTGATCTTAGACAGGGAATGAACTCTGTATGCTTAGACTGGGGATGAACTCTGTATGCCTAAGTCAACCCATGAAACGAGCATACGAGCGCTCAGTCGGTTGGAGATGCATAATGCACAAGTTGGGGATCAGTTCAATCCCCCTCTGTGTGCTATCGATCCTGCTGCCTGTCTAACTGCCACAACCCTAGGTCCGACTGGGGCTTAGACAAGGAATTAACTCCGTATGCCTAAGCCAACCCACAAAATGAGCATGCGGGTGCTCAACCGACCAGAGAGGTAGAATGCACAAGTCGAGCATCAGCCTGGTCCCTCCTACGTGCTGCCGATCCTACTGTTGGTCCTACTACCGCAACCCTCGGTCCGATTTGATCTTACATTGGGAATGAACTGTGTATGCTTAGACATGGAATAAACTCCGTATGCCTAAGCCAACCCATGAAACGAGCGTGTGGGCATTCTGTCGGCCAGAGAGGCAGAATGCGTAAGCTGGGGACCAGTTTAATCCCCCTTGCATGTTGTCGATCCTACTACTGCAACCCTCGATTCGGTCTGATCTTAGACTACAAATGAACTCTGTATGCCTAAGCCAACGCATGAAATGAGCGTGCGGGCGCTGCACCGACCGGAGAGGCATAATGTGCAAGTCGGGGATCAGCCCGGTCCCCCTCTGCGTGCTGTCGATCCCGCTGGCACAACCCTCAGTTTGACTGAGGCTTAGACATGGAATGAACTCCCTATGCGTAAGCTAAAACATGAAATGGGCATAAGGGCGCTCAGTCGATTGGAGAGGTAGAATGCGTAAGCTGGGGATCAGCTCGATCCCCCTTACGTGCAACCTATCCTACTGCCACAACCCTCGGTCCGATCTGATCTTAGATTGGGAATGAACTTCGTATGCTCAGACTGGGGATGAACTCTGTATGCCTAAGTCAAACCACAAAACGAGCGTGCGGGTGCTCAACCGGCTGGAAAGGCCGATCGGGGAGGCAAAATGCACAAGTTGGGGATCGGGTCGGTCCCCCCTGCGTGCTGCTGGTCGTGCTGCTGGTCCTACTGTTGCAACCCTCGGTATGCCTGGGAATGAACTCCATATGCTTACACATGGAATGAACTCCGTATGCCTAAGCCAACCCATGATACGAGCGTGCGAGCGTTTAGCCTACTGGGGAGGCAGAATGCGTAAGTCAGAGACCGGCCCGGTCCCCCCTGCGTGCTATCGATCCTACTGTCGTAACCCTCAGTCTAGTCCGATCTTAGACTAGGGACGAACTCTGTATGCCTAAGTCAACCCATGGAATGAGCGTTCGGGCACTGAGCTGGCCGGAGAGGCATAATGCGCAAGCCAGGGATCGGCTCGATCCCCCTCTACATGCTGCCGGTCCTGCTGCCACAACCCTCGGTCTAGTTGGGGCTTAGACATGGAATGAACTCCCTATGCCTAAGCCAACCCATGAAATGGGTGTGAGGGCACTCAGCCGACTGGAGAGGTAGAATGCGCAAGCTGAGGATCGGCCCAGTCCCCCCTGCGTGCTATTGATCCTGCTGTCGCAACCCTCGATCCTGTTTGATCTTAGACTGGGAATGAACTCCGTATGCCTAGACTGGGGATTAACTCCGTATGCCTAAGTCAACCCATGAAACAAGCATGCGGATGCTCAGCCGGGGATCGAACGGGTGATAGGTGGGTTCAAGCACATCTTCATATTTTTGCCATGCCAATGCCATTTTTATGGCTTGTAAATTCATACAATTTTCCCCTAAGCCTTCATGTGAAGTTTCGTGGCAAGATGACCTGTTTTCTATTTTTCATGATTTTCAAAACTTTTTACGGTGATCCTTGTATTTTTGTTGGCATGCACAAAAAAATTCAGCTAAAAACTTGAAGTGGAGAAGATTTTGTGATCGTTTGAAAAAAGTGTCCCCATTTTAGACACTTTAATGGCTACTGGCAGCAAACCTATAAAATCCCAAATGCTCTTTAAGGGCGTGTGAGTTCTCGAGGTTTAATGAGGGATAGGGGGCCAATATAAGGGTCAAGTGCCAGCACCCATCGCACATCATGTGCGCACACCCCCCGGCCCCCCAATCACCGGAACCCCCAATGCCTCATGTTAGGCTCTCCGACAATGCTCCGACGATGGTGCCCCGGGCGAAAAAAATGTGGCACCAGCACATGCCTGAGCTCAGCATGTACACCGTGGCTCAAACTCTTAGACTGGGAATGAACTTTGTATGCTTAGACATGGAACGAACTCTGTATGCCAAAGCCAACCCATGAAACGAGCGTGCAAGATTTAGCCGACAGGAGAGGTAGAATGCTACCGATCCTGCTACTGGTTCTGTTGCTGCAACCCTCGATTCAGTTCGATCTTAGACTGGGAATGAACTCCGTATGCTTAGACATGGAATGAACTCCGTATGCCTAAGCCAACCCACGAAACGAGCATGCGGGTGTTCAGCCTATCGGAGAGGCAGAATGCGTAAGCCGAGGATCGACCCGCTCCCCCCCTGCGTGCTATCAATCCTACTATCACAACCCATGGTTTGGTCCAATCTTAGACTGGGAATGAACTCCGTATGCCTAAGTCAACCCACGAAACGAGCGTGTGGGCACTGAGCCAGCTGGAGAGGCATAATGCGTAAGCCGGGGACCGACCCGATCCCCTCTGTGTGCTGCCAATCCCACTGCCACAACCCTCGGTCTGGCTGGGGCTTAGACATGGAATGAACTCCCTATGCCTAAGCCAACCCACGAAACAAGCATGTGGTCACTCAGCCGGCTAAAGAGGCAAAACGCACAAGTCGGGGATCGGCCCAGTCCCCCCCGTGTGCTGTCGATCCTGCTGTCGCAACCCTCGGTCCGATCCGATCTTAGATTGGGAATGAACTTTGTGTGCTTAGACTGGGGATGAACTCCGTATGCGTTTGTCAACCCATGAAACGAGTGTGCAGGTGCTTAGCTGACCAGAGAGGCAGGATGTGCAAGTCGGGGATCGAACGGATGGTAGGTGGGTTCAAGCACATCTTCATATTTTTGCTATGCCAATGTGATTTTTATGGCTTGTCAATTCATACAATGTCCCCTAAGCCTTCATGTTAAGTTTCATGGCAAGACGACCCGTTTTCTATTTTTCAGGATTTTTGAAACTTTTTACGGTTTGAGATTTTTTTAAATTTCTTTAGAAATAGTTTTGTCCCCAAATTTGACAGAGGTGATCCTTGTATTTTTTTTGGTAAGCACAAAAAAATTCAGCTAAAAAGTCGAAGTGGAGAAGATTTTGTGACCGTTTGAAAAAAGTGTCCCCATTTCAGACACTTTAATGGCTACTGGCAACAAACCTATAAAATCTCAAATGCTCTTTAAGGGGGTGTGAGTTCTCGAGGTTTGATGAGGGATAGGGGGCCAACATAAGGGCCAAGTACCAGCACCCATCTCACATCATGTACGCACACCCCCGGCCCCCCCAATCATCGGAACCCCCAATACCGCCGGTTATGCTCTCCGACGATGCTCCGACGATGATGCCTCGGGCGAAAAAAATGTGGCACCAGCACATGCCCGAGCCCAGCATGTGCACCGTGGCTCAAAATCTTAGAATGGGAATGAACTCCATATGCTTAGACATGGAATGAACTCCGTATGCCTAAGCCAACCCACGAAACGAGCTTGTGGGCGCTCAGCCGGCCGGAGAGGCAGAATGCGCAAGCCGAGGATCGGCCAGGTCCCCCTACGTGCTGTCGATCCTGCTGCCACAACCCTCGGTCTGATCTGCTCTTAGACTATGAATGAACTCCGTATGCATAAGTCAACCCACGAAACGAGCATGCGGGCCCTGAGCCGACCGAAGAGGCATAATGCGCAATCCAGGGATCGACTCGGTCCCCCTCTATGTGCTGTCGTTCCCGCTGCCACAACCCTCGATCCGACTGGGGCTTAGACATGGAATGAACTCCCTATGCCTAAGCCAAACCATGAAACGGGCGTGCGGGAGCTCAGCCGATCGGAGAGGCAGAATGCACAAGTCGAGAATCGGTCGGGTCCCCCTGCATGCTGTCGATCCTGCTGTCTCAACCCTTGGTCTGATCCGATCTTACACTGGGAATGAACTCCGTATGCTTAGACTGGGGATGAACTCCATATGCCTAAGTTAACCCATGAAACATGTGTGCGGGTGCTCAACCCTCTGTGTGCTGCCGGTCCCACTGCCACAACCCTCGGTCCGGCTGGGGCATAGAATTGGAATGAACTCCCTATGCCTAAGCCAACCCACGAAACGGGGGTACGGGTGCTCAACCGACCAGAGAGGTAGAATGTGTGAGCCAGGGATCGACCCGGTCCACCCTGCGTGCTGTCGATCTTGCTACCGCAACCCTCGGTCCGATCTGATCTTAGACTGGGAATGAACTCCGTATGCTTAGATTGGGGATCAACTCCATATGCCTAAGTTAACCCACAAAACGAGCGTACGGGCGCTCTGTCGGCCAAAGAGGCATAATGCACAAGTCGGGGATCAGCCCGGTCCCTATCTGCGTGCTGTCAGTCTTGCTGTCACAACCCTCGGTCCGGCTGGGGCTTAGACATGGAATGAACTCCGTATGCCTAAGCCAACCCACGAAACGAGCGTACGGGGGCTCAGTCGGCCAGAGAGGTAGAATGCGCAAGCCGGGGATCGACCTTGTCCCTGCCTGTGTGCTATCGATCCTGTTGCTGGTCCTATTGTTGCAACCCTCGGTCCGGTCCGATCTTAGACTGGGAATGAACTCCATATGCTTAGACATGGAATAAACTCCGTATGCCTAAGCCAACCCATGAAACGAGCGTGCGGGTGCTCAAATGACCGGAGAGGCAGAATGCGCAAGTTGGGGATCGACTCGATCCCCACCTACGTGCTGTCGATCCTGCTACCACAACCCTCGGTCCGGTCTGATCTTAGACTGGGAATGAACTCTATATGCCTAAGTCAACCCACGAAATGAGCGTGCGGGGGCTGAGCCAGCCAGAGAGGCATAATGCGCAAGTCGGGGATCGACCCGGTTCCCCTCTGCGTGCTATCGGTCTCGTTGCCACAACCCTCAGTCTGACTGGGGTTTAGACATGGAATGAACTCCCCATGCCTAAGCCAACCCATGAAACGGGCGTGCGGGTGCTCAACCGATCGGAGAGGCAGAATGCGTAAGTCAGGGATCGATCTGGTCCCCTCTGTGTGCTATCGATCCTACTGCCGCAACCCTCAGTCCGGTCTGATCTTAGACTGGGAATGAACTTCGTATGCTTAGACTGGGGATGAACTTTGTATGTCTAAGTCAACTCACAAAACGAGCATGTGGGTGCTCAGTCGGCCAGAGAGGCAGGATGCACAAGCCGGGGATCGAGTGGGTGGTAGGTGGGTTCAAGCACATCTTCATACTTCTGCCATGCCAATGCCATTTTTATGTCTTGTCAATTCATACAATGGTCCCCTAAGCCATCATGTGAAGTTTCGTGGCAAGACGACCCGTTTTCTATTTTTCATGATTTTTGAAACATTTTACGGTTCAGGACTTTTTTAAAATTTTTGTCACCAACTTTGGTAGAGGTGATCCTTTTATTTTTGTTGCCATGCACAAAAAAATTCAGCCAAAAACTCAAAGTGGAGAAGATTTTGTGATCGTTTGAAAAAAGTGTCCCCATTTCAGACACTTTAATTGCTACTGGCAGCAAACCTATAAAATCTCAAATGCTCTTTAAGGCAGTGTGAGTTCTCGAGGTTTGATGAGGGATAGGGGGCCAATATAAGGCCAAGTACCAGCACCCATTGCACATCATGTGCACACACCCCCCGACCCCCCCAATCGCCGGAACCCCCAAAGCCGGTCAGGCTCTCCGACGATGCTCCGATGATGGTGCCCCGGGCGAAAAAAATGCGGCACCAGCACATGCCCAAGCCCAGCATGTGCACTGGGGCTCCAAATCTTAGACTGGAAATGAACTTCGTATGCTTAGACATGGAATGAACTCCGTATGCCTAAGCCAACCCACAAAACGAGCATGCGGGCGCTCCGCCGGCTGGAGACACAAAAAATGCAAGCCGGGGATCGATCGAGTCCCCCCCTATGTGCTGTCGATCCTGCTACTGCAACCATCAGTCCGATCTGATTTTAGACTGGGAATGAACTCCGTATGCATAAGTCAACCCATGAAACGAGCGTACGGGCGCTGAGCCAGCTGAAGAGGCATAATGCGCAAGTCGGGGTTTGACCCGGTCCCCCTCTACGTGCTGCCGGTCCAGCTGCCACAACCCTTAGTTTGGCTGTGCATTAGACATGGAATGAACTCCCTGTGCCTAAGCCAAGCCACGAAACGGGCGTGCAGGCGCTCAGCCAACTAGAGAGGCAGAATGCGCAAGTCGGGGATCGAACGGGTGGTAGGTGGGTTTAAGCACATCTTCATATTTCTGCCATTCCAATGCCATTTTTATGGCTTGTAAATTCATGCAATGGTCCCCTAAGCCTTCGTGTGAAGTTTCGTGGCAAGACGACCCATTTTCTATTTTTCACGATTTTGGAAACATTTTACGGTTCGAGATTTTTTTAAAATTGTTTTAGAAAGAGTTTTATCTCCAAATTTGGTAGAGGTGATCCTTGTATTTTTTTTT